>NW_026889763.1:10512500-11112500 GCF_033153115.1 Saccostrea echinata | reverse complement strand
GAAAAAAAATTACAAAATAAACTGCTCTCTACAATATGTCATTAACAAGAACAGTTAGTCACTATTTAAGGGGTGAACTCTCATTTTTTATAATAGCAAAATTGTCAAAAAATATCAAAATGCTTAGAGTTATCCACAATATGTAAATTCTTGCATTATCTCACACATAACGGATGAAAACTTTGCATCCTAACAGTTACTGTTATAACCATTATGTGAATGACAAGCAATAGTGACCATTTACTGAAATGCACACTATTTGAATGAGGTTTCTTTTTCTATTTATAGCAACAAACACGTAAAAAAGTTTCTGTCTTAGCATATGAGAAAAATAACAAAGTTCCACCAATAATTACTGAGTACCTTCTTCTAGAAAGATATTTACAAAATAATACAATTGTCTACAATATGTCATGAAGAGGACCTTTACTTTCATTTGTTTTTATGGCAACAATTTTATAAAAATAGAAACCCTGAATTATCACAAAGATGTAGATTCTTGCACTATTTCAGACAGTAAAGATAATTTTCCACCAATCAGAAACTCATAGAAAACGTATTTTCAAATAAACTGCCCTCTACAATCTGTTAACATCAAGAACATGTGGTTCGACAACACGTTGTATATTATTGAAGGTAGATACTCATTTCTTTTTATATATATAATTGTCTGAAAAGAGATGCTGTGAATTATAGAGAAATTGCACTATTTCAGATATTGTAAAGAGCGGCGAAGAAGGTAGTCAGCTTAAATACAACTATTTTTAATTTTTTTTTCAAATATGAAATTGTGGTCAGAAACTAAATAAATGCTTTCTCAACCATTTAAATTCACATGCAGAAAGATCATACAGTTTTTAACTCAACTGGTCAGAGACCAGAAAACCTTATGCGATAGTAAGGTGTCCGTCGTCTGTCCATCTCTCTGTCCGTCTATCTGTGAACAATGTTTCTAAATGCTACTCCACCTGCAGTTTTGGGCTGATTTCAATATAACTTAGCAAACAGGTAGACTACTTTAAGATGCCTAATTTTATTTATCAGTATTTCAATGAACGATGTTGCCATGGTTACTAAAAATAAAAAATTCTTTAAAACACTTTCAAAACGCTACTTCTCCTACTGTTTAGTTTGATTTCAATATAACCTGGCATAAAAAAAATACACTAAGATATATAATTCTATAAATTGGTTTTTGATTTTGATGAACAGTGCTGCCATATTTTCTGAAAATAAAAATGTCTGTGAAATACTTTCAAAATGCTACAGTTTTGGTCTGATTTTCATATAACATGCACGTAAACTACACATAAATACAAATTGTCTATCTTTTTTTGATTTTGATGAATGACGTTGATATGCTTACTAAAAATAAAAATTTCTGTAATTTTCTTTAAAGGCTACTCCTCATGCAGATTTAGTCTGATTGCAATAAATCTTGCCACAAAAAGAGACTAAACCAAGGATCATTATTCTACCTAATGCTGTTCCAATGTTTCAAGTCAAGATGCTTCTTTCCTCTTCCTCTTTTATAAGTACAAACCGATAGAGCTACAGTCTTATCAGAGACTTCTAGTTTATAGATGAACTCGTAATTACCAATTGTGACATCATGAACCTGTGTATTTTTCTGTATTTTAATTAAATTTTGCAGAAGACATCAATTATCATTGGAATTTTCTTTTAGACAATATGGACCACATGCATCTACTTTCTGTGTTGTTGCTGATTACAAAACTAATTATTTTTTCCGATTCCTGATTGCCCTAATTCTTGTCTTTAAGCAATATATTAATCTACAAGTTTATTTTGTCTATAGTTTTTAATTCTTTTTAGCCAAAGACTCAAAGAGCTTATTCTGTGGCTGTGTCTGTGGTCTGCGTCAACCTTTTGGAATATGGACCATATCTTAATAACTTTTGGCCAATTTTTGTCAAATTTTTCACAGAGTGTCCTTGGCTTAAGAGCTCTCATTAATACCAAACATAGGGATGTGCCCCTTAAACAAGGGGAGATAATTAGGGAAACAAGAGGCCCATGGGCCACAACGCTCAGCTTAATTACTTTGTCCTTCCTGTTCCTCACCAGATTTCCCCCTTGTCATACTTATTGTGGTCCACCTTACCCTTGGTGGTCATGACATGATTTGAACAATTTAGAATCTTCACTACCTATAGAAGCTTCCACATAAGTTTCAGCTTTTCTGGTCCAGTGGTTCTTACGATTTTTAAAAATTTTCATATATATTTCAATGTAAAACTTTGATTCCCTATTGTGGGCCCATCCTACACCCTGGGGTCAGGATTTGAACAATTCAGAATGTACACTACCTCCGGAAGCTTCCACTTAAGTTTCAGCTTTTCTGGCCTACTGGTTCTTGAGAATACTTTGTATGTTTTAATGACTCCAAACTATTTTTGTTTCTTCTTGATTTTCTACCCTTGTAATGGGGCTTGGCCTTTAATTTTAACAATTTAAACTCCCCTTCACACAAGAATGCTTTGTAGTAAGGTGTTTAAAATTCACCCAGTGGTTCTTGAGAAGAAGTTGAAAATGAGAAAAGTTTACAGACGGACGGGCAAACGGACGGATGACAGACATCAGGTGATCAGCTTAGGTAAAAGTAGTGGTTGCTAAAACAAATCCTCTTCTTAAGAACCACTTGGCAGTTTATCACCAAGCTTTACTTATATGCTAACATGGATTCAAATATGATGTAGATTAAAAATTGTTCAAGGCATCACCCTGGGGCATTATTATATTGCCCTAAATAATGACTGGAATTAAGATTTTTTTTCAATTGATGCATCATAGGACCTCATGTCAAGTTGACTCAAAAGTAGGGCACGATAACCTTTTTTTCACACAAATTATTGTCATTATTTTAGCTACTGAGAGGTTTAGACTCATAAAACCTTGTAAGTTGATGCATTTGAATTTTGCCAGTATTTAATTTCAAATCATTTTAGAGGCATATTTTGGACACTATGAAACCTAGAATCATCAAACATTGTCAGTTGATGTATCTTGAGCCCTCGGAATGTATCAACTAAAAGGTAGATCACCGTGATCTACCTTTTGAATTTCATGATGATATTTAAATATTTCAGATAGTAATTGGCTTAGATTCATTAAACTTCGTCACGTGATGCATCTTGGGTCCTCTGGATGTATCAAACCAAAATAGGTCATTTGGATTTTTAAGGGAATATCTAAATATTTGAGAGAGTAAGAGGCTAATAATCATCAAACGTTCTCATTTGATGCATCTTGGGATCACGGAGTATGTTAACCTAAAGGTATGTTAAAGTGACTTAATTTTGGAATTTCACAGCTATATCTAAATATTTCTGATACTAAGAGGCTTAAAGTCATCAAACTTTGTCAGATAAAGCATCTTGGATCCTCGAAATGTGTGAACAAAAAATAGAATTTTTAAGGCAATATCTAAATATTTTAAATTTTTAAATTCCCTTACTTATGTAACAATATACCCTTATCACCTGCATATGGGGTTTGTGTCTCCCATTTGCTTCGATATGCAAGAATGCTCAACGTATGAACAATTTCTAAAACGATGCAAGCTATTGACAAACAAGTTGATGAAACAAGGATATCAACAGTCTCGTTTGAAGTCATCATTTCGTAAGTTCTATGGTCGATACAATGACCTTGTCAGCAAATACAACCTATCATTAAGTCAAATGCTGACTGACGTTTTTCATACTAATTGTTAGGCCATTATTTACACACTGAATTGTCTACGGATATTTCTGGGTTTTTTTTTCGATCAGCAGGAGATGCTCACTCCTCCATGGCTCCTGATCCCACCTCTGATGTTTTTGGAGGTCCGTGTTTGCTCTGCTCCCAATTTGTATTGTCTAAATGGACTTTGATCTTGAATGTTGTTCGTTATCTCCATATTTCATTTCGTTTTCACTATTCAGTTAGTCTGGAAATTTCCCATCCATGATATCTCAAATAGTGCGAATTTACATAATACAGCATCTATTTTTAGAAACTGTTGCTAAAAAAGAATTGTGAACCTACGTTCATTAATATGTAAAGTGCTGTCTAAACAACTGTTCCTGTTGTTGAAATATTGTAGATAGCAATATGTTTGTAAAAATTTTAATGAAGCTTCCAGTATGCCGAAAATTTTTATTTAACCTCATTTTACCTAAGACGTATCTAGGGTTTTTTTGTGCTAAAAATAGAAATGGGAATCCCCTTGAAACATTCTGCATTTCAGTCATTGGTGTCTAGTACTTGTCAGTCACATAATGTTTATAATAGGGAGTATTCAAATTTTCAATCAATAATGTCTAAAATAGTGCAAGAATCTCTATTTTCTAAATAAATCACTGCATCTGTTTTTAGACAACGGTTACTATAAAAAGAAAAGAGAGTCCATCTTCAATATTGTGTCAATTATTAATTGCCCAAATGTTTTTGTTCATGACATATTGTAGACAGCAGTATATTTTGTAAATATTTTTTTCAATGAAGCTTACAACTGGTGGAAAATTGTCATTTTTCCTCATATGGTGAGATGTTTCTATTTATGGGTGTTTGTGCTATAAATAGAAAAGGAACCCCCTTCAGATAGTGTATATTTCTGTAAATGGTTTCTAGTACCTGTCAATCACACTAGGTTTATAACAGTTAGTCTGCATTCTTTCCATCCATCATTGCCTGAAAAAGTGCAAGAATCTACATTTTCTCGATAATTCGAGGAATCTATTTTTAGACCATTGTTGCTATAAAAAGAAACAAGAGTCGATCCTCAATATTGTATCAATTATTGTACAAACACATGTTCTTTTTGAAGGCATATTGTAAAAAACTTAATATTTGTTAAGACTTTTTCTATGAATCTTCCAATTAGCATAAAACTGTCATTTTTCTTAATATTCAGAGACATCTATATTTAGGTGCTTGATACTATAAATAGAAATGGGAATCCCCCTCAACCATTGTCCACTCCAGCTGGTGGTGTCTAGCTACTGTCATTAACATCTTCATATTTACAATATACTTCCTAATTATCCAGCATTGACATCTAAAACTTTGCCAAAATTTGATTTTTTTTTTTTACATTTTTCTAAAATATATCTATTTATAGATACATGTTACTAAAAATAGGAGTAAATGCCCACCGATATTTTTTCATGAGATGACACTACTAATTCTCAAGTATAAAAACACACATAAGATTTGGAAATTTTCCACTGACAATTTTTCTTATTTAGCCTTAAAGATCTCAAAAAATGCTAAATTCCCCATTTTTCAAATTTTCAGAAACCATGTCAATTTGCATGACCTTTTTTATTAGATTGGGAATATTTCTAGAATAAATGATTATATGCCTTGTGTACCTTAAAAGTTCAAGTTATCATATGATCAAATGATTTTAGTTTGAGTGTAGTAGATATCGATAAATATCCGTTTACATTTCCTTAATTTTCATGTTTTCATTTGGTCAAAAAGGGCCAAAATTGGCCAAATTCAATGGATCCGTCTCCATGGCAACCAAGTGCACTTGTGGAACTTCCGACACCATATTTACTAGTTTTGTACCAAGACACATCTGTGGTGCAAATTTCATCAAAATCCGAAACAATTGATCTTGTCTCACAGTACAAGGTCATATAAATAAATGTTACAATTAATTAAAAAGTGAAATTCAGATTGTGTAACAAATATCGACAGAACCACTGACAATTTTCTGGCGTTTCAAATATATATATAAAGAGAGAGAGAGAGAAAGCACTAAAAAACCAACAACACCGTATATCCTAAGTGTCGGATCTACTAAATAGATACAAGGTCAAGGATGGAAATTTATATAAAGCACTAAAAATGACCAACGACAAGAGCAATACAAATTGTCAAATTTTCGGGACGCCCTGTCCCTTCCTCAGGACATGCTTGTAGAAAAGGTCAAAAAGTCATGAAAGAACAAAACAAATAAAAACAAAAAACATCTAGCACTACAACTACGCTACTAAACCCTATTTATTTACACTTTTACATTTTGAATTTTGATGTTGAAAACTGATATATATGAAATGAATCTGGATCACCGCGAGGCACGTCCGGTCAGTCTGATATATATATATATATATATATATATATATATATATATATATATATATATATATATATATATATAGCTAATCATAATTGACAATCAGGATATTTGATCTTTCATAATTTTAACTCAAAGGCACGTCGTCAAGGTCATATTTTGATGCCTAGGGGTGATATTGAAGAGAGTAAGATTCATTTAATATTTAACTTTAACTTGAAGGGTCTTGCATAGTTTCCATTTTTCATGAATTTAAAGCTTATTTTTTGTCTGTCGTCTGTCTGACAATGGGTAGTATTCGATTATTTCCCATGGAATGGAGTTTCTATTTCAAAGCGTAGAAATATTTTCAGCAAATAAATTTTAATCTAGAGAGTGTGGGGGGGGGGGTATTAAAAGAGGTTACGAATTATGCATGTATGTGTTACATTTAAAACACTGACTGAAAAAAGTAAGCGAATGGAATAGCATTAATTCAATGTAAAGGTATAATAAAAGAGACTACTGTGTTATTTATATTATGCACGGTCATAAACTATGAAACGGGGTAGTTATTTTCTATTTTTTTTTTCTTATTGTTTTGTATAAACACATTATGCAAGTTAGATATTATGAGAATAGTGTTGATTTTACCTGCTTTGGCCTTCATTAAACAAACAGACACAAAAAAGATAATAAACGCTTTTTATTGTTCAGTTGTTAATTTAAATGTGTTTTAGTATATGACGGTAATGTAAAAAAAACTTACCTTGACAGCCATTTATTAAACAGAGACCTTGAAACCAAGGTCATTAGGAAAAACAAGGTCACAAGGTCTGGCAGTTGAAATACAGGTACACTGTACCCTTGTCATGGCAAATCCGGATCGCAGAATTTAATCCAAAGACTACGATTTTAGTCTGCGTTTATTTTTCAGGGGCAAAACATCTTTTAATAGTATTTCAGATATATAAAAGTTCCCCCTGACCTTTGGATCAAATTTCTGAATGTAAAATAGGTTTTTATATTGAATGTGAGTTTCATGACGTCTTAGCTATAATTATTGCTTGTTAAAAAATCCTTAAAATATAAGGTCATTCAACAAAAGATAAATATACACATGTACATGTAGTGAAATACACTGTTTAATTATAATTCCTTTGGGCATTTCGTAGGGAGTTCAATTTTGTTGCCAGCTCAGCAAATGCCAAAGTTCAATAGAATTTGTCATGGAATTTTTTTTTTAATCATAAAAACTAACATACGAGTTTCTTTTTAATTCATCTGTCAAAATTAATATTCAATTAAAATTTGTTAAACAAATTAAAGAAATGTTTTAATTTGAATTGACAAAACTAAGCAAACGTGATACAATTATGTAACGTGTCATAGTATATATACGCTGTCTTTGTTAATTGAAATGAGACGAGTTTGACTCTCAGACCGTCAAAATAACTGCACAATACACATAGAATATACAAGATATATACATACACTAATCTACCCATGTCTACCAGAGGGATTAACAGATACCGCGATAAATAAACCGCTGGGCAGAATGAACAAATTAGAACATGTATTTTAATGTATTCTTTGATTGTCAGCAGAAGAGGTCACAGCTTATCAAATCAAATCAATATTGTAATTCGACATACAAATGATTTACATGGGGTTTAATATATATTTTCTGTACCTGTCTTTAATTTACACGTGAAAAAGCGTTCGCTTAGTATCTTGTCATTCTGCCTCTAGGTGTATGCAGGGTTCAAGAAGGCTTTCAAACACAGCATCTTAATTTCTGTAATTAGTAATTAAAACTCTCCTATACGGCTGAATGAGACAAACACACAGACAGAGTGTAAAATTTCTGTGCATTGGGAAAGACGATTTTCAAATGATTTTTTAAACAGGATTGAATTCACATAAAGTTCATGTTTAAAAGAGAACTAATTCATTCTCTGCGGTATTAAAACTCCAACTGTTCACCATATAAACATAAAATTCTTGACTTTTATTTTGATATTATTGACGTTTAGTGAAATACACGAATAGTAAATTAAATTAATAACAACCTTAAGTCTTTTTTTTTATTTTTGATATGTATGGCATTTTTATAAACTGTGAGAGAACTTAACATTTATTAATTTACAATTAAATTAAACGATTATACTTCATATTAATAAAATGAATCAAATACATTACGTATGACTGTACCAATATCTGCTCATAATATAGATTTTTATATTTGAACAACTCATTTTGTCCACAAACATTGAATAGAAATATTGTATAGAAAACCATTTCTATTTCATGAATTAGAAAATATTACTTAATTGAATGGTCTTAATTTTTTTAGTTTTGGTCAGAGTAGAAAATGAAAGTTGAAGAACTTAAACAGCCTGTAGATATAAAACGGGTATGTATGTATGTATGATTGTATAATTTTTGGAATATTTAAAACTATCTGTGCAATTAGAATGGAGAAGGACCGGATTTCCCCTTATATACTCCTTGTTGCTGATTTTGCCTATCGTCTGGATTCGATCTCATGGGAGAACACACAATCAGACTGGTTAACAAGTGAGTAGAAGACGCAACGTTTATGTCGGACATGTCAATTAATGACAGAGAATTACAAATAAAATACGAAGTCTGAGATGTTTATTTAGACATGAATGGGACAAAAATCTAAATATTGAATGAAAAGTGAATGGGTTGACTCAAAATTCCTGTCAAAACGTAACAATATCTAATAATTATTTATCATCTCAAGCCGCCACGCCTTACTAAAACATGTTTCCTAACAAGACGTATATGGGCCGGCTTTCTGTTTAGTATTAGCCGCGTAACTTTTGACCAAAAAGAAAAATATCGCTCTTTCTATCGGAATCCACTAAATTTGTTTTCAAAGGAAATATACAAAGTACATAATTTTGTTTTTCTTTTAGAAATGGATTTAATTTTAAATGGTGTTGAACAGTTAAACACCTGGATCCAGATTTTTCTTTTTTTAATTATACATTGAGTTAGTGTTTAGAGTTAAGTACACATGCATACTATCATATATATTGAACAATGCGCGGATGTAGAGGGGGGTTGGGGGTCCGGACAGAGTTATAAAAAGTATATACTGAAGCAAATAAAAAATGGCTTTGGACCCCCCCCCCTTTCGAAAACGTGGATCCCACCACCACGAAATTGTTTTTTTTTCACCTATGAAAAATGATATATTGACTTCCAGTATATGATTGTCAGGGAGAAATAACGCTTACTGATAAATTGCGTCCATCGAAAACTATGTTCGAAGACTATTCACTAAATATTACATGGGGGAAGGTTAACTACCTCTGGTACATGACTAAATTCTTCCAGGGTGGTGAATTATATAATGTAGGGGAATACGAACAGGGCAAAAACACGGAACACTGGAAACACCAGAGGTAGGATCAGGTGCCTACATGTAGATGGAGTAAGCATCCCCTGTCGACCGGTCACACCCGCCGTGAACCCTACATGTATGTATGTAAATGATCTAATGGTACAACAACAATGGTACAACAAATGCAGGAACATTTGACATTACAAGTGGCAATACCACCATCAAAATCCAGTGGCAGCGAGGACTTCCACTTCTTGATCAAATCTGTTGCGTATAATAATGTATAGACATTAGATTCATATTTTATGTCAAAAACTCTTTCTGAATTTGTAGACTCATACGTGCTTAATTTTTTAAGTCAGAAATTGTAGGAAGCCCCAGAAATATAACAAAATTTGTTCTCCATTTTTTTAAAGGGGGGGGGGGGGCACCGTGCTTCATTTAACTATTACCTGTACCAGGGTTAGATTCTTCATTTTCTTACATGCGGCTTGATACAATTAACAAAAGCGAAATTATTTGTAGAAATTGGATGTGAATTTGAAGTTTTAAAAGCATGGACCTAATAAAGATATAAGTTGCCTACTTCATCTTCTAATTAAGTATAGGCCGGTAGGTCGGAAAAGAGAGATCTCATTTGGATTAAAACGGTTTCTTTTTTCAGATATTTTATAAAATAGCTATCATAGTTTATACAAGAGTCTCGAACCTTTATTCCGTTCATTCGCCTACTTTCCATTTCACCCTCGCCTTATTATACAATCAAACCATGTCACTTTCCATACAGGCAAGGAAACTCCACAAACCTTTTCAACTTCAAAAGCAGTAAAAAGACTGAAAAATCTTTTGAAAAATTAATTCCATTCATGTTTAAAAGTCAAGAGGCGAACCGTTAAACGTCCACAGCATGCAGCAGCGGGACGACATTTGTAAAAATGAAAACATTTTAACGCCTCGGTTAAGATCGAATTTATGAATTTATAAATCAGACACCTGTGTAGCATGTTTCAGAGTCTAGGTAGAACTGCTGGACGTTTTACACAGAATCACTGAGTGATAAAACCTGTATTGTGGTCATTTATCTCACAGGAAAGGGGAGGGAATGGAATTTTCTAACCAAATTATATATATACCGTATATATATATATATATATATATATATATATATATATATATATATATATATATATATATATATATATATATATATATATAATCCTGTTTGAAAAATGTTTTCTTGTGAAATATTTACATTGCAAATCAAAAATTCAGGTGATTTCTTTGATTCTTCATCGTAATGGTGTCCAGAATCTTTTATTGAAGATTGAACAAGTTAGTGTATATTGCATACAGTAATCATGATCCAGGTTAAATATATCTAATCCTGCTGAAATGCTTGAGCTTTCTCGATATTTTTTGGAGCTGCTTTCTGGCGCGGAGATAAGTTCACGGCAGGGGACGAGGTAAGGAGCGGGGGATGCAGAAAACAGCTGGGTGAGGGAAACGTTTATAGAATGCAGGTCCTCAACAGTAAAAGCTCACCAGAAAACTTTGTGTTGGATACGGCAATATTTTGATAGTCATGGCGCCAATTTGTCTAAGTTATATTTGAATGAAGGTGAAGGTCTATAGCGACTTCTGAAGTAACGGTGTTTTTATTAGACAGGTGTTTGGACTGAACGTTAAATAAAGTATAGCCGTAAAAATATTAATTTTTTAATATTTTACAAAACCAATGAAGAAATTCGTCGAACTGCTTAACGTCAATTAACAATGATTTTCATTTTCACAAAACAATTTTTTACGTTCTGGTCCTACAAAATGTTTTTGATCGAAGTTCGCAGTTTTTTGTTTTGTTTTTTGGTTTGTTTTTTTTTTTTGGGGGGGGGGGTGTTTTTTGGTTTTGCTTTGTATTTGATTTTGGTTTTGTTTTTGTTTTGTTTGTTTTTGTTGTTGGTTTTGGGTTTGTTTGTTTTTTGTTTTTTTTTTGTTTTTGTTTTTGTTTTTTTTGTTTGTTTTTTTTTTTGTTTGTTTTGTTGGATACTGTTGATTTATCTCATCTCAACAACAAGATCAGGAAGGCTATTGAGACAAAAGAAAAACAAAAGAAGAGAGAAATGTCCTCCAACTGCCTTTCATTCTGTCCGCATCTGCACATACCATATATGTCCAAGACTACTGATATGAATCATACTTGGCACAAAGCGTTCTTGGATACATGTAATCTGAATTCATTATTTTTCGATTGAAAATAAAATATAAAAAATTTACTGAAAACAGATCACTTTTCATGTTCAATGGTGAGACCATTATACACGTGGCAATCTAAATTTGAAGTAACGGAAAATCATTTTACTTTTTTAATGAAGTACAATATGTCAACTAGATATGCAAATTTCTTCTTTTGTCGATACATGTTAAACTAAATTCTAAGTATGTTCATTTCTGTAGAAAATGATGGATGTGAAACCAGGGAGTGAAAAGTGTTGCCTAAAAATAAAGAATGAAATCATTATACATATAAAAATAAAATTAAATTAACATTTGTCAAATTAATATGCAATCTCATTTAACAATTTTTTTCAAGTTATATTTCAGAATTGTTACAAGGCCTACAATTTATCAAACACAGAGTACAATTTTCTCAATGCGAACAAGGTGACCAGGGATTATTGTGATTCATATGCATATTTCTTGATTCAATACTTTGGGGGAAAAAGAGAAAGAAAAAAAATTATACACATTATGTATGTTCTGGTTTAAATGGTTGACAAAATAGAGAAAAGGAATTTATTTACCGAGTATGACACTTGTGAAAAGAGAGACTACTATGGTTTGTTCATAGGACAGATATTTTTCTAACAGTCATGGCAGAGTTATCTCATCCTATCAAAGCAGTATACTGGAATTTTGAGGGACTCTGTACATTTCCTATAGTACTTAGAACATGAGTTCAGTGGCGTGCATTCTAATAAAATTCGGGGGGGGGGGGGGTTATGTCTTACACATACATTTTCCCCATATGATCAACTTACATAAGAGTCCAGGTAATATTTTTTATCTTCAAGGTGGTGCAAAGTATTGGAAACTTACGATAGGGTATTCATAAGGGTTGGGCGAGCATTTTTTTCACAACAATTATATTAATGGAACATTTCCTTTCACAAAATTGCTACGGAAATTAAATTAACAATCATACAATATATTGAATGTAGTTAATGTTAATTAATGTTAATTTTAGAATATTTTTATGACTGTAATTTATAATGAAATGAGGGAGCACTTTATTTTCATGTATAAATAGTATTCAATAACCCTGAAATACACACTCAATCCACCCTCCCACCCCCGTTCCTCTTTTCCCAACAATTTTGACCTGACCTACAGTGCAAAACTGTCTCCTGTCAAGTTTAGCATTTCCATATTATCTGGAAATTAATTAATATGTCATTTTAAATTTAGAAATATGTGCTATAATTTCAAGAAAACAACAATACAAAATTTGCGACATTTATTTGAAAAATTTTAAAAATGTCATAATATGGTCAATTTAGTGAACCCACCAATATCAAATGATCGAACTTAACGTGATATTAGAGGGTTCTATGAAAATTCAAGTTTTATTCCAGAAACTCGTTTTTTCCCTAAATCAGTAAAATTAAGAATCCTTCTTCATTTCCAAATGTAGAGACATACAATAAATTGATTAGATTTTCAAAGTTTGTACAGATTTGCACAGAGGAATCTATTATCTTCCAGCAAGAGTAAAATGAAATATGGTTCATGAAATATTCTTTATTTGTAATCCAAAATTGCATCACACCTTTCATCGCAGAAAGAGTGTCGGTGGTATAACTACAAATATGTAAATAATTTATGTACAACATCGGTCGTATAAAGTCTAATAGAGCATTTTTAAATATTTGTGCATAAGAATGCTGTGCGTATTAATTTAAAAATATACTTTTATTTTATTGTCTAACAAGGTAAAAGAAAATAAAGATCTGGAACTTGGTCATCAAAAGTGGATACTCGATGCATGACGATATACAACAAAAGATTTTTGTACCAAAAAGGTACAAACCAGAAACACCCACCCCCCACCCACAAAAAAAGGATACTGTCAACAATTTATCATTCGGGTTTATGATATTGATATGATGATTTTCCCCAGGTTTAATTTGATCAGTTAATCGTCACAAAAATAAGTTTTAATGAACGATGGAAAAATTATCAAAATTTCAAATTCATTCGTTTTCATTATGATAAAGATAACATTCAAAAGTTTCGTATTCCTGGCAGATTTTTTTAAACTCATAAATTACAAGTACTTACATTGCCTTGTGATAAAATCTGATAGACAGGACACTTTTATATACTCTCTATGATTCCGAATTTCACAGAAACTGATTTTTATTTCTATTATTATTTACGAATGACATTCAATAATATTTTGGAATTTTAATTAACTTTATCAGTTTATGATCTCTATAAATAAGCCACCAACATACACATAGGTATGTTCAATATTAACAGATTAAACATCAGGTGTGAAATTCCTCAAAGATCTACCCGTATCATTACGCCAAAAAAATTCCATTTTCCTATCATTATTCATTCAGTTTTGCAATTTTGATGTCAGCATAAGTTAAAGAAGACTGGAAGGGGATTGCCCTCGGTGGCCTGGATATTCCATACATGGTAAACATCAGGCAGCGATACAACGGCTGGATCTGAATCGGGAAAAGAACGTCAACCCAATTCTAAGAGATTTTTACGTTAACTTGTTGTTTTACAAATAGTAGTACAGTGCTGTAAGTGTCCCTTGAAGAAATAATTGTCCCTTGAAGTGTCCCTTGAAGAAATAAATTCAAATCATCTGCAAAAAATGCACAAAAAGTGATGTGTGCTTGTGCTTTGTGAAATCTTGTACCCATCAGACTTTCCTTCTCTTCAAAGTGCTTCACGTTACTTTAAAAAGGGATGACCTTTGAATTCAAATTCCTAATCTCACTTTTATCTCAGAGAAGATTTTAAAGAACACCTACATGTAAAAGAGGGTAATTTCTGAACATATTAAGTTATGGGCATATTTGTTTTGATAATCAAATTTGTCGCGGCGGGTACGGTACCGTGACGTTACAGCCGGGTACTTGCAGATACCGTCTGCTTCGTATCAAATATGGCTCTCGTGACAGCTTCACAATTCAGAGTCGGAGCAAGTTACGATTATCCTTGATCCAGCATGTTTACTCACAAAACAATCAACCATTGCCGGGTATTTTCCTGTACATCAAAGGCCGACTTCTGTAAATATTTTGTTGTGGAATTGAAAGGGATTGTATTATTTCTTTGGTCCACGTACAGCCTATCCACCACCATCTAAGATCGGGGCCTAAAATTTGACGTGTATTAAACTTTGGTGTGGTAAAATTTTAATTGAACTAGGAGATAAGATCTCTAGAAGTCTTAAATTAATGCATTCTGACACTTACTCAAAAAATGACGGATTTGAAACTGAATCGCGATTTTATCATAAAAACAGTTTACACTATTTCTATCAAAACGGATTGTCAAATCAGAGGTGGCATATTCCCGTATTTTCTGAATTTTAGTTGGCGCCTATAAATTTTAACCTCCATGTCAATCAAGTTATTGTAAACATTTCCATTGCTTCTCAGATTCTGAATATTTTATGAGACATCGCACTTCCATTATTACTGTCCATTGGAGTAGCTATTGGCCCCGTCATGATATGTCGATTGTGATTAATTTACCTCTTAAAACGGTGTATCTTAAATAATTTATACAATAAACATTTTTTTTCAAACTGGAAAGAAATAATTTTCGTTCTCTATCCGAGACCTTTATCCTATTTTTTTTTTATTTCAATCACTTATGGTCAGTAATGTATTCAATAACGATTATAATTCATTCTCATGGAATCATCTCTTGATTCAGCCTTTAAATCCTTGAATCACAAAGGTATCTCACATTGTAGACGTGTGTATTAATGAATTAACGTTTTTTTTTATCACTGTTTCAGTTCAATGGACAAATGCAATAGAACATATTACAATTGACTGACTCTTTATTATTTAACAAAAAATTAACGGATAATTATCTAACAAATGTTTCATTCCTCAAATCCAGAAATTTGGTAAAAATTAAATTGTATAATTAAGCATGAAAACAAGACATTTTCAAGAGAAACTCAAAATTCTATCTCTAGAAGACGTAAAATACATAACATTTAAAACCTGGAAGAATGCGCCTCATATTACCCTGGTATCGGAGATAAACAAATAACTAAAATTCTCGTTTGGCATGACAAATATTTACCCTGAATGTACACTGAATCTTGTAAAATGATAGTTCATTTATATGACTATTAAAGTACATGCACACTGCTAACAATCTACACATTTATTATTCACGAGCTGTCTTTGGCTAAATGATTTTTTTAATGAACGATAAAAGAAAAAACTCCATAACGCAACAAAACAATTCACACATGCTCACACCTGTCTCTTGACTCTCTATCATTATTACGGACGGTGGTCATCACGGCAATTTTGTTGACAGTTTCCACCATATTGTGATCATTGTCTGTAACTGACCAGCATCTTAATACAGCTGTATATTTCATCGTTAGAAGACACTATTAAAAGGCCATTACTTTATTAAGGATGTGTCAAATCCGGCAGGTCGTTAAGGCTATCGCTTCAGTTTAATTCCGATTGCTTTATTAGTGTCCATGATTTTGGATCGCCTGAAATCGATTAGATTTATTGCAGAGTTTTAAAGGAGTGTGTTTCTTCGGATTTTTCACTGTTTCAATATGCCAGATTGTTCAAGACTAACACAGAAATGTCATGTTCGTAGTAACGTCTGTGATTTTTAAAGAATTTTTTTATACTACATAAACCCTACAGAATTAATCTAACATAAAATATCATTTTTTATAATTACAAATGCGTCAGTTTTGGCATGTAGTCATAAGTACCCTGAGTATAACAATTTGAGTTTGGAATCCCCGCTGAATACCCCATGTTGGAAGAATACTGATTTCCAGGCTCCATTTGGGCATTCGTGGGAGGTAATTCTGGATACACGGGACTGTGGGTATTGTAAGGACCCGCTGCCGTATACCCTGTGGTATCGGGAGGGAGGTGGTTGTAGCTCGGATGTTGTGAGGATTGGTATATGTCGTTATAATGTGAATGCGGTGGCGAGATTGACTGCGTCTGACGAGGTGAGGTTTGCTCCCGGAAGTAATTACTGTTATCTGTGAGGTATTGATTACGTAAACTCTGATCATGTCCAGGGACCTGAGGAGAGTGAGTGATTTTGTGGTTCGTGTGATTGTTATGTGCCCCCATCCCGGAGTGCAGACCATGAGGTGAATGTGGATGAACCAGGTCATCCGGACTCAATTTCCCGCCACAATCACTGCCGAGTCGGTCAACGCCACCGGATGTCGACCCTTGGCTGTCACTATCACTTCCGGATAAATTCCCGTCGTGTTTACACTTGTCAGAGTGGGGTTTTTGGCGCTGTTCTTTCTTGAACTTCATCCTTCTGTTCTGGAACCAGATTTTGATCTGTCGCTCAGTTAGACTTAGAAGCGCCGCCATTTCTATCCTTCTGGGTCTACAAAGGTAGCGGTTAAAATGGAATTCCTTTTCTAGTTCCACTAGCTGGGCGCTAGTATACGCTGTTCTCGCTCTCTTTGTTGGTTCTAAAAAAAAAAAGACAGAAGCGAAATTTATTTATTTATTTATTCATTTATTTATTTATTTATTTTACAAATTTTACATAATTGTTTTCTTTCAGATGATATATCTTGGTTGCAGATTGATATGTATTTTCGAAAACATATGGGCGATCGAAAAAGTTGAGAAGAAATGCCCATAGATGGGCAAATTAGAAACTGGAAAAACGCCACCCTAACAAGATTTTCTTTGATTTATCAATTACATAAATATATAATTTCTGCAAAATCTATACAAAATTATACAATCTCAAGCATTGAAATTATTCGGCTTTATATTAGCATATAAATGGTGACATATTCTCCCCCTACATGCAAGATAAATTATCTTAACATGCAGCATAATTATGTAGACATGCGACCTATTTATGTCAACATGCAAAATAGATATGTTGATATGCAAGTTACAATCTCGAGCTCCTATGAGAATCTTATTTTAATATTGGTAAACTTACTTACTAACGCCATTTGATTATATGACATCACACGAGCAAGATACAACAGGATTATGTTGACATGTGACTAATGTATGTCAACATGTGAGATAATTATGTAGGAATGCGACTTATTTATGTCAACATGCAAGATAATTATGTAGACATGTAACTTTTTATGTCAACTTGCAAGATAATTATGTTAACATGCGAGTTAATTATGTCAACATGCAAGATATGTATGTTAACATGCAACTTATTATCTTGCATGTTGACATAAATATCTTGCAAGTTAAAATATAACTCCCATGTTGACATAAATAAGTCGCATGTTGACATAAATAAGTTGCATGTTAACATAATTATCTTGCATGTTGACATAAATAAGTGGCATGTCTACATAATTATGTTGCATGTTAACATAAATAAGTTGCATGTCAACAAAATTCTGTTTGCAGCTTGCTTGTATGATGTCGTATATTTGCCTTAGTAAGTAAGTTTATGAACATTAAAATTAAATTCGCCAAAAAGATTGGTAACTTGCATGTCATAATTATTTTGCATGTTGACATAATTATCTTGCATGTTGACATACTTTTCTCGCATGTTAACATAATTTATCTTGCATGTAGGGGCACCATACATATACACACTAGAAAGAAGGCAAAAAATGAGTATTTTTGCGTACTACAATACACAATATTTCCCATACCAGTGGGTCATGTAAGTATATCTTCAGATTATGAGTAAAAATATAGAAATCTCGGTTAACAAGTATATCGAGCAAGGACCTCTTTAGATTACAAGTATAATATCATGGCATATTATTCATATCTTTCAGGCATTTTTTTCTGTCATATGAAAATCTGCAACATAACTATTTTCATTAATATTGCAGCTTTTTTTTTTTTTTTTTTTTTTTTGTTGTTGTTGTTGTTGAAAAAAATAAGTCACAAAGACAACAGGCATTTACTACGCTTTATAAATGTTTTTAAGCTTAATATTTTTTAATGTCATTTTTCGGATGATGATTTAATGTTTACTAGTTTTTTGGGGGAAAAAATCTGAATGAAATATTTCAAATGAAAATCACCCTTTGATTTTAATGAACAAAATTTAAAATATAGATTTTTAGAAAACACATTATTTAAGAGAATAAACACATTAATCATGTGAGATTTATTTTCGTTTATGCCTAATCTTACTTTTTATATATAATATTATATATATACAACGTGTATGAAGCTAAATCTACTTTACTGGGAAAATTTCCCCATGGAAAACGTACGCTTTCATCGAATTACAATTAATTAATGTGATTTAATTATTGCATGCAATAATGATTAGGAATTATAATTACATTACAAAGTCAATCAGATAACAGTGGAGTTGATTTCCATTACAAGTAATTGAATTAAAGCTTATATACAATTTATAGACCACACACAGAGTAAAACATCTCAATATTTTAAGACCGTAATTTCTTCTTTTTATTTAATTAAAAAGTATTATCACTGCCTAGTTTGCAAACGCAGCAGATATTTGTTTTTCCTTTAATAACGCGTGAAGTTGCAATATCATTTTAAAATGTGTGTGAAGATAATTACTATAACCGAGTTAAACCACGATATTTTACAGATATTGACTGTGTACATAATTATCTACTTTGGAGGTAACACTCATACACCTGGAGTAAAATTCATTATTTACATTTGGTTTCCAAAACAGATTTCTTGATAATAATCGGACATTTTCACTTTATACAATCGAATAAGTCTATCTGGAAGAAGATAAGCAACAAATCCGTTATACTGTTGGGTAAACAGATGTGCCCTTAAACTGATATCAATCAAGAATATATTCCTGGTAGATCCTCTTCTATATCAGACTTAAAAAAACGAACAATCTGCAGAAACAGGCCATAAACCCTCTGTAGCAGCAATATCCATCATTAGAAAATTAGGTTTTAATGGGTAGTCGGTCACTGGGGGGAGGTATAAATGTCTATGTTTAATTCCCCAAATCATTCTAGATACAAACACAGAAGAAACGACTTACCAGGTCCTGGTTGTTGCGCGGTCTGCCCTGGTTGTCCCTGTTGCTGTTGGTTCTGCTGAGGTTGCTGCTGAGGTTGTGGTTGTTGCTGTTGTTTTTGTTGCTGAGTTGTTTGGCGTTGCTTTGAGTTTTGTCTCGATTCTTTCATCCATGGATATATCTCTCCCTTATTACTGTAAGAGGCGGTATTCGGACTCCCAACCCCGGTCAAGTGGTTAGAGTACCCGTCGGGACCCGTGTATTGTGTTCCATAAGATCCGTTTGGAGATGATATACTGTTGTTCTGCACGGCGCACGATGGGTGGGAGTAGAAGTCTCCGGTTTGAGGAGACATGTTTGGTTGCCCATACGGAACATCATAGCAGTAATTAGTGTCGCCGGGGAAGTAATTCTGAAACACGGCCGGGTGGTTGTAAAACGCAGTTTTGTGCATGTCTCTGTTGCTGAAATTTATTTCATTCCCCCTTCTATGTGTCATATTATGATAACTCAAATCATCTCCACCATCGACCTACCCAGCAGTCATGTGACGTGATACCAACCAATCAAACAGATGATTCAGACTTCATTCAACTCCAAAGACTGAAAAAGGAGAGAAAAGAAATTTTCTTTTAAATTACAACGAAAGAGGGTATTGAAATTGAAGACTATGTAATGAAAAAATAATCACTTTGGTTTCGGGGTAATATTTTTCGCATAAATTATCCTTATTCTGACAAACACAAACTGGTCAAAGAAAGAGTCCTCGAAGGACACGCGGCCCACTGTCAGTCTTATGTAAGGAAAAGAATGACCAATACAAAGGGGTCACGGTCCATCTGTACCAAACACCACATCAAAGAAACCGCCTGGACCTTTCAAGTTCTCTAAATTGAGTAAGAGGATTTAATTCACTGGGTTAAAATTTTGATTTCAAATTATTTAAATGTCTGTTATCTTTCCGATTGATCCTTGTCGGGGTTTCTTTACTGATTCATTATTGGGATTTTTTGTTCATCACAATTATTTTTTGGAATCGTTATCCCGGATGTTTTCTGTGGTGAGTAGGTAAGTTGTAAACGCATTCAAACACGTTAATTAAATTTCCGTTTCGGTGCGAAAATAACACTTTAGTCTATTCAGATGGCTTTATATTCAATTAGTGAGTGTTAAAACTTCATTATAAATATCGATACTTAATGGACAAACGTAGTTTTAAAAGAAAAACTGATTTATAACCAGTTTATAAATATATACTTTTTTAGATGCAATCAATCAATTTGAATGTCAAAATTCAGATATGCATATAAATATATATTTTTTAATGTGTTATTTATGCAATAAACGTATACGTTATAGGTCAAACGCTTCACTTCTCGTAGTGTGCTTTAATATCAATATATATATTGAAAAAAATTGTGCAATTAAAATAACATTTATTACAAATAAATATATATATATATCTAAAATAGAAGCTTATATAAATATATCTAAGTCCTCTTTATTACGAAAGTTTTTCTGAACGTTCTAAATATCCGGCTTCTATCCCCCAGTCTCCTGACATATTAAAACCGACAAACCGAGCCCGAGCTTAATCAATCACTGGACATCACTCCTAGACAGCTCAAACCCCGAACTCGAATTCTGCTGTCAATTCTCATGTATATCACCCTCCAGTCACAAATCAACAGAGATTATTAACATCACAATATTCAGTAAAATACGAAGGTTTAACTGCAAGATACCTAGGGAACTTTTTTCCCCAAAAGAAGAATCAAATGATTTACATACATGTATTTTAATCCGTATCTCTGATCATTAATTTATTCAATTATGATTATTGTTTTTCTTTCTTCCTCATTTTGTATTCTTTTTTTTATAATTTAAATAGATTTAAATGGGTATAACTTAGACTTGTAGGAAATCATTTAATAAATTAATGATATATAAATAAATCTATTGAAGATTTTGGTAATAAAATAATTTTTTAAAAGCTTGTTTAGAGTTGAAAGATTGGGAATATAAAAATAAGAAGAAACGAATACATTGAATTTTGTGTTATTTATTTCTCCTTGCATAGATTAAAAATAATTTGTTATCAATTTTTTAACTGAAAATTACATAATTTATCATATTACTTTGAAATTTATACTCGACGTAATGAATAAACTGTATGGAGTTTATTATAGTAGTATATTTAAAAAATAATTAAACTGAAAAAAATGGCGCATCCCAGCATTTTAAGATTGTGTTTGAGGGTTGTGTACAATAATTTTTAATGGAATTACAAATTTTATGTTTCAAAATTTTTAATCTGTTTACAAAGATTTAACTTACCGTGTAAAATAATAATATAAAAAGAACCAAACAGAAATTTAAGATGCTTGTAGAGTTTTCCCGGATGTTATGCAGATGTAATCATTTAATTTTTAGGATAAATTTGAAACTTTGATTAACTTACGTGACTCAAAGATAATACAAATTGGTGAAGTGTTTAATTTACAAAATTATTTCTTTATTACTCAGAAAACTTATCTCGCCTGGCTTTATTGTTGCACACAGATTTCACGCTTGCTTGAGAATCACGCTCCCCGTTAGATAAAATTTTTGTGTTTTTCTGGCAAAGGGTGAGATTCGCATTTCTTATTGTTTTAGATGTTTTGCAGATTTTTTATGTACTTTCACGTCATGCCAAAGTTACCATTTGTACCGACAAGCAACATTGTAGGAGTTTTAGAATGCAATTTCGGGGCAAAGCCTAACAAACAAGTGTCATTCGTAGATGTTCGTGGGAATATATAGCATAGTTATTTTTAAAAACAAATTTCACATTTAGGAATTGATGTTCTGTGCACATAATGAAATATATACAAAAATATGGCGAAATTTCATTGCATTTGTATTTTAGGAAAAGTAGAAATATCAACTTTTTTAACCAAAAAAAAAAAAAAAAAAAAAAAAAAAAAAAAACTTTATCTTAAATCATTCTCCTCGATTACGAATAATTCACGTCTGATCCGACAGTCTACGAATGTGAAGAGAAAGCGCACAAATACATTTGTACTGCAAGATACCTTTTTTTTTTCCCTTTACACAGAAAACACCAATTACACAATAAACTTAGCATTAAACAATTCTGAACACGTAGTTATTATCAATTTCTATATCTTGAATCTTGCAATTTTAATGAAATGTACATGTATCAAGTCACAGTAAAGAAATTTGTTTTCGTGTGATAGATGACCTAGGTTGTGTAATTTTTTTTCTAACAATCAAAACAAACCCCTACAAACTACAATGATTTTAATCGATCTCTTCATTTGTTTTTTTTTTTTTTTTTGTTTTTTTTCAGTCGAAACTACATGTATAACCGGAGATCTGCTTAAATTATTTAAGTCCAGAAAAGAGAAGGAGAGGGGGGGAATATTTAATTCCATAATATTTTCTTTGTATAGGCTGATTGGCTCATTGTTTTGTCATTACATATTTTCCCTTTATGAGCATTTATCATTACTGGATTAGATTCAAACTCATTTTGTATTGAAAGTTTGGTCCAATGACTTTGCTTTTAACATTTACGAAATGAAGCAGACATCATACAAATTTTTACAAAGTGATTTGAATATTCAGCAGTTCGCTCCAGTACACTTTTACACAACGCTGACATCAATTGCTCTGAAGCAGGAAATTTCTTTAGATCCCTAAGTTTATTTCTGGATATCGACCCCCGTAAAAATTGAATTTACAGACATGTATTATGATCATTATGATGGAAATGAACGAAACAAATTGGGTTTGCCAAAACAAAATAAGCAATGGGAATCGAATGTCTTGTAATGGTTTATCAAGTAGGGGAAAAAAAGACCGCATATACAATTCTATCACAAAAGAGTATTTCCAGAATATAAATATAAATATTTATTGGGTTATAAATACAGCATGAACAATATCCGATCGTAAATATTGTATTTTTTAACTGCTTTCAAGAAAAGCCAGAAGAAACAATCCAACATGGGTGACATGGCAGTAACTTCTTTACGTTTTTGTTGTATGTGAACTTAGTGCTTTGATTTCTAGAAGAGTGTAACAAAATGTCTGATGGAACAGGTGATTTGAATTTGGGTGATAAATAACAGATACAACTCCGAATGCAGCATGGGCCGGCAACTGGAGGGTTAGAGAGGAGGGTAAATAAACTATTCACTTGTGCTTGTTGTCAACGAAATGCGTAACTTCTTATGTAAGGATTTATTGTTGTATGTTGAATGCAGGTGGTCCATGGAAAGAAAGGGAGATAGATTCGTATTGCAGATTTTCATCTAAGAATATAAAATGGCAATGTGAATGAACCTTTTAAAAACGGTACATCCTTTGCAAAAATTATAAAGGTTATGAATAAATATAAAATGACATTGTATTAACAAGCAACCAGAATTAAAGTGTTGGTAAAAGTACCATAAATACATCACTGTTTTAATAGCTTATGGTGAATTGTTCTTCGGAGGTATCCTTGTGCAAAAGTTGTATTCAAGGGCAAAATTATCTTTCGTCAGATCTTAAAGGAATGAACAGAAATACTTCACTTGTATCAAACTGAAAATATATTTCTTTTAATAAATTAAACTCCTACCAAGAATTACAAAAATACGTCGAAATGGTTTTTTTTTTCATAAATTCAGTGTCAAGATAAAGCAGCTCACTGCATGACAACTAACGACATTTCTCAGTGCTGTTAATATGCTAGAGGTCCTGTCACATGCGGTCTATAATGTTACAGTAACTACCATACTGCACGTAGCAGTCAAAACATTTTCAAGGGAAAATATAAATACAAAGGTAAACGGTTTTATTCAGTCTATCTAAAGCTTCTGTCATTTCAATATATGAGTTAAGTATTCTTAGTTAGACACTTTATGATACAGACGTTACATTAATGTCTGAGTTATATTGTATGTCTGTCTTGACTGTATCATCTAGAAAATATCATTGTATCTACCTTAATTCTAACACTTAGTATGTAAAGCTCATAGTCTCTGTCTTCACTGTTAGTAACATTTGTTTCAGTAAGTTTTATTGTCTTCTTACTTAACTGTACAAGTCAGTTCATAAATCTCTTTTGTTTTTGTCTGTATTGCAACAATCAGTTCAGTTCCATTAACTGTAACGGTAAATAAATAAATCTGATCCTCTCTCTCTCTCTCTCTCTCTCCACACCATTAGTCGTTTCAGTCTCATTATCTTCTTATTGAAATGTTAATTTATTGGTAATGTTTTCATTGTACCATTATGAATTCAAATTTTTATACATTTTTATACATATTTTTGTATTTAGCCGCATTTCATTTTTATCATTTTGAATGTTATACAAGATAAATAATATATATCTCAATGTCTTTTTACGTTTTGACATTTTTCTTCATGTATCAATATCTACATATTGAATCATTCTGGTGAAATGTTCACTCTAACAGCACGCATTATCATCTCTACTTCCTCAACGACTCCTATGTTCTTACATTTCATCATTTACTTTTTAATTTGTTCATCCCATTGTTACATATTATTACATATTGCCTAAGTCTTAATCCTTACATCATTCATTAATCATAACCTTTAAGTTTTGAATTTATCAGGAAAACTTTTTCTCATTGTTTTAGAGTTCAGTTTTAAATCACATATTTGCATTCCTTTATTATTCTTTCAAACTGATCCTTATAACCTACACATATCATCGTCCAAGTCGTGTTTTTTTTTTTCCACCATCCACATGACTACATGTCTTACTGTTCAAATTGTGTAGTCACTACAATGTCTTCATTCTTTATTCATCAGGTCAAGTCCCATTTTGGACTTTTATGAAATCATTCAATAGTCTAACATTGAGTGTTACTGTGTGGATAAATTATATCTTACTTAATTGTGAAACACAGTTGCATCTATTGTTTTTAAATAAGTAAGTATGCACTACTATCAAAGAAATGGGCTTTTTAGATAATTTTTGAATAGTCTTGTGTTTTATCATATATTACAAACAAACGATATGTTGAAAACCCTATGATGTAGAAGTATAGCGAAACAAAACATGACTTTTCAACACTTTATACAACATTTCCACGATTTTATCCACAGAGATTTTTGATATCATAGATAATTGCATTTTCAATTAATAAAAAAGAACTCGGAAATTTTACAGCCTTTTGATTGGTCATCTAAAACTTAACTTGGCTAAAAATGATATCAGAAAGATGCTTCCTCATTGACAATATCTATGTAGTCTTTGGAGATAGGTCTTCCAACATTCTAATTGAATTTACATGGGGTACTAATTGTGCCCTTTTATCAGCAGACCTGCTTTTGTATTCTCACGAAACAGAATTTATCCAAAAACGTCTATATAAAACGAAGAAGTTTCTGTTGTGACCTTCAATTCGACATTAACATGATCTATATCGACGTTTTATCAATTAACAATTTTCATTTTCATTCATAGGTTGATTCGATAAATCACACTGAACTCGAAATAAAACACACCACAAAGTCTGAAACATCTGTTTCATAATTAGTTGTTTTACTAGAGAAAGACACTGATGACAAACTAACAACTAATCTTTGATAAACATGATGACTTCAACATTTCTGTCAACTTCCATTATTTGTATAGCAATATACTGTTATCACCTGCATATGGTGTTTATATCTCCCATGTCTGATTCGATACGTAAGATTGTTCTTCTACCCACGAACAATTTCTTAATGAAGGCGGGCTACTGACAAATAAGTTGATGATAAAGGTTATCACTAGGGATGTCAAAATATTTATTTTCCTTAGTCGATTATTCGATTCCATTATTCGAACGATAGTCGATTATTCGGAACATTTTCTGAAAATAAAATATTATTTCAAACTTCGCTGGTACATGACGTATTTACAACTCAAACACCCTTTTACTTAAATATGTTTTAAAAGTAACATAAGAATTAATGCAACGTAACATTTGATAGCATGATTATATGAAATAAATGTAGAAATATAATTCTCCAAAATTTATGATTTCCCCATCAATCGAATTCATAAATTGGTCTGTACATGCAGAGTGAGCATTCAAAAATTGCTAGCCGATATTTTTTAAAGCTTATTATGAAATAAATTGGGGGGAGCTAGGGTAATTTCACACTATCCAAATGCCACGTGGTTGTTAAATTGTTAAACAGTTAGTAACTGCTTGTTCATTAATTGATTGCTCTGGCTTTCAGAATGTCCTTAATTATAAACAGTTTAAAAATGCAAGCGAATTGTTTTAATAATTATCGAAGCGACAAAACATGTCACAGCTATGGTTTGTTCCTTGTGTTTGAGTAATCTTAAAAGATAATTGGTACATCGTATAAAATCAAGTCCAATTAATTATTTTACAAACAAAGCCCAGTAAATATATTGTTGGTTGATTTATTACAAAAACAACACAAGCAGTAACTGACAGATAATTCTCGCGGTAGTGAAGCATTTATAATTACTGTGCTTTCTTTACATACAAAGAAAATCAAGTTTTTTGTAGAGGAAAATTATCTTATCAACTGTCTCTGAGGAAAGACGGTTTCTCAATTTTATAATGAGAATTCGATATTGTTATCACTCTTTAATTGCATTTTTAAAATTATAATATTCGAATGTCGTTTCATTATTCGATCGTCGGTCCATTCGACTGACAGTCGAATAGTCGACTATTCGTTGACATCCCTAGTTATCACAAATCTCGATTAAAGTCTACAATTCGCAAATTTTATGGTCGATACAATGACCGTTTTTGCAAATGCACTTTGTGGTTAGGTCGAATTTTTGTAGAATGTTTTGTTTTTTTTTTTAAAAAGTTTGACCATTATTTAAATACTGCATTGTCTACGGACTACTCCGTTTACCCAGTCAAGATAAATGACCCATTGCGGGTGTGACCGTTCAACAGAAGTTGCTTACTCCCCCATCAGAGTACCTATGATGTTTTCAGGAGATTGCTTTTTTAATTTGTTTTCTAGTTTAATTGGATTTTTGAGCCTGATTTGAGCTATATATAACGAAGTCTCTTTACAAACTCTCTGATAACTATTTTATCATGAAGTCACATAAAAAAACTCATTGATAGCTATATATATAACGAAGTCACATCACAAACTCATTGAGGTTTATTTATCATGAAGTCACATTACAAACTCATTGATGACTATTTCATCATAAATTATCATAACAAACTCAATAATAGCTATATATAACGAAGTCTCTTTACAAACTAATTGATGACTATTTTATCATGAAGTCACATTAATTCATTGTTGACTAATTTTCATGAAGCTGCTAATCAAGAATGAGGACTCCTGTTCCTGACTCTATAAAACTCCATTTTCTTTTCACGACATGATTTAAAGTCACATACCTTCTAAGGTTAAGGTCTCCACGTCTCTAATATTCTGTCCATCATAAAAGTAAATTAAATTACAGAGCCTTGAACTTTATTTTTACATTTCATTGTCTGAATGTAGATTTACTCTTGCAGCTTAAAGTCAAAGTGCATTTCCTAACCCATTGCTTTTGATTATAGTCATTTTTCATTATTGTCGACATCTTTACTCTTAAGTCACATTTTCTTGTCTAAGTCTAAATATTAGTATCTTATAGTCCCATTTCATTGTCCAAGTCTAGATTTGCAGCCCTCCACCGGCAAGTGGTGGTATCCCAATATGAGTAAAAATTCTCTAAGGGACATTAAACAAACAGTCAAACAAATAGTTTAACATTACATTTCATAGTTGTTGGTGTTTTTACCCCTACATCTAAAAGCACATCGAATGGTCACATATAGCATTTCATTAAACTTTCAGGAACATGTGTCATGTTGAATTATATAAAAGTATGTACATGCATATATGTGTGAGAGTAAATATACTTATGTATGCATATAGATATTATATATAAACAAATTTTAATTTTGCTCAGAAGTTACTGAGTATGTAAGCGTGTATGTAGATTATTGGTTTATTCCCCCTTCTTATGTTTGTCTTCCTTTCAATCATGCAACTCTTTCTCTCTTGCGTGTATGTTTATTGTATTACATGTATAATTATGTAATTATGACCTTATATGAGTATTTGCAATGTACTTTATTGTTGCCCCTTGAGGGCCCTTAATTGCTAAATAAGCTTATTGAATTGAATTATCGTTTTCACAGTATTCTGTCATAGCTAAAACATTTCATTGTCCGAAATTAAATTTTCCATCTAACCTTATGATCACAAGTCTTTGAATAAGTAAGTCTTTATTCTCATAATTTACAGTATCCCTTACACCTTATGGATCTTTGAATAAGTAAGTCTTTATTCTCATAATTTACAGTATCCCTTACACCTTATGGATCTATTTCATTGTCCAGACTTTGTCACTTCTCGTTATAATATAGTTTGCGAACTGAGTATTGAATATCGTTGTCGCATCTTTCTGGCTATGTCTAGGGTCTTTTATCGTATAGTTTAATAGTCATCAAGAAAATTATAATTTATAAGTAACCACCCCTATCCCCACACCTCCCAACTCCCTCGTCATTTTGAAAATTCTGTTTAACCTTTTCGTACAAATTTTAAAACAGCGTGGGTATTGCTTTCACAATAGGTTAATATAAGTGTTTTTGTTTTAAAACAGCATTCTTTTACGGTATTTCAGCTTAGAAAAAGAATAGAAGCCATCATTTTGTCACGGCATAACTTTGATCGAAAAGTGCAGTAAAACATATTTTTTAACATAATTTATTTGGGAAAGATAATTGACCTCTATTTTTCCCGACAGTCCACTCCAATATGAAGAGAGCAACTGGTGAATGATGAATTTTATCACCGCTCAACATCAGAACTGGGCTCTGAAAGAAGTTGTACAAGATTAAAATTTGATACTCCGTAAGGCAAAACACATTGATTCCCAGCATGAAGCAAAACGCATAAAAAAGACAAGTTTCCCCGGATCTCCCTCAGCCTGTGAAATAGATCGCGTTCCTGGTTTTTCTCACTAAACGCTTGTTTCTTTTAACTTTTTTATCAAAGAGAAAAAATCCTTTTTGAGCCTGAGAGATTTGTAAACATTTGTTTTTGTGATTGTAATTCTTGGTTTTCGCGAACTCTCTAAGACCACTGCAGATCATCAGAACTTGGGAAGAACCAATCAGGAGAGATTTTAGGACAGATCGCGAATTCTGACGCCTAAGAAGCCTTGGTTTATTTGATACTGTTTGAACACTACTCCAGCCGTGATTCAAGATCACAGCACAAAGTACAACTATTTTAAGATCTGTCTTGTAAAATTCTTCATGAACTACGTACATGAAAACTATTTTCAACAAATGTTAAAAAAAAAATCATGGATATATTTAAAGCAATATGAGAATTTTATTTTGCAGTAAAAACAATAATTCTTCAATTTACTTAATCCTCTCTGACCATGAGACTAGAACTAAGCGTTGAATTATCAGAAGAAACATTTATGACCTAAGACAATAATTTTTACAGGAGATAAAGTAAATTTGTTTCAATCAGAGCTTCGAAATAGTTTTTCTAACACAAATATGACTAACAGAAAATTATAAATCTTCATTTTTGAAGTAGTAAATTTACAGTTTTACAACACAAATTCCCAAGAAGAAATTCAAGTTTATGTATTCATGGATTTCCCACTAGATTTTCGACTAATATGAATCATTCTTTTCAAGATTGCGAAGCAATATAGGGATATTCTTATAATATAATTATGTTAGAATCACATTTTAAGATATGACACCCACCCCAAACACAAGTTTATAAATCGACACTGACAAAAGGCGGTTATTATTTCTGTGGTGTGCCTTTTCTGTGACACAAACTTTGATTTTGCGTGGTCTTGTCAAATTGTACAGAAGGGTTTTCCTTGTTGAGGGCTAGATTTGCTGTCTGAGTAAATATTTATCAATAGTCTAACATTACAACTTGTTGAAAACCCTCACCTCCAACTGTCATTCCTAATAAATTTTAAAAACGCAACTAAACACAGGAATCCTGTGTATTCAACATAACCAAGAAAATAATCGAATTTCTCAAACAATATTTGTGTGGAATGCATCTAAATATGATATTCTTAGGAAGTCAAGGGAGGGTTTTCTTTAATTGTGTGTCTACTTTAAATCCTGCGTTGAATTCAAGTTAATGCATTTCACCTAGAGTGTCAACATTCATACAAATCAAACTAAAGAATAAGAGCCTGCTTCGGCGATATAGGTGTTTTGTTACAAAATAATACGTGTGAAATACATGGAAAATTGATAACAGGTAAGATAACTGCATCCGGATATCAACATTTATCTCCACGTGTCAAATGCATCTGTCTTCAAGAGTTGTAAAGCAAGTCGAAAGAAACACGTCAGATCTATGAAGTTTTTGTTTTACTCTTTTTTCCGTTTTCTACTAGCGCTCTGGCTGTGGGATAGTCTTGTTAATATGTGAAGTTCTCGATATCTGGTTAAGCACAACTCCTTTATATGAAGTTTTCTTTGCTTGTTTAACATAATATAAAAATAACTTATTTTATTGCCTTTTAACAAAACATTAACTACATGTACATGTAACAATATCTTTCTAAGTAATGGAAAGATTGAAATCACAAATAATGATCGATCTAAAAAAAAATCCATAAAAATAAAAATCTGCGAACAGGGCATAAAACACGGACTACCGAATATTCCAGAGGTTGGACCGAACGCCTAGGAACATCCCCTGTCAGTTAGACGGAATATTCCGTAGTCAAATTTAGTATTTAAAAAAGGCCTAACGGTTGGTATGAAAACAGCCAAAATATGACCAAATGATAGATTATAATTTGCTAACAAGGACATTATAACGACCAGAGAATTTACGAAATGCTGACTTTAAAAGAGGTTGTTGAAATCCTTGTAACATCAACTTATCTGTCAGAGTCTGCCCGGTTTAAAAATTAATCGTATTTAGAGCATGCTTTTGAGTTAGGGGTTGGTCATGTGATCAAATCTCATAAAGCCTGAAGGAATCTTACAACAGAATTATGCACTTAGAAGGATTTAATAGTAATGGTCTCTAGTAGCTATATTTTTATAGCTCATAATTATTCTATACAACGCATTATCTGGTTGGTTCTAAACAGTCACGTGACAGGACATAAAACTTCATATTTCCCTGTCGTCGTCATGCTTTTCATAACGGTCAACCTTTTGGGACATCTTTTCCCACAATATTTATCCTTTGTTGAACGAAAACTTCCAGGCGCAGTAGACGTCGCAATTTACAATAGTAGAAAGGTTTCATCTACCAAGAAATGACGAAATTAGCAAATTGAATTTTCTTTCCAATAAGGATGTTTAAAAAAACAAAAAAATCAGTTGAGATTCTTGGTACTTTAGTAATTTGGTATATTTTAATTTCTTTTGAAATTACTTTTACTGGGACAGGCCCTATCTATCATTTGTCTATCTAAGTTTGTATTTCGTCATCACTTAATTCGAGATCTGTCTCAGCACCGAAAACTGGTGTTCAAGAACAAGAGACTCATGGGCTCCAACGCTCACCTGAGTCAATATGGTCCTGTTGTTCTTATAAGCATATTTTTCTAATATATATTCCTATATGTGTAAGACGTTGATCCCTGTTGTTAACCTCCACCGCCAGGAGTCAGGATTTGGAACAAATCAGAATCTACACTATCTGAGTATGCTTTTATATTCATATGACTAATCATGGCTTTGCCTTTCTTGTGAAGAAGATTTTTAAAGATGCGACCTCACTCCATCCCAGAGGTTACGATTTGAGCAAACTTGAATCTACACTACCTAAAAATACTTCAAATACTTCCAAATCAATATAAATAATTATAGTTTTGCTGTTCTTGAGAAGATTTAAAAGATTTTTTTCCTATATATTCACATGTTAAACTCTGATAGCCCATTGTGGCCCAACCCAACCCCAGTTAAAGTTTGAACAAACTTAAGGAGGTCGACTGGGGTTTTTATTGCGCAATACTTCGCGCAGCATTGTAAAATTAAGCGTATCTACTCTTCTGAAGCATCTATTTTCACATAATTAAGCAAATTAAACAAAATTAAGAAATTACAAGTTAAAAATTTTAATTACATTTTAAACCGATTTTTTAACAATTTTTCAACTGATGAACTGAATGATGTGTTTGTGACGTTATGATAAACTGAAGTTCTTTAAGAGGGTGTCATAAAAATGTTATAAAAATAAAAGAAAAAAATATAAAATTAATTTTCTTTTGCATTTTGAGATGCCCCCTCTTGAAAAATATTTCGCTATCACCTACATATGGTGTTTATGTCTCCCTTTTTCGAACTCAAGAGCATGTTCTGAGTATGACCATTTTTTTTAACAGAGGCAGGCTATTCACACATAAGTTGATGATACAGAGATTTCAACAACCTCTTTTAAAGACAGTATTAATTCTGTTAATTTATGGTCGTTATAATGACCTTATAAGCAAATATAACCCATCACTGGGTCGTACCTGGCTGATTTGTTTCCTACCAATTGTTGGACCTTTGTTTTTATACTTAATTTGACTACGGAATGTTCCGTCTACAATACATAGGGCTCACGGCGGGTATGACCGGTCAACAGGGGGCGCTTACTCCTCCTAGGCACCTGATCCCACCTCTGAAATTTCCAGGGGTCCTGTTGACAGATTTGACAGATTTGTATTGTTTGAAGTTTTTATGAGATCGATTGCTGTTCGTTATCTTCAATCTCTTTCATCGATCACTGTTCTTTTTCTTAACATTTTTCATTCTTTTTTCTTGTTATCAACACTGATATTGATCTAAGGTTTGCATTACAAATCACTTCAATTATTATAAATCCAGTTGAAATACATTTCATTTCTTAAGTGGTTCACTATAATTAAGTAACTTTTACACATGAAATTGAAATTCTTTAACCCTAATGGCATATCATATTTAATATCACAAATATGTCATATTCAATCTTATTTGAAATGGCAGGGTTTTTCTTCATGTGAATGAATTTGCCATAATTGTCTTTCGGGGATACAAAGACTTGGAAATGAAGTTCTGCGCTTCCAGCAAGTTTTTGGTATCGATATTTTGTCCATTAATCACTGTCAATATTGTGGCATCTGTTTAAGTATCTAACTTAGGGTATGAGATAGGGACAGAATTGATCTTAACAGCCCAACCAAACAAAAGTCGGGATCTGCATTCAATGAATTAAATTAACTTCCTGTACATCTCCTCTCTGTAAGAATCACTGCGCCTCTCCGGTAACCTGACAACGTACCAAACAGGATGACGCTACGCATTCAACTGTAGACAACGTAGTCATCTATCACTCTTTTGCATCGTCTTCATCCTCAAGACGACATGAAGACAAAAGAAATGCAAAAGAGTTTGCATATGATTTTTGTAACGAGTCCTTATAAATTGTGCCTACAACTGCCTGGTATCCTGGAGATTTCCGGTGGACTTTTTCTGTGGTATTGATCACGCAAACAAGATATTGCTAGGATTTCTAATAATGTATGATTTCCTGTCATTCAGCGTTTGATAGAAAAACATATATCATACTGAAGAAATTGTCACCGAAGACCCATAAATATCTGATTCGCCTCCTGGGTGTCTATAGAAAATAGAACCCCCCAATAGAACACTTCAAACATCTCACGTGAATTACTTATAATATCAGAGGTTCAAAGAGACAAAATAACTCTCTGTAACCGCAGTTTGATAAACTACATATTTGTTGACCCTTTTATCCTCTTTTAAGGGTTTCAGATATTTCTTTCTTAAGATAATAATTGAAATACCATAGAAGAAAAAAAACACAAAGGGGTTATTCAAAACTCTAGTTTGGTTTCAATAAACAAAATGCTTCTATTTTCTTTGCCATGCTATATGCTTGGAAAAATGGCGACTGCTTTAAACTGGATTTTACTTGAACCTTCCCTTTTTGAATGCATATTGCATATATTAACATACCGATGTTTACTTCTTGATTTTGAAAACGGTATTCGTCACATACTTTCTCAGCCATTTTTGTTTATGTTTAGTTGAGCAAGTAAAATGCAAAATTGATATAAAAATGACATCATGCATTTTTACTAGCCAGTTATTCTCAGAGACAATGATAAATAACAATGGTGTATATATATATATATATATATATATATATATATATATATATATATATATATATGTATATATATATATAGTTTATAGTTTATATAGTTTGTGACAAACATCCTTTGTTATTCTGGACTTAAGACTTAATCCAAAGACAGACATTATCATAGAGTTTTACGGTATTCTGCAATTACAATGGATGATATCCAAAGTCTAACATCAAAACATTCCGATTGCTGAGTAAGCTAGAGTAAAGAAATGAACTTTTAGTATAGTTATGGGGCAATAGACAGAGGTAATTCACTTATCAAGGCACTTACAACTGTACAGCAAAGTTCGGGGGATGCCAGTGGGGTTCTCACACGTGAAGATGGCCTTGACAATCGTGGGAAAACTTTGATAAATCAAAACTAAAAACTTACCTTTTGATTAAAATGTTCTCCAGAAATGCTCCACGTTAATGTTTTTTCCCAGGTGTACACATGTATTGTAACATTCGAACACTTGGAATATTATTTGGATATGGTTTAAACAAACTGCGAGACCATTCGTCACCGAGATCGCCTCCAAACAAAGGTTTTAGAAGTTTATCACAATGCCCCAATGTCTAGTTACGTATCATTTTCCTGCAATTGAAATAAAATCCAAATATTCCAAATTTTAACTTTTTCAAATCCCATGTAAATTAGAAGCAAATAAAAAAATTGTAGAAGATAAAAGTTACTCCAGATATTCTTGGTTAAAAGAAAATGTTATAAAAATTGAGAAATAAGAGTGTTGATTTACGTAACAAAAACCAGAATCAGTGCCTGCCAGGCAGATAGCAAAACAAATGAAGAAATTCCAAAAACCTCCTAACAAAAGAACTTTCATTAACCGTGTCAGTGTGTCTGCATCTAATACAAGACAAAACAGTCATCTGAACACACTAAAGGGAACGTCGAAATATAAAACAAGGAAAAGGTACATATGTCCATAGAACAGAAACGATTGACATGCTGAATCTTCTGCTGAAACCAGGAATTGGTCACTAATTACTCCCAGAGAAGCACAAGAAAGATAAGCATTGTAGATAGTTAGCTTTGGCATGAATCAAAATAACTTTTTGTCAGTGTCGGAATTCGAAATTTTAATATAATTGAGCAATCTTTGGCAAAATAAAGAATTGTATAGGTCTCATCTCTGTGTGTGTGTGTGTGTGTGTGTGTGTGTGTGTGTGTGTTAAAACAGACCCACAGGACTGATATTGTAAGCCACACATTGACTGATTCAAAATAGCTAATCTGTCAATGTTCTTGATTTATGTCTGAGAGAGAGAGAAAAAAAGCTTTTAAAAAATATTGTCTACATTGTCCTATTCAGTGTGAAGAAGGTATCACATTTTCAATGCAGATCGGAACGAGTGATAAAAAAGGAGAAATTAATGGCAAACATCATTAACAGGATCGCCTGCAAATTACTCGCCGATTCATGGGGGCAAGTATCCAGGTTGAATTTGAAGAAGTTTTTACACTGGGAATAGATGAGCTGACATTGCCGGTGCTTGGTGATAAATTAATATTACGAGAGTCGTTTGTCATTTTCTCTCGTTTTCTTATTTCAAGAATTCATCGCCACAAAATCATTTGGTGACCAAAATTCGATAGATACACACGGAATTTTTCTGTACAAGTATCGCTGATAGATTTATTTTTGCTCTCTGAGATCAGCTCTCTGTTCATTGTGTTTTGGATTTTTTGTATCTGTGATGATGTAATGCACCTTCATTGGATTAACAATATCCCAAGGAGATTCCACAGGAATAATTATTTCTTCTATGATGAGTTCATTTTTGTTACCGTGTTTGGAAATGGACAGTTCTTATGGATGATGCAATAGCATTGAAGTTTATTCTTTTGATGTGCTGTTTGTTTAACAAAATCAATTAAGACTGTATTGTCCAGAAAAAATAGTTAGGATATTAGAAAAAACTAAAATAATAAAAGAACCAAACTTTTATGAGTATATGAAAAGGATATAATAATAGGATATAATTTATATTTCAAATAATTAATAAAGATAGTGTGTAACATCTAAATATTTTAATGATATTTTAAATTTTAGAAACATTAAAATCTTGTTTAAATTTTCTTTCTTAGATTCAAACTGTAAATACGCCGTAAAAAACAGTTATTTTTATTAGATTTTCGAAGAGAAATGGGCAGGGTTTTTTTTTTTCAAAAAATTCATATTATCTAAAAGAGGATTTGATGTATCGTCTCGTGTCTACTGTGACATGTATATAAATTTCATATTTCTTTTAAAGTGAAATATAATTGAATTACATGTAAATTTAAACCTTTAAGCAATTTGAGTATTTTTTAATTACAAGTTCACATTGTAATGATCAATTACTGAACTTAGAAATGTATATATATATATATATATATATATATATATATATATATATATATATATATATATATATATATATATATATATATATATATATATATATATATATATATATATATATATATATTATCTTAGGAGTACTCACATATATTTTCATTTTTCATTAATTTTTAGCATAGTCAATAAAACGTTTTTTTTACAGTCCTCAGTATATTTAGAGTTAAACTTTTCTTTCCCTCTATCAATGTTTTTCGAGCATCAATGAGAAGAAATCTAAACAAGCAATTCAATCGAATTATTATTTCAAGCTTGTGTGCCCTTTTCCCTCCCCATGGCCGTATCGTGTCCCCACTAAATAAACTGGATTTGTAACAATAGCGTAGTTGACGAAGGGAATTTGATATATTTATTATAAGCCCAGTTTAGATCGCCTCAAAGAAACAGAAACCAAGAAACCTGACAGCTTAGGGGTCGTGCAAGGGGAAAGGTGTAGGGGCGAGACCTTCCGAATGTCGCGATAGATACCCAAAAATATATCTGATCAGAGGGTGACTGTGTGAACAAGAATAATGGAAAGGTGTCACGAATTATTCCAATTTGTTAAAATCGTGTTAATTTCACCTCTTTTATTTTATTAAGTAGTTTTGTCTGATTTGTTTTCATAATTTCATTCATTGGTTAGGATTAGTTGTGACACGTGACAGCATGATATTTAATTTCAAAAAAAAATTAATTTATCTTCTTTTATAAGAAACATATTTTTTATATAAAAAAAAACTGATAAAAGGAACAAATTTCAGTGTATTTTTTCTCTGTAAAAATATTCCTCCTGTATACACCTGGATGTCCATTTCTGGCTGATTATCAAAAAATATAATTGTTTATTTCTCCCTCTTTCTTTGAAAAAAAAAAATAATAATTGAAACCGGTTATCTTTCAGAATTCGATGTCTGGAAATGGTGTGGTGTATAATACAATATCTTTTCAATTTCTTTGTAAATTATGAATAGTTGTAAAGCAATGTCATTATCACAGTAAATGCATTGTATTAGAAATACACGGAAAACAAAAGAATTGAAAATTTCGATGAAAAAAGTTACTGTATCGTTTTCATCTGAAGTGTTGTTATAACTGTGAAACTCGTCTGGTTTATTCGTTTTCCCGTTACATGCTTTTGCTCATTGCTGACACATTTGCATAACTCCTCCCCGAAAAACAAAACAAAAAAAATGGATGACATGGCATGAATAAAAATTATGAGAATAAATTTGAATATCATCTAAAATGATTAATTATTTCTAAATAATAACAATAATAGTATAATGATAATGAATAGTTGATACATAGGAATAAATAACACACCCCAATTTTATTCATGAAAAAATCCTAATAAATATATTTAAAAGTTTGTGTTTTTAATGAAAAAATTTCGATTTATTTTCTGTCGATTTCCGGAGATTTAATTGATAATCCCCTCCAGCCAAAAACTAAGCAAACCAGCAAAACAAAATCAAACGAGAGAGACAAAATAAATAAACAAAACAAAGCCAGAAAAATTATAGTAATATATACATCTTTGCTTTATTTTTCAACGTGGCTTGTTCATAAAAATTATAAAACCATTCCTAACAAAAATTTACTGAGTATATATACAAACTATTAAATTAGACTTATTCTCTTCATTGATATTAGGGAAAAATAATACAAATTAAGGAAAATTGAACTCAGTGGTATACCCACGCAAACTGATCGATTCTATTTATTTGTTAAAATGTATTTGCATACTGGAATTCCGTACCTCTTCGTTCAAGTATCACCCAAGTTTTTATTCATAATTTATGGCGAAATTCAACAATATGTTTTGAAGAATTTGACATTAATTTAACCCCCAAACAAACAATAAGCATTGAACCCCGACGGACCCCGGCATTGAAATGTTTTTTAGCTCCACTTGATAATGCTGTCAAAGTTTGGGTTCTCCACCCCGCGCGCAAACCCAATACTTGTACGACAGACACAGACACAAAACCAGAAAACCGGAACTGTCAATCATATTCACAAAAACGCTTACAAACCATTCGTTTGTTCTAAGAGCTCCCCTTCTCATTTCTTTATTGTTGTATCGCATAAAAAGGGGCATTTAGACCAAACTTAGATCGGTAAATTTAGGAATGCAGGGAGAGATGCTCATTAAAATTATTTTTTAACAATTTTTTTTTCACAAAACTTACTTTATATTTTACATGTACTACTTAACAAAATTATTTTTAGTTCTGACTGTATTATTTTGGTTGATTCATAATTATTATCTTTTTTTTCAAAATATCTAAAGGTAGTTGATACCAATGATTTGGCTAATCTTGCAGTAAGCAAGAAATGTATCAAATCCCTGATCTGTATATAATGGTGTACGTTTGAATGTATCTACAATGACGTGTAATAATCTCATTCTATCTTAATCTGACTACGCCAAATATTCATATTAGTCTTTGTATCTTTCTTTCAGGCAAGACTGGCTAAAGAATAAAAAAAAACATTTAACCAAGATGAACGATGTACTTTTCGTAAATCAGTATTTTGAATGAAACCATCAAAATAAAGGGGGGAAATGATGACACCTTTTTAGTATATTTTTCTTTAAAATGTCTGAATAATTCGCAGTCACGTGTATTGTCATATGAATTTTACCTGAGTGTAGATTTAATTGTTGAACATGGCAGTGTAATCGATAAGAATCTGTAATAGAATTTTTTTCACTTTTGGACAATATTTCATTCATGGATTGTTAAAATCATAACCTGATTCTACCTTTCATTTTTGAAAAATGTGAGATAGTATTGCCTATAGTTACTGCAATTTATTTCAGTAGCCCAGAGCTCCTCGGTTCTTTGACAAAATGTAAATCGTTCTCGACGGGAAGTCTGTCTACCTAATGTACCTGTCACAAAAACACCATGACAACCCAACTGTTTTAATTTTCCGCCGTGTATCTGTAGGATTCAGCTAAATCCAATGTAACCGTGCGAACTTCTGAGAAATTCGAAACTGTTTTATGGCGTTAATCCTTCGTAACACTCTCCCTTCATAAGTCGACTTCAATCGTGTATATTATTGAAATGGGAAACTCACTTCATTTGGTCATTAGTAGAAGGCAAGTCTTTCTATCTATTATGAGGTTGATTTACGGCGAAGGTTTAAAGTCTATCCGACTACAATCGTGAAATCTTATTGAGGAACTATTGAGACGCGGCTTTTATGTGTGATAGTCAATTGGAGTGAATGAGGCAATTTGGAAAAGGACCATAAAAACGACGAAAGGTACCGCAAAACAGGGAGCGGACAAAAAGAATCAAAGGCGTATTAAAGGCTGGAAAATTAGGACCGCGCTCTATATCCACGATACGTGTATCGCATTCCTTCTAAACGGATTACTAGGTCTGATGGGAAGCTTAGTACTCAAGATTTATGGTTTATCTTCCTTGTAAATTAAATTTATTTCTGTTGCTGAAAATATTTTATGAAAATATCTAGTGCATGTACACTCTATCATGATTATAATATAAAATATACATTCATTAGAAAACATTGCCAAAACTGTACTTGAATTCTGTGAATATATATGAGTTATATTTTATTTAGCAGTAATTCAGTTCATATCTTTAATAAAGTTGTTACATTTTTTATACGAAATGATCGAGAAAACAGACGATATTCCTCTTGTTGACTGGTCACGTGGACGGACAACAGGCATAGATCACACTGACAGAGAAATCCAAACAAACACGAATAGGTTTCGAAAGGTCCAAACATTAGAGAAATGATGGATAGAAATTAACATCAGCTAATGTTTCACAGTGGAAACTTATACGCATTTCATATAAAAATGACGATGAAAAATGTGAAATACCATACAGACAGGTCTGCTAAATCGTTTATATTTTGACACCCCACTAATATATGGTTATGTTTTGTAAATTTAACACCAGGATCTCGTTTGGTTCCCTTGTTAGCAAATGCATGGGATTTCCATTCTATGTACTCTCATTTGATATACCCTAGAATAAAATGAATCCAATTCATTTAGAAAACAATCAGTTTTAGTGCGGATATCAGAAATTGAAACTTTGAATCAGTCAAAACTTTATGTCTTTATATACATGTATATAAATGAGGGTGTTCGCTGAGAACATATCCAAATTCAGCAGTTCCTTGTCCGGGTGTATGCCATGCGCAGATTTCTTTTTCTAAATATTACAGGTGCTTGAAACTCAAGATCACTTCCTTCGGTATGCAAACATTTAAGTGACGGTTTTTTTTATTTGTTACTTCTCATGAATGTTTTCACAAACAGACCAAGCTTTGTTCGAAAAAAAAAATGAATTTGAAAAATTGCAGGACATTATTTGGATTGGCCACTGTCAGCGGAAGATGCCGGATTATTCAAACCGTTCTTCCTTACACCCGGAATTCAAAACCTTTAAATTTATTTGTAAAAAGTCATTTTAATTTTTAAAAGTTTTATTTAAAATAATGTTCAATGCAGGGACATGAAAGACTTAACATTTCAGAGAATCAATTTATACATGAAGCTATATCAATCCAAAATTCACTCTTCTCCAAAATACTATAATGGTGATGGCTCATTCGAGCCTATCTTTAACTCATGTAAATGTACATGTATAGATATTTGAGAATCTTAATCGTATTTGATGTCTGTAAACTCTACAACATAGCAGACAACCTGTTGTTTTAAAAAGAAACAGTTTCCATGTCAAGGTCCGAGAAAATAGATCATTTAGATACCTTTATCGATTGCCTACCGTCAATTTAACATTTGTTTCCATCGATACATCACTTCGCCCGCAGTATGTTAACCAAAAAACGAGAACGAGCTTCGTAGAAGAGGTGGAATACATATCGCTTCCTCTGTGTCCTACGTAATTCTGAAAACTGCGGAAATGATATCACGATACTGTACAGGGACCACAAAAAGAAAGGATATCTTGATTTATTGTTCACGACCCTACGATATATGATACCAGTGCTATTTAACCCTTTTATTTCGTTTCAAGTGCATTCCGTTTTGAAATAATTTCTGATCAATGTCTTCGATTAGTTGGTCAATTATCGACTACTATAAATACCAATGGCCTTTTGAAAGACACAGTTTTGCTGCACACAAGCAATTCTGTATAATTAGGCTTGTTATTGATCGGCGTCTGGAAACTTCATATTTAGGACGATTTTTAGAAAATATAAAATGAATTTGTGACATACTTATTACTGCACGTTTATTGTTCTAGCCCAATTGTATACTTAATAAATATGTACACCATTCCTGCTTATGTATAATGTTTCTTTATTATTTTCTTTAAAATTGTTCTGATAACTTCCAAACAATAGTGAGTTTGAACTACCGGTAGACATGTACAAAACTACAATGTGTAATTATAATTGAATACCATCCTTAAACGTACTGCAAATGTTTGCTTGATATAGTTAATAAATATCTGGAAAGAATTGATCTTGACATATATTAACTTTATGTAACCAGATCAAGGATCTGATACTTTTGAACTAGCTATTTTAAAATCAGTAAACCCTCTGAGTCTCATTTAAGAATTGGCATCGTGTCAGTTTGCTAACAAATGACTAGTTGTGCTTTAGTAATGGATAAGATTTCTATGTAAAACAAATTTCCAAAATGTATTTTTTTTCAATTTCCACAAATTGTAAGAAATGGTAACGTTTTCACCAGTACTTTTTCATTTACATGATTTGCATTGCTTTGTAAAAGACTCAAACCCACCCACCCCCGACACCGCCCAGATAAAACTTGCACAAATTAATTTTTATTTAAAAAAACTAAAATTTTTATTGCCTCTCTTTTTTTACGAAAATAAAATTGTGCCCGTACTTGTGAGTTCTGGAGACAACCAATGTAAATTACCCAATAAAGAAGTTCTGTGTAAATGACTTAGTTACATTTCCATTTGATCAAAGTTTTAAGTTAAAGTACTATTTTTCATAAAATGTGGAAGAAAAGGAAATGTTCAAAATGTTTTCCAAACCTTTAGTGACTGGTACATGTACAAATTTATGCTGGTATTCACAATATACAGCTAGCGGATGTTGTAAAGAATTTTTTCAATAATATTTCCTTTAAACAAAACATTTTTTTTAATTAGTAGATAGTTATTTATATTCTCTCTCTCTCTCTCTCTCTCTCTCTCTCTCTCTCTCTCTCTCAAATGTACATCGCTTTTAAGAGATGTAATTCAAAAATGGTTTATTGAATCCCTGAGCAAAAATATTAACATGGCGCAATTACTTCTTGTCCATTATTACAACATGATCCCAAAAAACACATCTTTATATACCCTTGTGCAATACTATTAATAATTTTAAATTGAAGAACTTTAAAGACAATTGAAAAAAAAACGATGAGCAGTTAACAAATATATGTACACTTATATTCCATATATTTTTTTGATAAATGACGTACTTTTCTCCGTGGATATTTTGGTAAATTTAGTCATTTTTAAACTGTCCTTTTTATTTTTTTAAAATTATTATTATTTGGGGGGGGGGGGTCTGTACGATTTGTTGTGGATTTTTTTTTAATTTTTATTTATTTATTTTTTTTAATTTTTTTTTTCTTGGTAATCTATAACTCAAAATATTTACAAGTCCTCGTACACAGCATGCTAACAGGAAGGGCTGGAACACCCGCGTTGCAAGTAGCTATCTAGAAGGCAAATAGGACATTATACGATTACAAAGAAGTGAAGAATTCTACATCTCTAGAAATCACTGAAATCGCAAGGATTTGTTACAGGGAACAGGAAGGTTTGAATTTTACCACCTCGGTCTTAAATCCGCCTGTACCAGTCCCCAAAAGATATTGACATTCATAAGAGAACATCTGAAATCCACAATTGGCTCCTGGTAAAAGTTCAACGAAAGTCTTAAAAATTAAAGTTGATCTATGCAGCGGTTATTACACGTAGGTCTAAATCATATAAATTATGCACAAATAATATGTGCAAAAAATATTCCTCCTTAGACAAGAATGACAATGAAAGAAGGAGTGAGAATGAAAACAACCTCTGTTAGAATTTTATCATGCCTTACTTTAATTTTGTGCATTTTTCACCTACATCACTTCAAAAGAAGTATTTATTCAATTACTTTTGCTATCATGTTTTATGTATTTTGTTGGATGACGACTATCCTTGTTTGACACGTTGGTTGATGTTAATCTGCTTTTTGCTACAAAGTGTTACACACCTGCTTAAAATTAACTGACAATAAAACAAATAGAGATTCGTAGCGCGTCTTTAAGCTGTCGAAAAATGATAAATTACAATTCAGAAAAACTGTCACAATTCCCCCCTTTCGTTTCAACAAGCATCTGATCTTGTTCATCTGGGAGATGATTCCGAACGCACTGAAATCTAAGAATCTTCTGTTTAAATTGGATAACATGGAAAAAATTAATAATATTGATATTTTTTGCTAATCACTCCCCCCAAGACATCGGCTAGACTGCAGCATTGGAACACAAGTCTAGGTCATAAAAATAAATCTTGTAAAGTGCGTTAAATCGATTTTGTTATAATTTAAAATTCTGTTGCTTAAGCATCATTAATATGGTAATTTATATGCTGAAGAAAACAAAATGAAAAAAGTTTGTTTTTTTTTAATACTACATGTATCAGTAAATGAAATGCACAATTTGAGATCTGCAGTAAAAAAAAAATATGCGGTGCATTTTAATAAAATATAAGTAGAATTTTAGTAAAAAGAGGAAATCAAAATATTTAAGGATAAATAACACAGACATTTTTTTTAATCAGCAATATTTCTCATAGGTTTATATTCAAATAGGTAACCTAAATAAACAACAACTTACGATTTCTTTATATTTTAGGGATTTATCATTTATGTCATTTCCATTCAAAATCAGTCAAAAAATATATATCAATTCACGCATCAAATGTTTGTTTGTATTATGAATCCTTAAGGTCTAAAAGTAGCTTTGCATAAGCCTTTATTAAAATGAAAAAGAAAATGAAATATTCATCACTTTTTTTAAATACATACCAAATGTGTGGAAACATAGAATTACCTGTATATTGTATATAGTCTTAACCATTGGAAACAAATAAAATTTTTAAAATTTGGGGGCATATTTAGTACAGTGTTTATAGAAAAACTGCATTATCTTGCACAACATCTTTTCAATTTGTTTCAAAAGCTGAAAAAATGATAATAATCCTGGATCCGCATAGATATAATTAAAGACACCTATATAAGAAAATTCTGTATATTTAAAAAGTATTTTCTCTTCATAATTATTTCAAAACCTATCTAAAATAAACGAATGAACAACCGATTTCACATCTTTCGTAAAGAATGTGTATGTAATTCACATTTTTTAAAATGTTTTGTTTGTTTTCTTTTCTTTCTTCCTCTCTCTCTCTCTCTCTCTCTCTCTCTCTCTCTCTCTTTAATTTTGCAGCTAAAAACAATAATTGATAGTAAGGATCAACAGGTATGTCTGCCTCCATCAAAAGGAACTGTAAAAAGATTGTTATTGTTTATTTAACTTCCGATCAATGTTGCCAATTTAATAGATATTATAAAATTAAATGACAAATTTGATTTCTAAATTAATTCTTCAAATGTTAGTTTTACGAATTAAGTTTCTCTCCGTGTCCATTTACACATATACGTTTTCGGGTTTTAATAAAAGATCAAATAAAATATCTTAACCCAATCCCCATCCCGAGAGTGTCCCCTGAATGCAGTTTGACTCCTCGGGGCCTCAATCTCGGCCAGTGATAGAACTATCTCATTTATTTTTCATTACTATATGGCGTTCGGAGCGTGTGTTTGGATGGCACAACAAGGTTTTAAAATCAATGTCCTCGCTATCAAAATAAAAAAACTCGGCCAACTGGACCACTGACTTAATTCTGAATGGCGAGAAAAAATGACTGTCAAAGCGAAAGACTGAAGAACGTAACCACACTTAAGTAGGACTTCATGTTGTCTACAATTTTACTTTGAATGACCACCGTCTGTGTTTTCGTTTGTGTGTTTTCTAAAATGTCGGCAAAATTCAAAGAAAATTACAGAATTGTTAGAAAGGATAGGTATTCCATTACACCTAGGTAATTCTAAAGTCAAATCCCAATTTAATTTTTTCTTCCGTCGAGACCTTGTATAAAAAATGGCCATATATTAAAAAAAATGTCGAACACCAAAAGATATTTTGAACTCGATATATTTCACAAATCATTTCTTTCTCGTTGGTCTATAAAAAACACAAATAATTCCATGTATGTCAATGGTAAGATATCCACTGTAAATTTTGCCACATTTTCACTATGTCCACACTTAAACAAATTAACAATCTCAAAAATGTACGCTTTGACTTCATTATAAAAGCAAAATATTTTATGTGTGTGTATTTGGTACATAACCTCCAAACTAGAATTAAAGCATCAATTTCCATGTCTATCATTTAAACAAATAATTGAAAGAGACACTAATAATCACTTTTAAACTCTTCCCTAGACTAAAGACCCTCCCCTAAAACATGCAAATTAAACGAGCCTCTTAATGATCTTTTAATGTGTATTTTATTATCATCGCCAAAAAAAAACCTGCAGCCCAAATGAGCATACAAGCGACTTAATTCAATCATTTAGTGTTTAAAAATTATCCAAAAATATTATATGATCATAAACCATTATATTTATTGTTTTATGAGCGCCTAGATGAGGCTTCAATTGACTGTTATCCTTAATTACATGATGTTATAGACGCGTTATGGATCTTGATATACAGAAAATGTATTACCTTTCGACTGGCGGTGATAAACGAGGCCTCTCTTCGTCTTGCGCAGAAACCCATAAACTAGGGCCCGGTAAACTCATAAAATACCAGCCTGTCATTTTCAATATGGGGTCACGTGACCTTGATTTGAATGTGTAAGGAGAAGAGGCAGTTATATTCACTTTCTGATAGGTCGGGCGGTGATTAGACAAAATATCAGGAGTAATGAAGACGGAATACAGTACATGTACTGCATTTTTTATAATTCAGCTGATTTATTAGGATGATAAATCTTTAATAAACAATATATATATAGAAATGTTTAATAAATGCTTAGTATGTGTATAAACGTTGTTGTCATTTTTTCCCAGTGCATAATATAAATATTCATTTATTAGTTGTCACAAAATTATGAAATTAAATTTTTCATTCAAGATTTATGACAAACTACGTGGGTGATTACAAAAGATGATTATATTTATTCCATCTCCTCAAAATAGCAGTCATTCTGAATAATATTAAATTCATTTTAAAATAATGAACAAATTATTTTAATCGATTGATTTACATTTTTTTTAATAGTAAAAAAAATATTAAAATATTAATATCAATTATTAAAATATAAGTACATTGTATGTACAAATGAACGCTTATATATATATATATATATATATATATATATATATATATATATATATATATATATATATATATATATATATATATATATATATATATATATATATATATATATTAGGGATGTCAAAATATTTATTTTCCTTAGTCGATCATTCGATTGCATTATTCGAACGATAGTCGAATATTTGGAACATTTTCTGAAAATAAAATTTTATTTCATACTTCATTGGTACATACTCAGAAACCTTTTTACTAAAATCTGTTTAAAAAGTAACATCAAGATTAATGCAACGTAACGCGTGGATAGCATGACTCTATGAAATAAATTTAGAAACCTAATTCTCCAAAATTTATTATTTCCCCATAAATAGAATTCGTAAATCGGCCTGTACATGCGGTCATTTTTTATTTAGTAAGCATTAAAAAATTGCCAGCCGATATTTTTTTAAAGCTTATTATGAAATAAAATGGAGGGGGGAGGCTATCAAAATGTCCTCAAACAGTTTAAAATGTAAGCGCATTGTTTTAATAATTATCGATGTATCAAAACAGATTTATTCCTTGCATTTGAGCAAACTTAAAATAACAAAAGATATTTGTCCAATGAATGATTTTACAAACAAAGCCCATTATATTGGTTAATTTATTACAAAAACAACACAGGCAGTTACTGACAATTAATTCTCGCTGTAGAGTGAAGCATTTATAATTGCTGTACTTTCTATACGTACATGGAAAATCTACCGTTTTTTGTTGAGGAAGATTATCGACTGTCTATGAGAAAAGACTGTTTCTCATTTTTTGATGAGAATTCCATCTCATCTATCACTCATTTATTGCATTTATTTAGTTAAAATAATATTCGAATGTCGTTTCATTATTCGATCGTCGGTCCATTTGACTGATAGTCGAATAGTCGACTATTCGTTGACATCCCTAATATATATATATATATATGTATATATATATATATATATATATATATATATATATATATATATATATACATAATCAGCTTATTTTAAATAAATTGATTTTAAAAAAAATATTAAAATAAATTTTAACTGATCAAAAGAAAACTGGAGAAAAAATCTGATTTTTAAAAGTGAAATGAAAAAGCTTATTTAGCATATTGGCAGAATAGATATAGCACAATCGCCACTCGCATACCACTATAACAATTCGTCATTTAGTTGAAGGTGGATTGAGAAACATCTCATTTCCCGTACAAACCAGGGATTTTTGCTTATAAACACATAGCTGATTAATGGCTTTATCGTTACTGACTATTTCAAACATTAATTCTAAAATTGTTATCTTCAAATTAAAATAGCATATATTTGGATAATGTAAATGATAACACAAACAAAAAATGGAAGTTGTGCCCAAAATTCGTATTTTTATTTAAATATTATTTTGATTCCTGAAAAGATATTAATTTCAATAATTTTGTTTTAATCAACACGAGCCATATATTATATTTTGAGAATTTTATTTTGCTGTAAAAATATGTTATTATGATAATTCTGCATATAACTTAATCCCTTATGATTAAAGAGACTTAACTAACTGTTGATTTTTTTTTTTCAGAAGAAAAAATATATACTTTGGAATGTTAGTACAATTTAAGAAATCGATTTTTTGTACAGGAGGACAGTAATACGAATTTCCTTCAATCAGAGCGCCTAAATAGCTTTTCCAACGCAAATATAAATATAAAAAGTTTTTTAAACGTTCATGATTATTCTTATTTTATTATTACAATAGTATATTACAATTTTACAACAACAAAAAATGCAACTCATTTTGCTTTAAATCTTTGTAATATTGAAACTCACGTTGAATGAGTTTCCGTTTACAATTCTGAAATTTAATTATAATGAATATTCATTCATTTTGGTAAATCTGGATATAGAATAAAAATGTACTACTATTTCTTCATGCTCCAATTCTATTAACATTACATGAACGTTACAGAGCAGAAATTTGGTCCGAATCCCGATAATCCGCGTTTATGATTAATGACGAATATCAACAATATCTAAACCTTGTGGCACTTGTTATGCAAAATTTTAAAAATTCTTCCGCTGTAATGAGAGCGCTGTATGCCTTGTCGATCTGGTTTCTTCTGCCTTCAGATAAAGGCAGTCTTGTAGCTCCATACATTGTTGCTTTGGCTTAAGTTGGGGTAATTAATGCGAATTTTGGACCATCTACGCTATCAGTTTCTGAATTAAATTATTCAGATCAAAATAAGAAGAGATGGCAATGATTGTATGCAGATCACCCGCATAGATACAAAGAAATCTAGACATCTTATACAAGCTTAATCCCAGTCATACACAAGGTTAAGACGTGTTTTCTTACCACACAACATTTAAAGGCATACTTCACGCTAAAATATGTCAAGAATCGCTTATTTTCCCACTAAATTTTGACATATGGATATCTAATGCTCCTTATATTGTTTTAATGGATCCTGGTCATTTAATTTACTGCAACGCTTTATCGAATTCTAAGCAAACGTGAAAATTCTGAAATTAAAATTATTGAATAATGAAAACATTTTGACGGCAATTTTCTCAGAAATGCAATTGCCATTTGATTGATAAGATTGATTAATAAAAGAAAAATGAAATATATACATTTTTTAATAATCAATTTAAAAAAAAAAATAAAATAATATAAAATAAAATGAAATGAGGAAAAAATGAAGAGGAATATCAGATTTGAAACAGAGCCAGTAATTCATTTTTATATAAGTTCATGGTTTATTTAAACTATTTCCCAGCAGCACTAGTCTTAATTTCGACAATGAGTATTCTGGATTCAAAGAATGATATTATTTTTTCATTCTTTATGCCTTTAGCCACAGAATCATATCTTCTGTTACATGAAATATTTCAATTATTTATAGTGATATGTATACATTCTCAGAAATTATGTTAACAGACAGTTATAAAATAAATGAAATACCCGGCCCATTGGGCCTATACGTCACTTTGAACATAAAATTTAAATACAGTACATAAAGAAAAGATAAAAGGGACATAGCAATATTAATGTCTATAAGATATTGGGGAATGTAAATGACTATAAATATGCATCATTAAAATACAACTTGCATTCTTATTTTCTGAAAATAACAGTCCACAGATAAACAAAGAATACAAATTCTTTGCAACCTGGCTAATATAATTTGAAATAAGCATTTCTGACCATGCTAACATTTGGTTACATTAGTCAGCTGGGAAAAAGCAGACAATACTATAAAATTCCCTAATTGCGAGATGTTATTGAAGTAAATCTGAACCTCCGCGAGAATATTTACAAGACTCTTTTGTCAGTATACAAAATATAATTTTGATTCATCTGATTCTATATTTTGTGAAAGTTGCAGTCCTTTGACCCCAATTCTTTTTTCTCTCACTTCGAATACCTGAAAACTTCAACTTATAAAGTTGCTACTTTTCCCACATGTGAAAAGACTAATGACAAACGTTTGATAAAATACATTTACTCGTATGTACAATACATGTTTTACTTATTATATTTTTGTAATCCATGCGATACAAATTGTAGCTATATACAATATTTGAGACAAAGTATAACAAGTAACAGAGCCCTTAGATTGATGAAAGTCGGCAAGCTGGCCAGGTCACTGATGTATTTTTTGACCTTTTCCCCAAAAGTAAACTTATGAAAAGTTTTTTAACCGATATTTTATGGTGTGCAGTAACATTAATACATGAAACATCATGTATAGGAAAGGTGAGATTAAGTTTTAAGTCACTGTACAGTGTATTTTATTCGGCTTTTTTCTGATTGTCTACATCATAACATTGATTGTGCTCTTTCATACCATGTATACTCCTCACTATGGAGAACTATTAGGACCAGATAACTACATGTAGCAGTGAAACAAAGCCTACACTGTATAGTCTTGATTCTCAACATGAACCTGGTTAACACATCCTACACATCTTGTCAAACTGAAACATTTCTGGACAGTTGTCCATGTAGTCATTGATGTTGTACCAGCTTCATGCCACAAGAGGTACATGCATTTAATATATGGTTTGAAGTATATCTTAGCAAATAGTGGATTAGATTTAGAAAAGTTTTAATTTATGCTAAATTTATGCTAAATTGTTAATATATGAAATTCTACCTTAATCGAGATATTTCCTATTGGATCAATGAAATCTGAAAACAAAATAGCTACATGTACCTGGTTTGGTCAGGTAGAACATATCTCAGGATATTGTCCTTAACAGATCTGATTCTTAGGTTTATCTTCCCTCTTGTCACTCAGAAAAACATATTTCCTTTAATGATAATGATTATACAAAATACATTATATAATTATTAAAACGCAAACAATTTCAGAATACCTGCTTCGAAATTTGACAGAAGTTCAAAATTTGTAATACTAGCAGTTCGTATTAACACTGAGAGTTGTCTCTCTTACCAGAGGGTCTTAAATAAAACGTAAGTCTGCAAAAGGTTAGGACTGAGACTTCTTTTCTGCTAATGTTCAGTAGAAATTTAAATATTGCACTGATTTTGACCTAACATCAACAAGGTAGATAAATGGAAAAAGAAGTTTTGGTACCATCTATTCTATTGATACAAACTGTTCGATATGATGAAATATGTGGAGATAACGAACAGTATTCGAGCTCGAAAGTCCATTAAACTTTACAAAATAGGAGCAGAGCAAACGCGGACCTCTAAGACATCAGAGGTTGGATCAGGTGCCATGAAGGAGTGAGCATCCCCAGCCGACCGGTCGCACCCGCCGTGTGCTCCTGGTCATGATATGAAATAACGGAAAAATCCGTCGACAATTCAGTGTGTAAATAATGGCCTAAAATTAGTATGAAAAAGTCAGCATTTGACTTAATGAAAGATTGTATTTGCTGACAAGGTATATTGTATTCCTCAAGAAGAAAATAGCATTTTTGAACTACATTAATTTAATATGTGGAAAAATATACAGTGACGATCATTCTCCCCTCTATAAACATTTTGTGATACAAAAAATTTATAGATGCTTTCCCCTCAATTTTCATAGCACTTTGAAATAACCTTGCTAGCTGAAAATTTCGTGATACTGCATTATATGCCTGCGATTCTCTTGAACGATCGGCAGCACAATTATCAATATCTCATACCACTACCAGCTTATGTTGGTTAATATATACAGAGTAAATGCGTCTCTCCTACGACACGACTTGCTAATTTTGATATAGGCTGGAATGGCTGTTTTCCGTCGGAATGACAAAAATGAATTTGATTACTTAATAGCTCTTTAAATTCATGATCACCAATTTTTTAACAACTTTTAACGAGGTAGAATGCTTATTTTCAGTCTTATTATAGGCGTGACATTACAGCCCTTAACTAACTCTTTCGTGCGTGCAACAGGAAGCGCAAAATAGAAGCTAAAGTATGAAATCATATCACCCTTTTTTCTGAAAGTTATAATGGCATCAAAGAAATCGGATGCTAACTCGCAAGCACGAAACAGCAACCCCGTCAAATTTTGCAGTCGACATAAGATTTCTAATAAAATGAGGACAATCTATTCATAAATATTTCCAATTGTTATTGGTAAATAGATACATTTATCTTCTGTATACTAAAAATGTTCCAAGGTTTGCAACTCTCTTGCATGTTGAGCCCAAAGTCACAGAGCATATACTTCATCAGCCATGATGCAATTAAATTGTACACTTCCGGTGGAGGAGGGCATTCAGAAAACGTAACGTTACAAGATATTTAAGGAACCTGCTTCAATATTTCAAACTGACAGCAATGTTTAATATTGGGTGTAGTGAAAGATGGAGATAACGAACAGTATTTAAGATCAAAGACCATTTAAATGATACAAATCGGGAGCAGAGCAAACACGGACCTCCAAAACAGAAGAGGTGGAGTCAGGTGCCATGGAAGAGTGAACATCCCTTGTCGACCGGTCACATCCACCATGTGCTCCTTGTCATGATCAGGAAAAACGGATAAATCCGTAAACAATGCAGAGTGTAAATAATGGGCTAACAATTAGTATGAAAAACGTCAGTCAGCAATTGACTTAATGAAACGTTGTATTTGCTGAAAAAGTCATTGTATCGACCATATAACTTGCAAAATGAAGACTTCAAACGAGACTGTTGCTATCCTTGTTTCACCAACTTGTTTGTCAATAGTTTGCCTCGTTTTAGAAATTGTTTATACGTAGAGCATGCTCTTGCGTATCGAATCAACTGGGAGACAAAAACTCCATATGTAGGTGACACATGTAATGGTACATTGTTACATAAGTAAGAGAAGTTGACGATTGAAAAATTGAAGTCATCAGGTTTATCATGAAGCTTTATTGTTAGGTTAGCATTAAAGTCTTTTTCTAGTAAAATATCCAAACATGCAACAGACTTGTCAGACTCTGTAGTTTCTTCTTTTCAAGTTCACTAGGATATATCGAGTCGACACATGAATGGAAGTAACTATTGTTAATTGATAATACGTCGTCGATATATCTAAATGTCGAATTGAAGGCCACAGCAAGTGTTTTCTTCTTCTCCTGTAGAAGTTTCTGAATAAATTCTGCTTCATATGAAAACAAAAATAGGTCTGCTAATAAGTGGGGCGCAATTGGTACCCATGGAATTACAACAGACCGAAATTTACATAGATATTGTCAACTAGAAACTTAAGCATCTTTTTAATATAAATTTCAGAGTACTTGTGTATACAATCAGAATATTTTTTAACAAAATGATTTTGCAAATGACCAATGACAAGGTTATTATATTTACGAGTTCCATTTTTATTGAAAAAGCAGCTGTCAAAAAGCCTGTACTTTATTTTATCATGGGGAATGGTTGTATAAAATGTTGAAAAGTCGTACGTTTTGATGTTATTGATTTTGTTAAAATTTTATGATTTCAAATTTTCTTAAAAGTTCCATGGAGTTTTTAAATATTCACATCTGATTTTCACCATTTCTCGAATTTACTGTTGTACAGTACTCCTGATGTTTCTCCGTCACTGCTGTAAATATTTTAGTGAGGAGTAAAGAAAGAGGCTTGGTAGAACATTTACTGAAACCTGCTACGTATCTTTGTGTTTAAGGATTTAATTTAAATTCATTTTGATTGTTGGGAATATTAAAAATATTAAAAACTGACATACGCTTTGGAATAATTTCCTCCTTAGAAAGAGAGCTATTGGTATAAGTTGGATTACACTTGCAGAATTAAATCATAATTTCTCTAAAGTACAATTCAAATAATGAGCCTTACAAAGACAATGTTGTAACCTCCTTTTTCAGAAGGACCAGTACATAATAATCTTGTAATCTATCTTATTCAGAAGAAAAGATGACTTACATATTTCCCCTCATCCATCTGATACATTTAATCCATTCTGACCAAGTGTCCAGGTCTTCTTTTTCATATTTGGACCATCGTCTGGCACAGTCTTCTACTGAATTCATAATATTTATGAAATTTTAACGCCAGTTGAAAGATCGGGGTTCCCTAATCTTTGGCCCTCTTATAATATGTGATTTAAGGTCTTCATTATTAACTATATTAACATCACCAGTGATGACGTGTCCAGCAGGACACTGTAGGTGTACAGATGGTAACAGTGTAGTTAAACCATTAGTTCGTTTGTTTGTATGTTGTTTAACGTCCCTCTCAAGAATTTTTCACTCATATGGAGACGCCACCACTTGCCGGTGGAGAGCTGCAAATTTTGTCCTATACTCGGCACTTACGGCCATTGAGCAGTGAGGGATCTTTTTCGTGCCAGCACCTACTGCGACACGGGACCTCGGTTTATACGGTCTCATCCGAATGACCGGTCTCCACGTCCCACAGTGGGATTCGAACCCGCGACGTAAGGATTAACTCCTTACTCCGCGACTCTAGAGCAGACGCTCTTACCACTGCGCCACGCGGGCGACAGTTAAACCATTAGCTACTAACTTTTAAAAACCTTCTCCAGAACATACGACCATGTTAGTAAGACCATGTTAGTCATATGGATACTCCTCCATGGCACCTGATCCCACCTCTGATGTTTAGAGGCCCGTGTTTGCTCTGCTCGTATTTTGTATTGTTTAATGGACTTTTGAGCTTGAATACTGTTCGTTATCGCCATATATTTCATACTGAAGCATTTCAATGTTATGAGATTCAAGTGCTCTTTTGTTGATTGGGTGGGGCTGCAATTTGGGGTCCAAATTTGTAATTTGAAAAGGGATTTTTTTTTCTTTTTTTTTTTCTTTTTCTTCCAAAAAAAGATGAAGATAAACAGTTGGACAAGATTAGAGTGTCTCAGGTGAGAGTCGTGACCCATGATCCTCTTGTTAGTATATAGATGACAGTGCAAAAATTATCAGTTCATTTTGCTGCAACAATCTATATACAATGTATTATTATTCATCTGATAAGTAAAAATGATCCCTTGGAACAATGATATATAAACTGTTTTCAATATAATGGCCGAGAGAAATTATTTAGACATGTATAGTAAATACAGTAAATATAGTGTCAACATTGCTTAAACATTTTCTTCTGTTTGTCCCTTTATGTTAACTGAGTAAGACTCTGATAAATGTTATTTACTGTTAATATGTATATTTACATGGAAAGCAGTTAGAATGTTTGATGCTTTAGCTGTGGTTGTTAAACTTCTCGTCAATCGACAGATGACAAGTTGAACTGTTATTCAACTTTCCATGTGAAACGCACCCAGATTACCTTTCTCCTCTGCAATAAGAGCATGCCACCATATGGGCCATGACTAAACCTCAGTGTACAAACAACATGTTCTCTTAGTTTCTTTGAAGACTTTTGAAGGTATTTCCTTCAGAACCTTTGTCCCCCATCCTTACCACGATCCCCTGGTTTTAACAAACTAAAAACTATCATCTATACTTTGCAGGGATGTTTACATGTTACTTTTACAAATAAATTCTACTTTATTTCGTGCTCAAAAATACTAAATTTAAAGTATTTATTCAAATATTATGTCTCTTGCAACTTGAGCAATTATGTTAGTTTTCTGCATGTTCTTTCGTTTGTCTTTCCGTAACGAAATTTGTGACCGAGCCATAATTCTCGAACCCTGCACGGGAATGGGATCAGACTTGAGCATGTTGTTGTCCCTGATAGAGAATTGTGTGAGCCTTATGTATTGATCAGGTAAACGGAACATTCCGTAGTCAAATTCAGTATAAAACAAAGGCGTAAATACCAAATTTAGCTGTCATGTTCTTCATTTTCTATTTACTTCCATCTAGTAATTTCAAAAATTTAGAAATGCCAAAAGTAAAGTCTTAAGAATTATAATTTTTGTAACATAGTATATTGAGGGGCCTATCAAAATGTTTAAGTTGTTGAAACAAAATCGTGTCTAGACCATTCCTTTTTTTTAAATGACATGTGTTTTATGTTGTCGTCAAAAAATATGGCGAATTTTACAAAGATATTAAGAGATTGTTTAGTATGGTGGCATATTTCTGCCCCTACATGCAAGATAAATTTTGTTAACATGCAACATAATTATGTATACATGCGACTTATTCATGTCAACATGGAAAATAATTATGTTGACATGCAAGTTAGCAATCCTTCTAGAGAATCTAATTTTAATGTTGGTAAACTTTCTTACGTACGCCATTATATGACATCATACAAGCAAGATGTAAGATAATTATGTTGACATGCGACTTATTTATTTCAACATGCAAGATAATTATGTAGACATGCGACTTATTTATGTCAACATGCAAGATAATTATGTAGACATGCAGCTTATTTATGTCAACATGCAAGATGATTATGTTACCATGCGAGATTTGTATGATGGCATACAACTTATTATCGTGCATGTTGGCATAAATATCTTGCATGTTAAAATATAACTCGCATGTTGACATAAATAAATCACATGTTGACATAAATAAGTTGCATATTGACATAAGCAAGTTGGATGTTGACATAATCATCTTGCATGTTAAAATACAAGTCGCATGTTTACATAAATAAGTCGCATATTGATATAAATAAGTCGCATGTCTATATACACTGTAAAAATTGTGTTTAGGAAATAAATACTTCTATTACGTGTTTAGATCTAAACGTGTATAGTATTGTGTTTAAGGACATTGGCAAGGTTCCTGGTTATCGTATAGAATTTTTCAAGAACTTTTGAGTAGGTTTAAATGTACTAAACAGGCGATATTCTGGACCGTTTAAGCTGCCAATCCAACCTTCTTTTTTAGATTTTATCAAATCAATGTTTTTACACTTCTCAATGTATTTCCTATGTAAAATGTTGATAAAAGGGACCTACATAATTTTTCACCATAATATTTTTCCAAAACCCACTTATTTCATACAGTTTTTGTATTATATACATTATTGTATCTTCATTTCCTATGACTTCTAGAAATCTTGGCTAAAAACTTATATATCGGAACAAAACATGGATATACCGGCACCGATCATTATTTCTGAGTTGCTTCCCTTAACAGCTTAAATTGATCAAGAGACTGGTTGATTGTTTTTATCATGTAGTTGACTGAATTGATTGAAACACATTGTAACAAAAATATTGGCATTGTTTAATTTTTATTTTTTATTCGTAGTTACTAAATGCTGCTTCCTTCACACGACCTACCTAAGAACTGTTCTCAGTCGGCCTACCTTTCAGCATATGTCACATCTTTGCCCTTCCCAGCATACTGAGCACAATTATCGTAAATGACGACCTACTGGCTCTTTGTCCCTGAATACAATGTGCAACAAAGCCATTACTACTTTTCTTTCTTGCTGTATAGATGATTCTACCCGTTGAAGGAAGTACACGTGCTTTTGTTTACCTCTGTAACATACGCTTTATTGGTTTCCACCGCTTAGAGAATTCTACACGGGAGATCACTCTCAATCACTATTCTATAAGTGAAAAAACCCATGTATTAAACCTTCTTTCTCCGGAAAACCTTGACTTGCCAATGTCCTTAACAACTAAACAGTTATGTCTTAACATGCTTTATATCTAAACGCGTTTACAAATTAAACACGTTTTACTGTGAAGTGCAGAGTTATCTTCCCGGAAATGACACACGTATATTTGAACGTTAAAGGACTTATCGCATGATATTTCAAAAATCGTAATTTTCTGAAAAATATTATCTACAACCTTGTTTATTAAAATACTGAATACAATGAACGTTGTTGAAAGCATATTTTAAGAGATATTGGGAGTTGAAATTCAAATACGACAATATGCATATTTCAGTCGGATTTTGGCGAAATACTGCTCTGACGTCATAGGCGACAATTCAGTGATAGAGAGATGAGAATATACACACTTTTTACGGAGTTATCAGCGACAAATGCAGCTTAATTACGAAAAATGCTGAAAAAATAAATTCTTAATGTGCTTTTCAATTACTGTAGAAACATTAACTATAGTTATAAGGTATAAGGCTTATGTGATATTTTCGTTTTTTATTCCAAACATTTAGAATCTGTAGCTCTGATTACGGCAATATTTCGTGATCGGGAAATTATTTTTCAAGATCGCCATCCTTTAAAATACATATGAAGACTTGCGTAAATTAATATTATGTTAACATCGAAGAACAACAAAGTTATATAATGTTAAATTTGTGAATCAAATATGTAAATACATGTGATAAGATGACAAATCAAATCGTATATTGATGGCGAGTTTCTTCGTCTTCCCCGCTTCTCCCTTACTATCGTCGCTGCTATTTTTACAATGTTAACAGACTTTTCAGATTTTTTCTTGCTGGCAGTTCTAACATATAAGGTGGATATTCAATTTCATATCGATAAAATAAGCGATTTGATTGTCCACAACGCAGAAAATTCAGGGTGTATCGCGTATATTTTCGTAAGATTAACGTGAAGAGCTGATCAGCCATTGTCGCCTTTGACGTCACAGGGTCACGTGATCGCTATCTAATTAACTTAGATTTTTAATTCAGGGGTTTTCATTTGAGTCAATAATTGATTAATTACCGCGGTTTATCCACAGTAAAAACACAAAATTTATAAACTGTGGTCATAGTGAATGTTTTACGCTTTTAAGTTTAACTAATTTAGAAACATGCGATAAGTCCTTTAATTTGAGCGGCTAAACAAAGAAAACACAACAAGCTAAGGTGATGTATCAAAGAAAGTTATGACAACTCAAGTCAAGGGATAACCATGAAGAAATAGTGAAATATGTGAAAGGGCATCTTATTAGTACTGCAATACATTAAAGGTTTGTTTTCTTTTTCTTTGCATTAATTAAGCACGATGAACAACCTAAATAAAGTTGACTTGGGATATCTTGAATTCGTTCATAGACTTCCAGGAGAGGAAATAATATTAAATGTCATTAAAAACATCTATACATGTATTTATATCAGTATAGTTTCACTAAAACTTGAACAATTTTACTTTTCTAAGTAATGTAAAATATCAGTGATAGTGTACTTTTACTACAATCTGGCTTTCTTTCCTACAGGTACTGTAGTCCAGATCGAACTCAGAATACACGTATCAGAGTACCTGGTGTCATCTTCAAGTGCAATTTTGTTGTTCCATAATCAACACTTTAAAACTTCATTTTGTGAAATCTACTGAGTTAATTCGACAGTGTTTACAATTATCCTCGAGCATTCGAAATGGATTACTTTCTGGCAGTTATTGATGGGGTATAGACTATAATGTGTGGTGCTTTGGGACTTGCTGAAAGTTTATAAAATTTGATATTTTTGTGTTTGACATGAAGAAAACTCTGCAGCCGATTCAAATTATAAATGATTATGATAAATATAGATATAAATATACATTTTGTATTTTTGATTTAAAAATTCTTTAATAAAGCCTTTAAAAATATTCAAAAAATGTTTTGATATTAAATTGTCAGCTAAATATTTTTTTCTTAATAATTTTGAAGATTAAAAGTTTGTTATCTATGTGTACGTTATAAATTATGTGTCATTCTGATTGAATTGTTGAGACTAATCAAATCTATTCAGTTCTATCTCCTACATTATTTGTGTAAATTAAATACACTGCACAGTGTCCATTTTATTGCATAATTAAATACATATCCCAACGTTCGGTGGCTTTATGGAAAATAATTAATATCGGTTACTAGTACATATTTTGAAAATTTTGGCAATTATGCGCATTGAAAACATATACTTTTTGTGCCTAAATTTACAAGAGTGTTTTGTTTTTCTGCAGGTACAAATTATACTTATGATGTGTTGAGATATTAAACACTTGTGTTGTTATGTGTTTAGAATTTAAACACTTGTGTTTATGTGTTTAGATATGCTTAATTTCTAAGCACACAAGTGTTTAAATTATAAGACATGTTTAGAAATATTACATGTTTAGGAATTAAACATATAAAAAAAGGAGGCGACAACAAAGTGATTAGAAAAGTGTTTGAATTGTAAACACATGTTTTACAGTGTAAAGAATTATGTTGCATGTTTACATAAATAAGTCGCATGTTGACATAAATATCTTGCATGTTAACATAATTATCTTACATGTTGACATAATAAGTCGCATGTCAACATAATTCTGTTGCATCTTGCTTGTATGATGTTGTATACCGGCGTTATAAGTAAGTTTACCAACATTAAAATTAGATTCTCTAAAAAGATTGGTAACTTGCATGTCAACATAATTATTATGCATGTAGACATAATTATCATGCATGTTGACATACTTTTCTTGCATGTTAACATAATTTATCTTGCATGTAGGGGCAGAATTATGTCACCATAGTTTAGGAATCACTAATTATATGTTTCCTGGCTTTTTAGGGGAATAAGACTAAATATATATGGGGAGGAATTTCCTATATATTTCTCAACGAGGAAATCTCATAAAGAAGCTATGAGATTACATGCATGCCTGTGTTTCTCACTTAATTGACTGTTATGGTTAATGATTGTGTGCTCTGGGAATTAAAATTGTATATTTCACTTGTTTGGACAACGAAACATATAAATTACATGTACATTGTAATACAAATGAAATCATACACAAAATAAATAGGAAGCTTATTCTTATTGAAAATTCACAACGTATAGCAAGAGTGATAACTCTTGTTACTAACTTCACGAATGCGCTTTCGAACAAAAGTATGGAAGCTACAAGGATATATATAGAGAGAGAGAGAGAGAGTAATTGTCCGTCTGCATATTTTAGTTGTAAGATCTTTAATAAAACGGATCCTGAAAAGGAAGCCTTTCCAGATTCTTCTAAAAAAGAGATATTAAATCTTTTCAAGTAAATGAAAACATCAAAATATATTTTAGTTGTAATATCTTTTGTAAAACGGATCCTTAAAAAGGAAGCAGATTTATTTCAGAGTCAATGTCCATAGAAGTAACGTATGTTAATAATCTTTCACATGATGAGACTCTGCCATTCAGTCAACTGAAAGGTTTGGAAAGGTGGCTGAATGGTCTGGAAAGGTGACTGAATGGCAGAGCTCTGCCATTCAGTCACACTGCAGTTTATTTTCAGTCATTATTCAGTTAACTGAATGGCAGAGATTCATCCTGTGTTTGAGCACTCTGTCTCAAACATTATTTTTTTTTTCTTTTTTTTTTAAAAAGGACAAACGTTTGGTCAAGGATTGTGATTGATATTGTGAATAGTCAATTCACCACGTAAAACTCTTTTCCTTAAAATCAATTTGTTCAAGAAAAAGTTAGTAAGTTATCTTTTCAAAAACGTTCATATATAATTGATTTTTTACACTGATAAGTATCAGTATTAATGTGAAGGATATTTTATACAAGGCATCCACTTTTAAAAAAAATATTGTTCAGATCATAAACACAAAATTAAACATCCAACTTGTTTAACTTTTTTCCACGTTTAACTCTAAACATGACTCATTTCTAAACACGTTTAGATTCAATGTGTTTAGTTGCTAAATATGTTTACTCGCTATACACACACATATAGCTCAACACATCCTTGTTCCACTTTTTAGACGTTTAGTTTTCAATAAGTCTCATTTCTAAACACATAAAGAATTTCCGTGTTTAGTTGCTAAACATGTTTAGTCCCTTATCACTAAATTCAGTGATGTGTTTGATACCAAAACAATTGTTTAAATTGATGATAAACAATTAAAGGAAAAGTGACTTAATTTGATTGGTACCCTATAAATTGAATCAGCATCACACATAAATAAGTAGTACACACATAAATAACAAGCTTTTTTAAAACTTTAAAAGACCTCATGTTCAAAATAAAATAACAATAACATCACTGAGTATCTAAACATAGACTTATTAGAGAAATTTAAATCAGACATGCATGTATATTTAGATATGTATTTAAAATTTAAATTCAATATGAATCAGCTGCAGACATTTCTCCTTGTGTCTGTCACAAAAAGGTCATTTGATTAACATTCCGCATGTCCTTTACTAGCAACACATACAGTGTATCAATATCTATAATCAATAAGTGTTAGAGAACAAGCCATTTCCAATGAATATGTACATGAATTTAGTAGTAGTCCTCAAAATTCAGTTTCCTCTAGAATGTGAGAAGAGGTTAATAAAACAATAGCTCTTAACTTGAGGATGATACCAGCTACTTTGATACATGTGTTTTGCTTTATGTCGCATCTGGACCACAACATATATTGACCTGTAGGAAAGAAAGTTAGATTTTAGTAAAAGTACACTCCTCCGAGAAATTTAACATTGATTTGATGAACACTTGTGAGCATGTTTCAATGAAATTAACTATTGATAAACAGATATCAATTACATCAGGGTTTTTTAGGGGTCGTAGGGGGCCTGTATTTGGCCCCATTCCCAACGGTAAAAAGTGTGTGTTTTTCCCAATTTCACAAAGACAATTCCCAAAAGACGAAAATAAATATCGTTTAAGAAAAAAATATATGTACGTGTCCCTAAGTTAGTGAAAAGTAAATCGGGATCGGTGTTCAAAAAAATTAAAACGCATGCTCCAAATAAAGGCCGCCATATTGTCATCATGTCGCACAATTCAAAGTATTAGAGAAAAAAAAAATTAAACTGGGTGACACCAAGCAAGTTAAACCGATTTACATATACTTTTCCAACCATACCCAAAGTAAAACTCAACCCACGACTTCTGATGCCGAATGTCAGAGTAGCCAAAGTGAAACTCAACCCACCATGTTAATTATGACATTTTCCCAATTTCAACCAAATGTCGCTGTTTTTTCCCAAATGGAAAGGCTCAGGCCCTTGTTTTTAAGACCTAAAAAAACCCTGTATATATATATATATATATATATATATATATATATATATATATATATATATATATATATATATATATATATATATATATATATATATATATATATATTTATTTATTTATTTATTTATTTATTTATTTATTTATATTTACATTTCCAATGTCTTTGTCCGAGATAAAATTACAAATTGTAAAAATACTTTATTTCTACATAAATCTACTGGTTCATCGATAGGCGCGGTTAAAAAAAATCACGTGCGGGGCGGGACAAATAGAGACAGAAGCGGTGCTATTAGCACGGGAATTTGCAGAATCAGGAGCATGTAAATATAAGGAATAACTGTCAGATTTTTTGGATTCATGACGATGATCAATCGATTGGCTTGCGTGATAATTTTATGCATAAACGCCTTCGGCGTTTATGCAAATTATCACGCAAGCCACTCGATTGATCACATCATGAATCCAAAAAATAAGACAGTTATTCCTTAAATAAATGAAATTCAATATTTACTTCTCACAGGATACCATGATGAACGAATTCAGGATAATCGAACGAATTTAGAATAAGCGAACGAATTCAGAATAAGCGGAAGAAACCTAGATCTAAAACTGAAAGTTTATTTTGTTACATCATGGCCGTAGGAACCGGAGGGGGGGGGGGGCAAATTATTTTGCCAATGTATAGTATATACTATAGAAAACAAAGCTACTTTATTGATTTGCCCCCATTAATAATTAACTTCTGATGACAATTTTTTTTTTTGGGGGGGGGGGCTTGTAAAGGAATTGTTGCTCGGTAGTTCCCACTCAAACTGAAAATGTTTCGTTGTGCCCCCACACTGATATTGCTTCCCAAGTGCCTGTACTTTGCTCATTGTAGTCAATTCATATTTTCAAAAAAGAAGCAAACAAACCTTTTGTCGCAGTATAAAGATGCCTTTAAATCCGGTATGTCTCACCATTTCTTCATAATTATCACTTGATTGTTATTTTAAAACTCGTTTTGGTAAATGTCTTTTAACTAACATAGTGATTTTCTTCGTTTCGATAACCGCTCAAATTTTCATGCAGAGATAACTCTGCACTTCACAAAAAAATGGTTCAATTACTAAACACGTATAGATATAACACGTTTAGGCATAAGTGTTTAATTGATAAACATTATATCAAACACGTTTAGATCCTTGTAAATACTTAATGGAAGTGATTTTATTTTCTAAAAATAATTTTACAGTGTAACTCTTATAACTACCTACATGTAAGTATGGTGGCATATATGTATTTCTGCCCCCTACATGCAAGATAAATTATGTTAACATGCAAGAAAAGTATGTCAACAAGTAAGATAATTATGTCAACATGCAAAATAATTATGTTTACATGCAAGTTACCAATCTTTTTTGAGAATCTAATTTTAATGTTGGTTACTTACTAACGCCAGTATACGACATCTTATCTTGCATGTAGGGGGCAGAAATATGCCACCATAGTCAAGTTTCATAATATTTTCGTGCAAGTTAATATATATATTCTTCATACATGAACGTTCCACGGAATGTGAAATGGACTAAATGGGAAAGGGGTATTATTTTAGGAACATCAAATTTTCTGTTAAAATATAAACTGGACCACGCCTTTCTCAAGGTCGGGAAGATGATAGTCGTGGCATTATCGTGGTTGAATAGACTTAATAATAGAGAGGACATCTTTGTTTTGAAACCAGGAATTTTTTACTTTATAAATGGTCACCTAAATCAATTATGTCTTTAGTCAATGGCAGAATTCCCACAATATAGCGGATTAAACAAGCTGACATTGAGCGGCTCATTTTATATTTACCTATATTTGGACATGTTTGTGAGAAACATAGACTTTACATGTAGTATATATCGCATTTAAACATTATTTAAACACTTTTTTTTAACTGTGCCGATATAAAGTTAGCATAAAATATTGGACAATCATATGAAACTACGTCATTGCTTTTCAGACTGAAAAATGTCCGGTACGTGTATTTTAATCTATTGATGTGACCAATCTATCACAGATGAGCCTAAATAAATATATTGCATCATATTACTTAATGCTTTGCAGTCTGTTATGATTTTATGTTACTAAATGTTATTAATGAATGTGCTTCATTGAAATGTTTTTCTCTTTTTTCAAGAGTGTTTATTTCTTACCCAAAGCTGTCGATCCTTGCAAATGCCTTGCACTACTGTCCGCATCTCAGGTTAAATTGTTTATAGCTTTATCTGAACAAATTTTAAAATTAAATCAATTTGATATAAAATACTAATATGCGTAAATGTGCGAACAAAATCCACTTTAGCTGTGCACTGTACGATCTAGCAGACCTTGTGCTCTGTTACTCGGTGAGTCGGTTCGTACATACAGTATTTGCCTTTCTCCATTTCTGAATTAAGTCACATTATTAGTATTTGTCATATGTCCAACAACCTCTGTTAGAATCTTGTTTTAAAAGGGGGCGGGTAAATGGTAAAGTTTTAATTTAATTTAATTTAATGTTTAAATTTCATTTCCACAAATAAAATACTTTTCCCCACACCGACTTTATACTTTCCATCATCTGGGAAATATACACGAAAACATCGATATATTGTATGGCATGTCAAATGTTGCAATATTCGATCTTTTCCATTTGTATTGTATAATTTTCTATTTGTATTGTATAATTTTCCATTTGTATTGTAAAAGTTTCCATTTGTATTCTATAATTTTTCATTTGTATTCTATAATTTTTCATTTGCATTGTAAAATTTTTATTTGTATTCTATATTTTTCATTTGTATTCAATAATTCTTCATTTGTATTGTATAATTTTTTATTTGTATTGTATAATTTTTTATTTGTATTGTATAATTTTTATTTGTATTGTATAATTTTCAATTTGTATTCTTTAATTTTTCATATGTATTGTATTATTTTTATTTGTATTGTATAATTTTCCATTTGTATTGTATAATTTTCCATTTGTATTGTATAATTTCCCATTTGTATTGTAAAATTATAGAATACAAATGGAAATTTATAGAATACAAATGGAAAATTATACAATACAAATGGAAAATTATAGAATACAAATAAAAATTATACAAAACAAATGAAAAATTATACAACATAAATGAAAAATTATTGAATACAAATGGAAAATTATACAATGCAAATAAAAATTATACAATACAAATGAAAAAATATACAATACAAATGAAATAATATAGAATACAAATAAAAATTTTACAATACAAATGAAAAATTATAGAATACAAATGGAAAATTATAGAATACAAATGGAAAATTATAGAATACAAAAGGAAAATTATAGAATATAAATGGAGAATTATAGAATATAAATGGAAAGTTATACAATGCAAATGGAAAAGATCGAATATTGCAACGTTTGACATGCCATAATATTGTGTACGGAATTATTTTGCTTAAATTTCTACGCATACTATACATGTATACACATGTATATAACGCAAGGACTTCAGCGCACCCTCAGGTGACAGATTGGTAGAGTTGAACGTGGGTAACAAGGAACAACAACTCTTGATATAGATGAAAAGTTCACTCTTTCGAAAGTAATTCGAACTTCCTTAGCATAAAAATCTGGATTACCAATTAAGTTTCGAGATTTTGAAAATATAAATATGTCTCCATTTAACACACTTTGATATTCCACAGTAACAATTGTGCCTAAAAAATATAAGAAATAAGCTTTCCCCGAGTTCTTGACTTCCTTGTCATTTGATGTTCCTATTTCTACAATGCTACATTTACTTAATTTTATCAAACTTAACATACATGTTACACAGTAACCGAAAACATAAACAATCGACTGAACTAATTGGATTTTTATCTATCGTGTTTAATGACCTTAGTAATCTATCTCAATCAGTCTCCACCTCATGGCATATAAAAGGACCAAGTATATAAAGGAAGAATGCTATCATTTAATTGTTTGCGTAACTTATAGGTATATAATGAAAAGTCTTTCTCTCTTTCATTTAATATTCTATTTCAAATATATAATTTTAAAGTTTATCTCATCATATCCTTTAAATCTGCCGGTCGTATTTTAAATGTTTGAAATATCATGTTGATCATAATTACTCAAAGAATTTTAATACAAGATCATTTTGAAATCGAATATTATAATGAAACATCAAAGTGTATAACTGATATTATAACTGATTCAGCATTATTGGAATCAGGGGGTTTTCCCTTTACCCAGTGTTCCACCCTAGAAGTCATACTGTTGGAGTTGTTTTGTTCATCTTACAAAATGTAAATATATTGTTAAACGATTAATATAAGAGGTCCAAGTATTTGTTGATATATATGAGAATTCATTATATACCCTGAAATATATCTGAAAATTTCTTTATTTTTTTAAATAACATAGAATTCATTTGAAATGCGATAGATTCCGACAATGGAATTCCTGCCCATTTGTCATAATTGTTTATTATTTGTGTGGAACTTCAAAAGATAAGCTGGTTTTGGGGGGAAGCTGTGGGCATTCCTTCCTCGGTGGGGATCGGTGTGTTTTATAGGTTATAGACAAACACATAAATTATGTCGTCCTAATCCTATTATACCAGAAGCCGAGGCATTCCGAATAATTACACTCATATCGTGTGATTAAGGGAGTTTGTCGCTTTCCCCACGTGATTAATGACTCTACAAGAAAAGAACGGTAACACCTATTTTGTAGTGAAAGGAGGGAGCTTTAAAGGGTAGCATGATGGCGTTTCTTTGTGTTGTTCGTGTCCACACATTAATCATTTAACACGAGGCTCTTCTCTTTGGAGGACCTCTTACAACATCAAAAACATTTAACCAAAGACATTTTTCTCTGTTGAATAATATGCACGTATATTGAATAGTACAGAGACATTCTAGATGTGCATACTTGGAATAGTGAGGATATTTTGAAGCTATTAGAAAGCAATTTAGTTTTTAACAATTTCAAAAGAAGTTAAGACATTTACAAATTAATTTCTAAGTACAAGGGACGAAATGATTTGTTTAGAGGTGAACATGACGAATTTATTTTTTTATTTTCATCTAGCTTTAGGAGTAGCTTCCCTTTGACCGTAGATTCATGTCTTGCAATAATTACTTATCGATTACCTGCTTTCCGATTCCTGGAACGACCGGGTCAGTAGAGAAAAAGCGGTTCTATCGAGGAAATAAATTGGCTTTGTAGATGATAGATGACCAGAGATTCAGCGATAATTTCTCCGGACAGCAGAGGAATCGAGCGATTTCATAGCTCTGTCGATCTCAATAAGCTCAATTGACCAGGATAAGTCAAACTGTGCTCCCTAGCGACGCCTCATATAAAGTATATAGACTGACTGAAGCATTTTGTTTTCCACCAACATACATAAATAGAAAAGGGAATTGTCAAAATATATTTGAAGTCCGCCCTTAATAAATGTATAAAATGGCTGTTTCTTGGAATTTACAGTTTTTTTTATATAAAAGAAGTTCAGAACTATTTATATCCCTTTTCGCGATATTTCTAAAACATTTACATTGTGTATAATTACATGGTATATAGTCTTCTGAAATATCAAAGAGCTTCTAATACACAATTTTTGTTTTTTAAAAATCATCAAATCTGTGTTTCTATAGTGCCAATTAGATTATTTGTCCAATAATTTTTCCAAAAAAAATTTAACTGTGTTTTCCTACCTCAAGAGTTCAAAAATCGGTGTTTCCTTTCCCATTTCAGTTCATAACGTACGTGACATTAAGATAATTTAGATGAATAAACAATTAAATAGTGAATTGTCAGCATTTATGTGTTAATATTATTGAATGTTCACTGTTTTTATCATCAAAAAGTATTACATACATGTGTTTCAACACTCTGGTCCAACATGTACATTGTATTTTATTTTCAAGAAGGCTGAAAACTTGATAAAATAAAATTCTTTTTTAAAAAAATCAAAAAATGATTCCCAACTAAATATTCTGAAAACACAAAATAAGAGCATTTATGCTGCTAAGACATATCATTCAAAAAGAAAATAAAAAACAACACAAATATGGATAAGAAACAAACAGAAATTCGCCAACTAATAAAACGGAAGTGATAAACAGTACTTTGAGTGAAAGAAAAACAAATTTAGTTTTCTATTTATTCAAAATAATTAATGTAAAAATGATGTTTTTCTTAACTCATTAGCAGTATAGATTATCATCTTGAAACTACGTAAAGGATTCATATATTTCAACAAGATCCACTCATATTAAATGTTTTTCATAGTTTATAATGTAAAAGTATGGTTATATTATTAGCATTATTTTCCTGTATTTTGTAAATTTTAATCTAATCTAAAAAGCGCGTAATTTGCCATTAAAAAATATTTTCCACATACATTACATTTTTAACGGAAATGTCATAAAGAAAAGCTGTCATTAAAATAGCAGTATTTGGCCTATTTTTAAAGGTCAATAACTTCGCAACTGATAAAAACAATTTTCTTAACAGGATATATGTTACAACAAAATATTAAATTAAAAGAATAACGAGTTTCTTTTTAAATGTACATCTTTTGTAAATTGTCTGAATTAGGCGAACGTTAACAAAACCACGAAGAAAAATTGAACAAAAAGTGTTACATAAAACAGATAATAATTTGTCACTGAAACTACCATTGTTTAACATTTACCATCCTTCAAACGAAAATCAATACGGCAAAAGAACAAAGTAATGGTAGCTAATAAAGATATTCATTACAAAGGCTGCTAGTAAGACAGAGAGATCTTTGTAACAAAGAGACGCGGAGGAAGGCATTGGGGAGGAATATTGCTATACGTGATGGCGACCATCTATCTTCATTCCCCCCTCGATGTGTAAAACTCTCTTGTTCGGCTAGAATTGGATAACGCGACTGACTCAGTGCTAGCAGTTATTTAGACAGCTTAGACATTAAAATTAATGTCTCTTTTTAAATAAATGACAATTATTTGAGGAAAAAAGCAAATATTTAAATCACCAAATGCCATGAAGTTACACTTCATATTTTTAGAAGATAATTTGAAAATAAGCTCTAATTCCCTTTTCTGAGAAAAAAAAATTATACGTCTTTTCTAATTTTCTCAGAAACTTAAAACTCACAATCAGAAATGGAAATAACGAGAAAAATGTGCTCATTTGAGATCCACTCTCAAACAGACTAAAATTAGAGTCTACCGGATGAATCATTTTCCGGACACAAAAAATCGTGCAAAATAAACACAATTGGGTTTAATCTAGAGCGAATGCATTCTCTAATTAGCATATTTTTGTAATTTATTATGAGCGTGTTGTGTTGTCCAGATACAAATGCTGCTATCACCGACTGTCTCAGGTTTAATCAAAATGAATAGGAAAACAGTTCGTAAACATCTGCTTCGTTGTATCTTCATGATTTAGAAAAAACGGTCGGATTATTTGATGTTTCTGGGAAAAAATAGCTTGCATTCTTGAAGTCTCGATCTTTTATGATACAAACTTTTTTAAATATGTTAGATTAATGGTTTGAAATAGGGTAAATATTTTCAGTTGATAAACGAGTCAGTACTTACTCGCTTTGAAAGAGATTCGGGTATTGGTTTACCGTCATTCTTTAATGAAAATAATAGCTACCGTCAACATTTATTGTTTAATTGATTAGATAACAAACCAACCTCTAGCTGGGAGCCAAAGTCCTGGACTGAGTTTTTTGGTAATGCGCTGATCGCAACTGGCACCGCCTCGCCTGGTGACCAATACAGACTTCCCGGAAGAAATTATTTTCCCTGAAAAAAGCATGTTTATGGGATTTTTCCATTTCGTAACTGGTGCGTAATCTATTGAGATTTTTACTTCACAGGCATCACAAAAGAAAAAGTCAGATTCAATATTCAATGATAGATTATTCCAAAAAACAGTAGGAAAAAACTGAGTGCAACAATAGTAGTAAAGTAGAAAATATCCAGCTGGACGAAATTCAACAGTAAACCGGACTCTGTCCATTGCTTAGTAGCTTTTACACAAAATAAAGAAGCAGATCAAAACTTTTCTAAAGCCAAAGACATTATCATAAATCAACTTTATTACCATTTCAAGAAGATAGTTTGTAAGTGCCGCAGTAAATGGTGCCCCATGATCACCGAGACTAACGACTGCAGAAATAGATTGAGAGTGTTTGAAAATAATAAATCATGTCCCGCCATTTTCTCATTTTCCCGTAGTGAGGAGAGTCCTTGACTCAAGAGATTCTTTTCACAATATTTTAGAAGTGTCTTTTAAATATAAGAATTAAGTGAAAGGGTTTTTCAGGCAAATTTCAAGCTTAAGACAAATGTTATTTTTTAACATGAAATAGAATCACGTCAGATTATAATTACATCGCTACAAATTTTTCACGATGTAAACAATTTATATTACCGTTCATTAAACATAGGTACATAATAGTCAAGTAAAAAGACATAAATTTTAAATCGTTAATTGAATTCTTTGCAACTGTTCAGAAGATGACTAGTGCTTCAAAGCCAATGTCGCGTGGCCCTGATCGCCATACCCCGAGGACGACAGGAGAGGACATGTTACGGCATTAGTCTATGGTGAGGTACAATAATGAAGACTGATGGCCTGTCCAAAGGACCCAGCCTCCTAAATCTACCATTATATCGCCACAACTCAACCATAGACTGGATAAATAAGGTATAGCCACATCCGTTTACGGCACATTCAGCTAGAATCCATGGAATAATACAAATCTAAATTTTACACCTAATTTTCAACTTCATATACGTAAAAAAAATTTCCATACATATTTATGAAAAGCGTTAATTTTAATTATCCATTTTTTTTTCAAACTTTTTATCTTTACAAGCCTTTCAAACACTTTTTGAAATATTTCGACCGTGTTACCGGCCTTCAAAAGTATTATTTATTGTAATAGAAGGCCGATAACTCAGTCGAAATATTTCAAAAAGTGTTTGAAGCTTTTTAGTCTCTCTCTCTCTCTCTCTCTCTATATATATATATTGTTCATGCATAACTAAAATTTTTGTCCAGTGAACCGAAACGATAAAAAGGTTATATTGCCAATAAAGAAAATCATGTGAAAATAATTTTCTAGGAAACAATATTGTTTTTCTATAGGCCCTAGTATACAAAACTTGAAAGCCTACATTGCCGGGTTCAAAGATATACAGCACCCTAAGGTCTCAAAGGCATAATACATGTAAATAATATACATGTGCTGTAGTTTGGTATCCCCCCTCTCTCTCTCTCTCTTTCTCTCTCTCTCTCTCTCTCATAAAGAAGTCTTTAATTATAAAGTTATATATCATTATCCTAAATGCCTGCTGTTTCTCCTGAAGGCTGACAAGATAAATTGTTGTAGGTAAGTATATTACCCAGGTGTAACATTTGCCGTCAAGCTGAAACACTCGGAACACATCACCTGTAAACATTCGGAACACATCAGGTGCAAGCACTTGCTTTTAATTGGACCGAACATTGATGATAGCGTAAATAAGATAAATGGACAATAAAATAATAAAACGTTCAGATATCACAGAAAATATTCTGGATGTAATGCTTACAGAAAAATGATACTGCTTGATTTATCTAGGAACATTTTTCCCCTCCCGTTTTGTTTTCGTGCGACCGAAGCAAAACTAAGCACTAATTGTACGTCAGCCTTACGATTCAAAAAGGTAGAAAGTTTTGTGTCTATTTTTAAAGTGTCTGTTTTTTCTTCATACATATTTATTTTTGTGTTTGTACATTATTATTTGACATTTTACGACGGGACGTTGTCAAGTGTCAAACCACCCAAGATATGCAGCAAACTGCAATTTCTGCCACTCTTTGAATGGGCGGGGTTCCAAGAATTAGGCCTCACACTGAGAGACAAAATAGAAATAAATAAGAAAATTTTATCAATTTCAAATTTATCCTTAAAAGTTCAGAAAATCTTAATTTATTTATAAATGGTAACATGGCTACAAATTTCTTAAAATTTCGCATTCTTAAAAACTATCGCAATTTCATTTCATCCAATGATGAATATAGTATTCAAACGACAAATAATAAATCTGCTGAAGTATTTAACAAGTATTTTTTGTAGATTACATGCTTAAGAATGAACATTTTACTATTAAAATGGTAGGTATTACTTTATAATTAATGAATATAAGGATCCATTCTCTGGAATATACAGTTGCAACTTTGATTTACCGTATTATAAAATAGCTGGCATTTTCATCTGTAAATAATTTTGTTATTTATTTGTCGTTATTTCATCTAACCACAGAAGGCATGTCGACAATTTACATATATTATTAATAAGAGTGTTACTTTTAAACAAGCCCTCGACTATTTCTGATTGCTATATTTATACTGACACTATTACAAATTAAACCTTGTTTTATTTTCTACTAATACATATGTGATAATTCAAATACGCCCTCATAAATTTAAAATTAATTTTAAGACTTTTGTCTGAGTAAAATTTAAAGAAATATATCAGATCAATTTCTTCCTATATATATGTCTTCAGAAATTTGAAAATTTTACACACTTTATTTAGATTTTTTTTAAATACAATTATATAAGTCCTTCCGGCTGTATGGTGTCTGTTTTCAATTTTTCTTTCGCACAGTTTTTGTTAAATGTAAACGTTGGTTTCTTTTGTTTAATAGTCCCTCTGGAAATTAAATTATACTGATATGGGAATATACATTAGATATCAATTTTATTAATATTATTTTCTTTAAAACATATTTAGGGAAACAAATTTCTAGCATTTTTTTTCTTCCTTATAATTCAATAATTCCAGACTTGTGATTTTGCTCTTCCTCTCTCACTTTGAATTATCTACTTGTTGGTTGAATTTCTAATGAGGAATCTCCCTTAAACTGCATGTGAACAATATGTGGTTTCATCAATTTTTATGTGGATCAAATTTCGTGGTTTTGGCAACAATGCAATTTCGTTGATATGTAAGTTCTTGGATAGCTACTTTGTTCTATTTTATAATACATGTAAGTCAATTTTATAGTTCATTGATCATTCAATTTTGTGGTTTGACTCACTCACGAAAACAACGAAAATTGGTGTTCAACGCGAAAGATATCCTTGGTGAATGTCTTTATGAACAAATATTTTTTTAAAAATGTATGATCAAACTTACTAAAAATATACAGGCCTATACAATTTGGATTCTTTACATTAAATCAATTTTATCGCACCAAAACACTTATTTTATAAGGTGTATGTTATTTACACATTTTTAGGCGATTTGATTTATTTATGAAATTCGGTCTTGATTTCAGGATAGCAAATCATTTGTCTCTGTAATCTTAAACAAGAGTAAAATCATGTAGGTCCTTCTATCCACCAGAAAATTTTAAGTTTCAAATATTTTCCTTCTTTATCATTCGATATTAATTGAAAAAATGCCAATTGACGTAAAAATTCTATAGATACAATAAATCAACAGTCATGATACCAACTACATTCGTCCATATTCATGAAATACTAAGCAACCTCCTATTTCCCAAGCCCCTCTACAAATTAATTTAGAGGGTTTTGATATCTTTATTAGATTTGCTGTCAATGGTCGAATCGTACGTACAATTCGAACGGTTCTAAGTTCATCCGTGGTGTCAGAAATGCCTGCTGAAGTTTCTGTTTTGGATTTATTGGTTCTTTGCTCTCCTGTTTTTCCGCTCTCTTTCAGAGGATCTCATGCCGAACATGACAACTGTTTTTACACGATCAGTAAACACTTGTGTTATTCCGTACACCCCTATCAAGTCGTACCGTACACCCCTATCAAGTCGTATAATTAAATGTACATGTACAGGAGGTAAATGAAGAATAATTCAAAATCCTGAAACTAATTTCCTGTTTCAAAATTGATAATTGCGATGTATATCATATATACTAAGTAACTTTGTATTCTGTCCTCCAATATAATGACACGAAACGTTTGTAATTAGCCGATTTATTTGCTACATGTAGTACATGTATATATTTAAAGCATCTTCTGAAATGAAGAATAACCAAAAAACAGCGCTTCCTGAAAAATATGCCTACGTGGCAAGTCGATGTGATTTACACACTACACTGATTTTTACACTCACAAACTATAGAACATTCCTTGTATTTATTAAATTTTACAAGTTTAATTCCTGCAAAAAATCATCCAAGATTTGAATTTCGCGGTGTCCTATATCGCTATATGGGAAGCCTAGCTCATTGTGACGCGTGTATGTACGTCACACCATGGCCAGTGTAAGTTTCCACAAAAATGGTATTCAAATCAATTTCATAGTTGGTCTAGTGAAAATGAAAACAGCAAATCTAAATATATTTAATAAAGAAAATTTTACAGAAGCTGATTCTGAAGCCACGCTGTTTGAACGGGAACCAGATCCAAAAACGGTGTGTACTCGGAGCTCATCGCGTGGCATGTGCCTCGCATACCACCAGACGTGAACGGTTTTCTGCCATTTTGCTAATACAGTCATGTGATCTAATCCGAAATTCCTCCAAATATTATTCCTTTGAAATCTGTGTTACTTTGTGGCACGTCCAACACTAGGTGTCTGCTTTCAAATACTACTAACAGAACCAATATAGAAAGAAGCATGAGACAAGATACATTTGTTTGTTTGTTTGTTGTTAAACGTCCCTCTCGAGAATTTTTCACTCATATGGAGTCGCCACCTCTTCCCGGTGGAGGGCTGCAAATTTTGACCTATACTCGGCACTCAGGGCCATTGAGCAGTGAGGGCTAGGGATCTTTTTCGTGCAAGCACCTACTGCGACACGGGACCTCGGTTTATACATGTTCGTTCTCATCCGAAGACCGGTCTCCACGTCCCACAGTGGGATTCGAACCCGCGACGTAAGGGTCAACTCCTTACGCCCGACTCTAGAGCAAACACTCTAACCACTGCACCACGCGGGCGACTAAGAGAGGCAAGATAAGAGGCTTTTTTGGTGAATTTTATGCCTTGTGAAATACGAAATTAATTCCAGTATAAAGGCAGTTCCGGCGGAGAAATGCATCGTCGATTTGATGCATATTCCCCCACCATAGTGAAGTCAGCCGAGGATTGCCGATTTGACGGTTTGACAAGATCTGTATCACAGGGGTAGGGGGATCGAGGCATGTGCGGATCCAGGAAAAAAAATTTTCCGTGGAGGGGGGTCCATGCCCACTAAAAATTCCAAATCAGAAATTCAACAAGCCCATAAGATGGAAGTTTGTCCACCCGCCCCCCCCCCCCCAAAAAAAAAAAAACTTTTGGGGGGAGGGAAGACGAGTCGCTTTCCTGCATATGTACTTACCATTTTACCAGCGGTCCATGTTTTTGGGGGGTCAAGGTCATCTTTTCAATACTTTGCAGTATAAATTTGATAATTTTGAAAATCCTATGGGATGTCCTGACGCCCCCCCCCCTCCCCGGCTATATCCGCGCATGCGAGGGGCTTTGAATGTGTTGGAGTGTGTATACATGATATAAAGACTTTATAAGTCTATGATCCTTCAAATATATTCAGGTGTTATGTATGGTTCTGGGTAGTTTTTAAAACACTTTCATTGATAAAATATGCTACAGGTCGGATGTACTGTAATATTTTACTAGACATAGCATCGGGTAATTGTCCATTTTTTTTCCTGACTGCACAGTATACCTCGGAAGGGAACCTTTCCTCGCAACGGATAGGGATATAATTGGAATTACTCTTTTCACTTTTTTAATATAAACTTTTGGGTTGTTATTTCCTATTCTGAACTGTATCAATCTTTTTGTTCAAAAGCTTATTAAACAAGAACTGCAAGTGGTATGCGAACCAGGTATTTTTATTGGTGTCTGTATATATCACAAGTATTCACTCTTAGCCGCAATCATTATCAAACAGGTTATAATTCTCAATTAGACGCTTTACTTTCATGCTACCTTTATTGTACAGATCTCCCTAATCAAAGAATCAGGATAACGCAGCAGACGGTAAAAAATCAAAGAAATCTGCGTCTTGTGTGTGCTTCTTTCATCTCCACCATTGGAAGAATGGATTTCTCCTTTTTCCAGGGAAGATTTTATTGCAATCGGATATTTCACATTTTCCCACGTTCTTATGTCTTACAAATTAGGCACCGTTACTCATCAATTGAGCGATATTCTGCTAGCTAATTGTTAATATATCTGGTTATGAGCAGGTACACGCACGTGTGAAATCTGAGGATCAGCTCTCGATGGTTCAGGATCGAAGCTTCTGACATATGCCATACACACATTAACACTTCATTGAGTAGCATGCTTTGTAACGCTTGTTATCCAATCGAGAATGTTTAAGATTTTTTTGCTATTAAAATAAACATATAAAATCACACCTGGGAAATGTCTTTTAATAGTTGTGTTATGAAAGTTTGATGCTTGATACATTTTTATAAGAATTAAATTTGAAGCTTAAGGTGACCACAATACTTGTATTTTTAATTTTACCACCATTTCTTTTATGCACAATAAGTAAGAGGTGAAACCTTCTAAAACTGTAGTCGCGTAGTCGTCGTATAGTAGAGAACGCCTGCAAATAATTTCATAACTAAATTTGACAATTAAAAAAATCAAGTGACTGTTGAATGGATCCCTTTGCCTGAAAAGTTATCTTTTTTATGTTTTTTTACAGCTATTCGCAGTTAACAAACGAAGTACATTCCTTTGTATTTCGTACAAATGGTACTGCTGCTGCCTTGCAATTCCGTATGAAAACCCAAAGGAAAACCATGCGGAACTATCAGACAACCCTCGTGTTAAAAATGTTGCAAATTATGGAAACTCGTTATCATTGCCGAACTATCAATAACTCTCCTATCGCAAATCATGAATGCAAAAATTTCTGCACCGGATTTCGATAGATCAGTACAGGGCGTAATCCAAGTTTTGCCAAAATCTGTGAGGTGATCGAGTCCACATATTCGAAGCTTTATAATGAAATATACATGTAAATTAATAAATTAGATCATTATGGGCATCTGACCTACTGACACGACCACCGCGATAAGTATCGCCAATTCTCACCAGACTGTGAACTTCTAATTCAATAGGTCAATTAATCAACAAAGGTGAAAAAATTCTAAGAACTTTCTGCTTTGAAGTCTTATCTTTAAACAGAGGAAAAAGAGTCTTCGGTAATATTTTGATATCCTCTTCAAATAGCGAATTACATATCTAAAAATATAGCAATTTTACACTAGTCTTGTTTTTCATTTTCAATGAGTTTCATAAGAACATTTTCCTTTGGTACATATAAGAAATTAACTTCAACCCAATTCGTGCATCTGAAGTCAAACTAGATACTTTTATCGCCCTTGTCACAATGGAAACCGCCTTGTCCATCATCCAATCACAGGCGGTCTTTTATCTCAAACGCGGGGTAGCCGTTGATTAATGAATGTCTACGGTATCTTTGTAATGATTCTTACGATATTGTTGTCATGTGAACGACAGCGACCTTGACCAATAAAGGTAGCAAACATTAAAAAAATATTAATTATTCTGGGTCGTAATGACATCATAAATCATAGGCTTCTTCATTTCGTTTTAGACTTGTGGTTGTTTGCACCTATTGCATTGATTCACAATCATTATCAGAAATTTTGAACGTTATTGTGTTGCATCAAAATCTTAAACATAAATTATAAACAAAATATAATCTTTCATATAATAAAAAAATATATTTTTGTAGTTTAAAGTTCAAACATATACGTTTAAGTCACTTCTTGCGGCGTTTAAAATAGAAAAATTCGAATTAAAAAATATCATATTTAAATTACTTTTTAATCCTTATCAGTGACCCTCTCAACAAATAAACTAGATAAATAAATGAATTAAAATAAGAAAAAAGTAGAGTAAAAGATATACATTCATTTAAATCAACATCCGTGCACATTGTCTTGGAAACCTTTTTTGTATTTTTCTTTACATTTCTACACAGGAATTTTTGTGCACATTGCGTCCACAATATCTGATTTTATATACAACGTGTATAAACCAGCTGTTTCCAAGCAAATATAAGTACAAAGCTGTGAGCGATATAGCGGAGATGCCCATTTCGAAAACAATTGAACAAAGTACTGTTCTCTTTTCAGACAATATTTCAACAGGACATTTCGGAAAATTTTCAAAAGCATTTTTGCAAAATATGTATTTTTACAAAACCTCTTGAACAGATATAGAGAGTACACGAATTAAAACCCAGTTTTATAAATAGCAAATTTGATTGCGGATAACTGGCTAATTTTATTACACCCTACTTAAGTTGTCAAAAAACAAATAATAAACAAAACATTAGTTTATTTACCACTAAATTTTGATAGAATTAGACAAAAATTATGAACGAGCAAAATGAAATGTTGGCATACAAGATTGATGAATTTTTCGGCAAGCTGCGCGCGTATAGATATCTCAATTCACTGGACGAAAACAGGGCCCAGAACCCAGCCTGGCGGTACTTCAACAGAGGGCATACTACCATACAACTGAGGAGTCTATCAAATAAACTAAACTCGAGATAAAGCAAAATCTGGTGTGGAGTACCCTGTAGAAATCGGAGACGCTGGATGACAATGAAAGGAGTGTGGGGAGCATTGTTCGAACAAACAAATCTCGGGAGTCGATTGAGTAAAATCCAGCGGCATATCGCCAGTTTTAAATAATCTATAATGTAGGGTTATTCATCACTGCTGGGAGATAATTAGGAGAAACATTAGTTAAATGTCATTTCTTTCTTGAACAACCCCCTAATTACAATCGTCCTACTTTTACCGAGATTACCCCTTCAAGCATTGATAAATTATGAAAAGTTATTCATTTATTTGTTTAAGAAAATACGAAATAGTATAAATATTTACAATCAAAAATGACCTGGGTTTGATATGATAAAAAATTACACTAAGCAAAACACCAACAGAATGAAACATTATACAACACATTAAAATTAATTTTTTTTTAATTCTACCTACACCGTCAGTTTGTCTTTTGTTTACATATTAATAGTACACAATTCAAACACCAGTCACGATGTCATCATATATACATGCATCTACTCATTCTCCGTGCACATTGATCGTACATCCTGACGATGCAGATTGTCACCACGGTCATTGTGTTTTTTGTTTTTTTTTTGTGAACGCTTACTCCACTTGTTCACTAAACAACCTCCGTTCATATAAGTTTCTGTCTTAACGGAATGTCAATCAATTCTGAACAAGAGTAAACATACAGTATTCATGTACTGTATAGCTTAATTAACATTCCTCGGCAATAGGTTTTGGCTATTACTGTCTTAATGTCATATTGTGTAGGTCTAGAACTCAGCTAAAAAATTCTACACTCTGTAACTTTAATTGTAGATAATGATGCATGGTAAAACTTATTCCAATAGTACACTGTACACTGCCTCTATAAGCAGAATTGTCTTATTGTATTTTATTTATTGTTCTAATTTAATCGATTTATTTCATAGCAAGGTCACTTCTTCATATATCAATAAACCTTTTGATAGTGTCGTAAATTTCTCTAATATACAATTCCCTGTACGTGTACGTGGCCTATTCAGATCATTCACATCTATTAATGTCTTTGAAATTTAATATGTCAAGATATTCTTATTTACTAGTTGTACTTTCAGAAACGATCTAATCATGTTCATATGAACCAATGATAGACTATATGTACATTATGTATAGCTGAGTTGACAAAAGTTATGAATGAATAATACATACGAGTGGTGGAGTGATCTTCCCTAAGATTTAAGATAGAATAAATGGAGATGTACAATGAATGACAATTTGTTACCGATAAAAATATTTTTAACATTATATTGGGCCAAATTAATTCGCATGTATTTTCCCAAAATATATGTACGTTAATGTAAGAGTATTCAGCCTCTGTGGAAATATTGCGAGTACCCTTTGTTGAAAATAAACAAGATAAATTCAATACATGTATGAGAACCTTTATCTGATATAATCTTCCCAAAGTCCAAAAAAAGATCATTTTTATTTAAAGTCTCCTTAAAAGCCATTTTCATCAAAGTGAATTCTTCATGTTTAAAGATAAATCCATTGCGGAGGAAGTTTCTCGTATTTCCACACAGTCAGACAAAGAATGTTTAAATAAATATGAATGTACAATATCGTCTGCCATATTCCGTGACTGCCACATTTCAAATCAAAATTTTAAACAAGAAGAAAATTGAAGAGACGTTGAATGAGATAAGACCTACCGTCTTACATGATCGCTAAACGTTCTGAAGATGCTTGAATCTATAAGTGTCAAACACCTAGCGTTTTCCCGCCGTTTTTTGAGCATTAAAACTAAAAAAAAACACCTCAATTAAGACAATATTTACATGTGACATCATGGCATTTCGATGGTTTAATCTTGTCGACATTTGTAAAATTTCAATTTAAAACTCGCATAACCTCCGCTCTTCGTTGATAACTCAAATCGCAAAACGTGAATGCGTGCTTCTGAACAAGATGGAATATTATAAAATGCCAGCTCCAACTTTATGGCACTGTGAAGAAACTTTTAATGGCATATTTTATTATTTTCACCGTTGTGTTTCTTGCAATTCAATCATGATTCTCTGTTTAATTGGATATGATTTATCAAATTCTCAGAAATGTAGCGATAAGTAGTAAAAAACAATTTATCTTCCTACACAAGCCGTGTCGGGTTCGATGTTTGCTGTAAATATTCCGTCAGGGCCCGGTGTCAGGACGTTTGACGGTTCCGTGCTTTCTTTCCCTCACCGCGCTCCTCGCCCTGTGTGCTAACGGACTGTGACCCTCCCTTCAATACAGGTGGCTAGTATCCCTAGACTTATACTGTCACAAAAATGAACATTAATCTTTCTTTTCGATGGCATCCATCGCTGTACAGCTCTGTAATTAATTAGAAATGAATATTCATGAAACACGCAGAACTGTGTTTGTGATTATTTTCTCTTTATATAAAATGTCATAATCCTTTTTTTTTAGTTTAATTCTTTTTCCATGAAAAATTTGCATCTTCTGTAAAATTATCTAAATATTCATCTTATCCTAAAGACATTTGTCAATTGTTTTTATTATTTTTTTTATTTATTTATTTATTTATTTATTTTATTTATTTATTTATTTACTATCTTTTTTTTTTGAAAATAGTTAAAACAATTGAATTATTCATTTCCAGTAAGTTGATTTTATTAGATATATTGTCCACAAAGGGAGAAGACATGTTAGTTCCAACATGGTTTGACTGTATTTCGGACCCCTTTAAAATCGTATTTCCTAGCTAGGCCATAATCACAAAATCATTGATTAAAATGAATTCAAAATTAAGGATGTTCCTAATGATCCCAATTCAAGGTCACATGTCAACAGTCAAGGTCAGAGGGCAATGAGTAGATGAAAATATGAACAAATTTTGTAAATTCAACAAAGGCCAAGATACATCAACGCCCCTTATTTGACATGAAATAAAAAAAAAATACTACTAAAATTGTGATAGTTTGTAAATAAGAACCTTAGATGTTGCCTGTCTGAACAATAGCATTGACCTCGATTCAAAGACTCACAAGAGGGTGACAAATTAGACGTTTTTTTTTTTTCAAATTCTTCAATTCTGATGACATTTTGTCAAAATTGAGATACTCTTCACTTCGGAAAACACAATGCTCAATGAAGCCTAGATTTTTCATACACCAGCTGTATCTGATGGTATGGCATGAAATTTGTATGGATTACATGTAGCTTGCGTTTTTAAAATTATTGAGGATTTTAATAGAATTGAGACATTTCAGAAATTGGGAATATCTATGACCCCTTGTGACCTTTCTACATTCTTTCCTCTCTGTATCATTAAGCATCAATGCTCCTTTTGAAACAGATATAAAAAGAGGTGTTTTATTATGAACATTTGCTTCATTCTAATTAAGAGACGCACTAAAGCAGAGAACAAAAAGGGGTATGTCCATCTTGTCCTTTGAACTGTCGATTAAAATATATTTAATTCCTTAAATTTGTTAACCACTGGAGATGTTTAATACTGGCTGCAGGACATGTTAATATCATCTAGTGGTGACCCGTGCTTTGATGTGGGGTGGGGGTGGAAGAACCCAAATAAGAATTTAGTTAAAATTACATGTATTTACAGTTTTATCTCTTTTCACGCAGTAATGTCTCCGCAGAGTCAGCAAAAATTCCAATGAAATATAGACAATAGAATAATTTTTTTGGTTAGAAATCATCTGAAAACGCACAAAAGAGCACAAAGAAAACGTTCTTGTTTTCTGTTCGTTTGTTTATTTGTTTTCAGGTTGAGTTTGCTTCTTTAAAGCGCTAAGTACAGAAAATAAACTCTGAAAATTATAAATTCTGCAGATACAAGAAGGAAAACACATCTGTATGAACCAGTTAAATGTCTATCATTTGATTTACAAAACACTCTTAAAGAAACATTTTATTTCGAAGGAAATTCAGTGCAACTTTCCTACAAAAACTGCAGTATTTTTGCAATTCCATTGTTTGTTCGGTTTTTTTTTCAATCTCACTATATGAGAACATATAGTTTAAGTCCCCTGGTTCTGTCTAAAATTGTTTACTTCACTGTCCTTATGAAATGAGAATGACATTTCATAGAGTTCTACAGCATAAAGTTTGTTTTTGTTCTTGAACTTGTGTAAACATGTCTCTACTTCTGAAACTGGTACTTAAGAGTACATTTGCTGTATAAAAGGGAACTATTTCAATATTGTTGAAAAATGTGATTTTCAATAAAAAATCTTAAAAGAGGCCCATATTTTTTTTATTCAAGCTGAATCCTTCAGATGCCTATATACGTATATATATGACCGCTAAGAAAGAACCATACGTGTCGCATGGAAGTAATCTGAACTAATATCGAATCCTAAGTTAAAACTAAAATTCTTCTTATAGATTAATGGGTATGGAGTATAAAAAAAAAATCATTTCTCTAAAGCTTTTAGTTATAATTTACTGACTTTGCCCTGTTATTTTTACAGAAAAAACATTAATTACGGAAAAAGAATGAACAAGACACAATCACTGAGTTCCTGTGGTACAAACCACAAAGGTAATGTGGATGAAAAAACATAAACCCTTGTAAATATATTTGAATTGTGCAAAGAGGAAATTTAGTACGGGAAAACTGCGCCATTTGTTCTGTCAGCTCAAACTTAAGTAAGCTTGTAGATAAATAAATAAACCGGAAAATACTAGAAATATTACAAAAACCAACAAGGACCCCACCTGAACAGAGGTGTTACACCGTGTTTAGTTTCGTGAAGACGTGGGGGGGGGGGGGGGGGCATGTCAAGCAAATCTGTTCAATTTAAAATATTGAATATACTTGAGTTATCTATTATATAAACTTGTCTATCAGGCCTAATTTAACAATTAGATCAAAGTACAGTCTAACAGGGAGGGACTGATACCAAAATTAAGGACAGATGATATAAACAAATAAAAATAGATGTCTGGATTGATACATATTTTTGGGCTAATGTTGGTTGTAAATGCATAACGCACTCAACAAATTCTACAATATTGAGTAATTGTAAACTTTCTATGATGTTCAAAGTTTACATTTCTGCAGTATACAACTTTTCATCCCTTTATAGGACATTATTGCAAACCTTTGAATGATTTTTTTTTTTAAATCTATGCAGTTTAAGTTAATAATTTTACTTATTTAAACATGACTTGAGTTATTATTTTCATGATTGTTGAAAAAAGTTTGTATCATATGTCTTTAATACAAATATTTCTACGTCTCCCTGAAACTACACATCTATTTTTCTTTTTTTTTTTTTTTTTAGTTTATTGAAAAATATCTCTTCCTTTAGACTCTATAATAGAAGATTTTTTCTAATATGATATAAAAAGTGCGGAAGCCACATTGCCAATTGTGTGAAACAAACGCACAAACAAATAAATAAAGGTGTAACAAGACTTCATTTATTTCAGTCCTATTAGTGTCAGCTAAATTTTTTTCTTTCTCGAAATATAGCCAAAACTAACGTGTCAAGACCGAAAAAAGAATTTACTATTAATTAAAGAGAAACCACCTTTTACGTAATGTCTATATTGTTTACCACAAAGTGATTACCATATTCATAAGTAAATATGTGAATTTAAATTTGGCATGTCGCCTAGAAAGAGTTAATGGTGTTAAAACGATAGAGATGTAAAATAACAAGAAGTATAAAATGTCTAGCATTCAATACAATTATACCCAGAACAAACCTATTTTAATATACATGTAATAACAAGCCCTGACGTCGTTGAAAAGTTCTTTAAATATGAGATACTGAAGAAGATATATATATATATATATATATATATATATATATATATATATATATATATATATATATATATATATATATATATATATATAAGTATATGAAATGTAATTTTTCTTTTATTTGAGAGTAAACTATATGAATCTTCAAATATTGTCTATATCTGTTAAAACACAGTGGTCCTGTTGTAGATAACTAATGGCAATGCTGCCACTCTACACTTGGACATCATCACTTTAAGTGCTAGAGGTTAGTGAAAACTTGTAAACCCGTCAAACCCAGAAAAAGGCCATTTCTCACAACCTCCTGTGACAGTTGACCGTCTCTTGCTCATTAATATGCGCGCTTCTCTTCATGGTCGTTTAATTCCTCGTAAAATTTAGGGGAATATTTGCAAATCTTGGAGTGTTGGTAAATAGATGGTGCTATTTTTACTTCTGAAACAATATAATTGCCAAACCGTACGTTGTAAATTTGAAGTGTGACATCTTATGTCGTAATACTATAACATTTCAATCTGGAATTTGGACAATCTAATTGAGAACCCTTTCTTTTATTGCTAAATACCCGGTAGTTTACTATGAACTGCTGTAGAAAGTCATGTACTTCACTTCCGTACCAAGTTTGATCTAAAAGTTAGAAAAAATACATTTCCTCTGAAATGCGGTTTTATTCTACCTAAAATTTGTGTTGATTTATAACCTATTTTGAACACCAAGAAATTATTATGAAACATATAAAAACGGCTTGACAAATCAATAGAGTTAAACAAAAGCTCAAGTGAAACCAATGTGGTGTTTCTTGTGACCCTTAAATGTGTATTCTGTAGAGTGAGTACTACTGACACAGCGACGCACACATGTGGACCGCCGTTGGGGACACGGAACGAACAGATCGTGGCGATGTTGACTATGATGATCTCATACGCCCAAATCATCTCCACTCCTGAAGCGATGTGTGAGGCGACGATCAATGAAAGGAATCTGTTCTTTACTGAAAATAAGCCGAGCAATTGAACCAGATCTTAACCACATTGACGGTTTAATATGTGCGCGGGCAACCGGACGTAAATAGTGACCTTACGGTTGCTGTCTTTAACTTAACCAAGTAAGCTGTAAACAATGTTTTGACGCGCGCACCTGCAGAAAACGTACCTAAACTGTAGCAATCCCAATGACACCTCACCACGTGAAGACCTAGCGGACCATATGTCCCGAGGCACAACGCTTGTTTCTTTGTTGTTAAAAGCTGTAGAAACAACTGAAGCCCGAGGGCTGAAGTTGGCGTCTGACAGTTAGAGTTATTTGTTACCACCACCTATCTTGGTTCTGGGGGAAGGTTCTTTGGGTCGCTACCGTGATTGTGTTAGACTGGTACTTTATTTACATTTTGAATTCACTGCGGACATTTTAGAGATTTAATATTCATAAATTATTCCTTCTGACAGCCGCAACATGTTGTCCACATGGCTGTGACACAGTGCAAGGAGCACAATTAACAATTAAATAATTAAGCAAAAGTATAAATGCTATCTAAAATGAGCAAGTTCATCCAAAATACTGTAAGCATAAAAAGGAAAGCGACATTGATTGTATATAGTGCTGGTAACTGCATCTAAAAGACAGACGTTGACAGTAGAAAAACTTTACAGACAGAAATACAAGGAAACATGTTCTACCACTGATTAAATATTCCCAATTTCCGAGATTCAAATACTCAGTCAACTTCAAAGACAGAATTTGTTTACATGTTACATAATTATTGCACTTGGGTTCATGATAGGACTTCTTTCCAACTTTCAATATCCAGTGGCAATACCAACAGAAACAAGACGATTTTTTAAAACTAAATTTTGGGTGCCATTTACACCTGGAAACAACGCTACTAAACGAGCTAACGACCGATCGAAACTGGATACTGAAATCACTTTTTATTCGCGATAACTTTATTTTCGCGAAATTACGCGACACGGTCTACTTGCGAAAATTCCATTCTCTTGTATGTTAAATTACATGGTGCAATAACTAAAATTGATGAAAATTTAATCTCTCCAATATAGAGTAAAAGAGCATCTCCCAAAGATAAAATGTTGCGAAAATTTGGTGTGTGTGAGGGTGTGTGTGTGTGTGTGTGTTAGAGAGAGAGAGAGAGAGAGAGAGATGTAGCAGCGTTACAAATATTTTGTCCAACGCTTACTCGTATACAGATGTCGATACAATGTATGGTGTCCTTGGGACAACAGAGCAGTACACATGTGTTGTGAAAATTGCTGATGATTAATAATTATAGAATAAAAGTTGTATAAAATTAAAGAAACCGACTTTTAATAACTGTTGGAATTACAGGAGGTTTTCTTTTTTCGGTTTTATCAGGATAAAAATAAAAACAAATTTTAGGAATTTCTATTGCAAGATTTTACACAAACTTTAAAGATAAAACACATCTATTAATAAATATATTTCATATAAAAATAAAATATTTTTTTGAGTTGATACAAAAAGAATTACTAGTATTGCAATTGTAGACATGTGCATGACCGTAATATATTGCTTGCGAGAGTTGAAGTGAGTGAGTTGAAGTTTCTTAATTACAATGTAATAGGAATTCATTAAGTAATAATCATATTCACCTCTAGTACACAAAATGATTTTAGATTACCAAATTTTTACCACACTTTATTTTCTCTTGATAGTTATTTGGTTTTTTATCATCGAGATAAATTTTTCACGACACTTTATTTTCGCGTGATAGTTATTTGGTATTTATAATTGATATAAAAATTTCACGACACTTTATTTTCTCGTGATAGTGATGGTTTCACGACAGTTTCGCGTGATAGTTATTTGCTTTTTATAAGCGAGACGAAATTTTCACGAACTTTTGTTTATAATTCTATACAATAAAATACGCATGAATGAAATTTTGGGTCTCGCGAACTCGCACGAAGATAAAGTTCTCGCAAATAAAAAATAATTCATAGTAGTTTAATACAATGAGCATTATTGATACAATATACTGAAAATCATCTATAATCTGCGTGACAAGGGGCTTTGTATTTTTTTTTTCAGATATATTTATTTTTTTTATCATCTGTGAAAATCTTTTTTCGCGTTTGGTAGCTTGGAACTGTGTATTTCGAATTAGTGAAGCGTAAAATAGTAAAAGTGATGCCGGTAAAACTGGGAATTAAAACAAAGAGAGAAACAAAGATAAATCTCATTTTAAAAAAAACAAAAAACAAAATCTGGACCATACAGTGCAATAATGGAGTGTTGTTTCATTGTTTGTCCAAGAACTGTATAATTTTTTTTTATCCAAGAAACGAACTTTGCAATAACTATTTTATGTTAAAAAAGAAACTGATAATTTTTTTTCACGTTTTCCCCCTTAATTTCTAGACTCGCAGAACTGATACTACATTTATCATACTATTACACTGCACATGTACTATGTACATGTATATGAATATGCAGATATTACATTTATAAACAGAGATGTTACTCCATATCAACAGAAGTGGAAAAATGAACAACGGTTGGACAAAAAGAAAAAAGGAAATATAAAAAACATTGAATAAGCGAACAATCTGGTTACATGTTTAACATGAATAACTATAAGAAAGAATCCTAAAATTCAGTAGCTGCATGACACTAGTTTACTTTTTTTTTTCTTAAATCATTTATACATGTATATTGAAAATAGTGTCTTTACAGATGTAGTGTTGAAGGTGTTTTGTATATCTGCATTTGCATAAAAAACATTAGATCTGACATTGATAAGTATCATTTTGAAAGAGTTTCTTCAGTAAATATTTTGAGTTTCTTACAATTTTTTATTGTAATTGGCATTACATACCCGCTATTTGTTGACTTATGATTTTAATAATTAGAAATAAATTGTCATCCTTGATACTTCAGTGTACACTGTGTGTCTTGTAGAGTGTACAATTGTACATGTACATGTAGATGGTAATTACAAACAGTGTATGCTTAAATATGGATTCATTATTATCGTTTCCACGAAATCCCTTGTTGAAAAGTTTTTAAAATCTAAGTATAATCGAATCCTTGGTCTTTAAATGTTACTTTTGTTTTTAAAGTTTCTTGAAATGCTACTTTAGAAAAAAAAATCTTAGTCAAGGTGTTTTTTTTAATTAAAGTAAAAATAAAAATACTTTGCACTTACTAAATGAACTAGGTGATTCTTTACAAATTTATACCAGATTAGCAAGTTTGATTTAATGACATTAAATTATTTTTTTTAAATGTTCATCTGATATTTTTCCAAGAGGTTAAGTAAGTGTGTCATTAATGAAAAAATTAAAAATATTTAATTTTAAGTGGGGCAAAACTTTTGTGGTTGCATGTCATTTTGTCAAAATAAAAATATCTTATGATGTATGGCGATTTATGTAAAATTGATGCATAATTTGTGTAAAAAGACACGATATCAAAATAAACGCTATGCTCCGTCGTAAATAAAGTACAAAGGGGATATGATAAACGACCTCAATGATAATTTCCGAACAGTACAAATGATAATCCTCTACTCTTTGCTTGACTTCCGCCAGCGAGCGTATTTTTGTCCTTGACTGTTAAGTACTTTAAGGACACAAAGCCTTTTTTGCCAATAGATTTGCATTAATTTTAATAATAAGCATGTAATTTTTTGTTCATTCCAAAAATATAGAATGAAATATTCATATACTTCTTGTGCAAATTTTTGTCCTTTTTATTTCAATTGTATTTGTTTGAATTTTTGAAAACAATTTTAAGTGCGAGAATGCACTCCAAAGCAACAGGCACAGTCGTCAGTGGTAAACGTCAATTTTGAACAACATACATTTCTGATGCACCATGCAAAAAGGAATATTCTTAGATTTAGACGATTTTCATGTTGTGAGGGAGAGGGAAGTTGGTATTAATTAAATGAAGTTTTTCATTTATTTCTTTTTTGGGGGGGGGGGGTCGAATTTCAAAGTGCACAAATTATTTGAAAGGTTTTTTCACAGAAATGATTGTGAATATTTAGAAACAAATACAGTCCCCGAGTTGAGCCTTTTGTACATTGAATGTCTGTGAAAAACATATACATGTAGGGGTTAAAGATTCGGAAATCCGAATACCATACTAGGTCAGTGTAATTGTAGCTGTACCTTGTATTTTGTGTGTACCAATTTCAAGTGACTATGAAACAAAAGGAATTATAAATTCAAGTTTATGTAAATATAACGCCAGGATTTATATTTTTCAATTTTTGTATATCGGTAGAAGCACAAACTTAGAGATTTCACAAACTTGTATTTCTCTATAAAGAGTATAATGACAAAGTTCTGGGAAAAAAGCAACACTATTTCTAATTTAATCCAAAATACGAAATGTATATCTTTAATGTGTGTAAAACTACTTTGTGAGGTTTTAATGATAACAACAGAAAGTTACAGATTACCAAGCAATGCGTTATCAAGAAAAAACAAGCAAATTCAAAGAAATGTGGTCCCCTGCTTTTCGTGTCTTAGTGATTTGGATGCAATTATTTTGGAATAATTATTGTAACTATCTTGTTTGTGTGTCCTTCAAACTTCTAGGTCAAGGTCATGAAGTCAAAATGATATACCTTTCTTAAAGGTGTTGCCATAGGTTATGTAATATAAAATATGAAAGCTCTTTCTTATTTCGTTGATAAGTTGTTACCAATGTAAAAAAAAAATGAAGAAGACTGTAGGTTAAACTTTAAGGTCAATGTCACAAGATCAAAAACAAGAGTACATTCCGAAAAAACAGCCTTGAAAAACGTAATGCAGATGTCAAATATAAATGTCCTATATTCTCTCATTCAAAAATTATCAGCAATGTTAAGGGTTTTTTTTTTTTTTTGAAAAGTGGGTAAAACTTCAAGGTCATGAAGTTAAAAAATCATAGTAAATTTGGAAACAACTTGTCAAAGGTAATGCACATGTCAAATATGAATGCTCTATCTTCTCTCATTCAAAGGGTATAAAAGTTAACATTTTTGAAAAATAGGTCAAACGTCAAGGTCAGGGGTCAAATATCATAGTATATTTGGAAACACCTTGTGACAGGTAATATGCATATGGAATATGAAAGTCGTATCTTTTCTCATTCAAAAGTTATGAGCAAGGTTAAAGTTTCTGTGACAGACGGACAGACTGACAGGCGAATGAGATTTAATGTCTCCCTCGCCTTTCGCGAAAGTGGGGGACAATTACAAGACCGTCATGTGCAGCAAAAGGAAAAATAGCTTTAAATGTTTTTGAATCATATGTAACGCAGAATAGGATGTGAATATCTTTTATAAATAAAAAAAATACAGTGGGGAAGTTTTAATACCGTCCAGGCCCGTAGAAAGCAATTGAAGGGGGGGGGGGGGGGGCACAACCACACGTTTTTAGTTTGGGTGGGCACTTCCAAACAAATTCCTTGACTTGCAAAAAAGGTCATCAGACATGTAATTAATGAGGTGGCACATCAGTAACAAAGCTTTGTTTTCCATATTATATTATATATAGGCAAAATTAGAGGGCACCCTGGTTCCTACGGCCATGAAAATGAGATAAGAACTTTTGAAAAGAAAATTACAGAATAACTTGTACATAAGCGTTTAGCATGATGGACTGATTAACGGATTAGAGTTTTTACAGATCTGCGGTCACCGGTGGCGCTTACATGTATGTGCACTAGGTGAACTCTTTCGCATAGAAACAAGAAAACTGATTATTATTTTTTTTTTCTCTTAAAGTGTAACTTTTTTAAAGTTGTTAGAAGACACTTTACTGTGCTGAAAACATAATTTTTCCTTTATTAATTTAGAGTTGTTTTCATCACTCTGAGTTACTCCATGTGAACAGGTTCGTAACAACTCTGTCCTCGGACATACTTTGAATTTTCTTTGCCTGGAGAAGGTTAGCGGAAAGCTGGTGATTTCCTAAAATAACTTATCAATGCTGTCAGCAAGAGGGTCACGTGTAATTGTATGACCCTGCTTCGTTTCTTAAAACTAGGTCTTTTTAACAATATACAGAATCAACAATTAAAAAGGGAGCTAGTTTACAGGCAGATTTACTACAAGTGTATAAGGATTTTCTTCATTTTCCTGTTCTAGGCAACTTTGAAGTTGGTTACCGCTGGTTACATAGCGTACATTACATGTACCATCGCAAAACTTACAAATAGTTTTAAAATGTAGATGAGTACAACTAAAAAAAAGTTCCTATATATTTTATTAAAGTTTTACCAGGAGCTATTGCGCATTTTGTTGTCCAGTATGGCGACCACACTAGATTAATTGCGACATTCCTGGGACTAAGCCAATTTCCGTGTTTTTCAAAATTCCTTGTCAGTGTTTCATAAGACCTACCGAATTTCTCTTTCGTAACTTCTCATTGTTATGAAAATTTAGACACAAGTAAAAGCTTTAAAGATAAACTAACTGTTTTGGTTTTTCCTTTCTACAGTTACTGATCAGTTTATATCTATTCCGGTTTTACTCTTTCATCCTGTTCGAATGATAACCTTTATACGAAGCCTCTGTGTAATTGCCGTTATCTGTTCGGTTGAAATACTTGGAGTTTTCAATTGCCCAAAATATAAATTTTCTTAATGGCCGTTTGTTTTACAGCCTTTTGTTATTATACAACTGAGAATTCATTAATCAAAATATAATTAACCTTTTACAAACTGCTCTGAGGTTGCGGAACAACCTGTTGGTCGTGCGGTATTGAATATCAAACCACACACCTGGGCAAGTCCGTGATGATGCGGCTAGAATCATCAATAGATCTGATTTACTGCGTCAGTGATTTCTATTTTCGATGTTCAATTGCACGTGTGTCCCTTAACCCAGAAATTGACAAATTGTCCCCAAACAACTGACACCTTGATAAACATTTGGACACAAAATGTTTTTTCGTAATTCATTAGGCTTTTGACGTCTTGATATCTGCCAATGATGAAGAGCTTCGGGCGAATATAAAACACTGAATCTGTGACGTGTCAGATCCGTGTTGTCCACTTATTATTCTTTTTTGCAGGAAATTAAAGTCACCTTAAATGACCTGGTATGCTTCACTAATTGTTTGTGAAGGAGAAATAATGATTCTTGGCGAAATGGTCTATGTGTACTTGCGTTTGCAGTATACTTCGAATCATGTAGATACACTCAAGCACTCCAGCATAAACTGGGTCAGTTATAATCAATGTATTAGCAATAATAAGTCAATACATTATACCTAATGAAATAATTATCATTTACAGTATAATATTCATCAATTTTAACTTAACTCTACATTTTTGCTGTAATAATTAAGTTTGAATTGAGAAATTAAAGCTTTCTATATAAAAGGAGCAAACAGAACCCCTTTCCACTGAAATATTTAACTAAATATTTTCGTTAATTTTGCTGCATAAAATGAAATGTAACAGAGATTAATTGGAATAACGTTTCTCATATTGAAGAACAGAGTATGGTGAAAGGAGAATTTGGATCACTCTCAGTCGATTGAACGATCGAAAAGAAATGTTCTTAAGGGTGTTTCAACAAGGGTTATTTTCGCCCTCTCACACTTGCAAACAATTTTGCCTCGTTTTAAATTCGCCCAGTCACAATTCTGTTTAACAAATTATACTGTGTTTTTTGCTCTTAAAATACGCTTACTTGGAATCGTATCAAACTTGACATTGAAATCATCCTATATTTTTACCACAAAAAAAAATGAAATAAAAAAAAATATACCAATTCTGAATCCTTGAGGGTGTACAAAGTATCATACAAAAGAAGAAAGTCTAAATAGAAAGTATCTGGACAATAGGAACAGCTAGATTACATATAAATGCGAATCTATTTACTTCAAATAATGCTCGTCCGTCGCGATAGCCTATTGGTAGGCCGTTCGCTTCGTGATTGAGATGTCCGAGTTCGAATCTTGTTCGCCGCCTTAAACGTAAATATAGTGACTGTTCCTTCGCCAAGCGCCCGGCACTAGTAGTTAAAGTTCGGAAGAAACCTTAAAAACTGAGGTCACTGGGCGTTTGCACGATAGGGAGTCCTCACTGTTCAATGGCACTGAGTGCCGAGTTTAGGTGAAAATTTGAAGCCCATCACCGTTATATCGTGACGGCTCTATGTGATTGGAAAATTCTCGAATGGGACGTAAAACAACATGTAATCAATCAATCAAATACTGAACTACATACTAGATTAAAGTATCAATTCAAATTTACATCAATTTGATTTTCTTGCAGTGAGGAAAAAGGGAATTAAAAGATGACACAGTCTCTAGATCTGATAAGGTGACTGTTCAAATTGTGTCAAATAGAGCCAAGACAAATACTTCTTCCAAACGAGCATTTATCCTTCAGTCCGTCCATATGTCAAGGTGAGGCTTTTTACAGAAAAAATAAAGAAACGAAAGTATAATATGCCCATGGGTATCTTTTCTGAGTCACATTGTCCCTGCTGATCTTCATCAGAAGATTTGACACCCCCCCCCCCTTTATTCGCAAGAAAAAATTGAACCCCATACTACCCTATCCCCAAGGGGTCATGTCATAATGTTAATCCAAAAAACATGGAGATGCAAGACTAATACATACGTAAGGTAAAATTTGATCCCCAGTTTTAGCTCCACCTTACCACTAGGGTCCATATTTGAAAACTTTGCACACACATATCTTTGAAATGTTTGCATATTAATTCAATTTAAAGGGAAGTGCTACTCTAGAAACGAATTGTAAGTAAATAGTAAATATATTTCTATGTGAAGCTTTGATCCCCTATCGCGGTCCTATCACCCATTGGGCCCATGATTTGAACAAAGTTGAATTACACTACTGGACCGGGATACTTGCATATTAGTATGAATAATCATGACCCTGTTCTTGAAAAAGAAGATTTTTAAAGATTTTTTTTCTAACCATTCTCATGTAAAAAACAGTTATCCTTAATTGTGGCCCCACCTATTCCTAGGGGCCATAATTTAAAAAAAAAACATAAACATCCAATACCAGAGGATGCTTGTTTTAAAATGAGTAATCATGGTCCGGCAGTGCTGCTCTTGAGAAGATTTTAATTTTTCCCATATATATTTCTATGTTAAATTTTGGACCCCTATTGTAGTCGCAACTTAATTCCTAGGGTCATGATTTGAATGAATTCAGCCCAAACCTACTCTCGGGGGACATAACTCAACAAACTTGAATCTGACTACTTGAGGATGCTTGCAAATTACTATGACTAATGCTGGCCCTGCTGTTCTTCAAAAGAAGATTTTATTCCTATATATACCCATGTAAAATTTAAACCTTTATTATCTTCCACCCTAACCCTGGGACCTTGATTTAGACAATTCTCAGTTTGTCAAGGAAGATTTTCTGGAAGTATCATCATTTCTATACCCCAGTGGTTTTTGAGAAATTACCCAACCGTATTTTTATCCTTTCTTGATTATCTCCCCCCAAAAGGGGATATGACCCTTCATTTGAACAAATTTGAATTCCCTTCACCCAAGGATACGCTTTGCTATGTTTGATAGAAATTGGCCAAGAAGTTTTGGAGAAGGATATGAAATTTTTAAAGTGTACGATGAAATGGACAACCACCACCACGAAAGACAACGGACAAAAGCTCACTTCAGCCTTGGCTTAGTGAGCTTAAAATTAAGAGTAAAAAAAATCGTATTATGGTTGATGAGGGACAGGCCTGGAATATAATCGACATATTCCCCCAAACACGGATTCAGGTTTCAGTTTCTTTTCTGTCGGCACACGTACGTGTAGAGTGGGGTGTCAGGTATCGTATACAACTGATCATATCATTGCGAAACTTAATAAATTAGATACAGACTAGGGTCGGATGTCAGGTCCAAAACAATCTTTTTGAGCAAAACATTGCAGTGGCGTTTATCCAAAATTTGGGTGGAGAATAATTGATTAGGAAAATAAATAAATAAACAAATGAATGAATAAATAAATAACGTATATATTTTATTTAAATAAATAAAGAAAATAGAATTTTTTTTAAAAACTCAAAATTCTTAAACCGCGCGGGGGAAGGGGGGGGGGGGTTGAATGAAAATAATTTCCAGTCAAATTTAACAGAAAATTCTCATCAGAAGTAGACATTAAATTCAAATACATGCAAAAAAAAAATTCCAAGGAGATAGAACGATAAATACAGAGATATGTGACTATCAAAACGCATTTCCCTGCGTTTATTTTTAATCATACGTGTACCTGAAATGAACGTAGTAAAAACAGGTAAAATGCAGTTTTTACGCTCAAAACAAATATAACAGATACCATTGTAGTAAACCTATTCTAAAGATTAGTCATATAACTGCAAATTAAGCGAATAAGATTAGTCGGAGAATGTGAAAAAGATTTTAATTTTTGTTTGTTTTGTTTTTCATGGGGGGGGGGGGGGGGGGAGAAACAGTATACATGTATATTTAATTTGATCTCTATGGCTTAATTATTGGACACCTAAAGATTGCAATACTTGAAGTTAAATTCATTCTGTAAAACTTTTCACTCGTCTCAGAACTATTCATGCTTTTGTAGCAAACGTCCCACAATATCTTTGTAATTAGTTATGTATACATTTCCCTTGTAAATGTTCAATGTAGACACCCTGGAGTTTGAGAAGTTCAAGATAGTTTACATAATTATAATATCAGCCTTTACACTTTGGTATATTCTGTCAAAGCTTGGCAACCGAATATCAATGACAAGACATGACCTTCCACGACCTAGGCAGATTTCACACCGATATTTAGTTTGTACAATTAAGACTGTATCACAAGAAGGAAAAATATGCTGCCGATAAAAATCCACATCGTGTCACTTTCCTCTAATTGAGTCCGATCACTCCTGTCCTGCAAAATCCGGACCAGCTCCAATTCTAAAGACCCTGTCTGCAAACCGACTCCTCTGTGATTGAGCCCCGTGACAAAATCTCTGTCTACGATCGGAAGCTTTTCTGCAAGTGGCAGATTAGGTTTACGTGATACTGCAGAGGAGGGATGATTTATAAACCAAACACAGGTAAACAAAGGGAATACCTGATCACAGGTATAACTCACCGTGTCACGCGCAGATAGGCGCCGGATCGCAGATCAAATATCACTGGAAACTGAAACATTCTGTAATCATAACGCTCGTCAACGGACACTCGCAACATTTTCGATACATTATGAAAGTGATGCAAATGACAAAATTGACAATGTGGATAAAATTCAATTAAATAAGCTCAAAATTACAAATTTTCTGCATAATCATTCGCCGATTAAAATAGCTTCGGGAAAAAATGCTTCTGTATACCACCTGCATGTTGCGAAACACGTTCCCTCTCCTCTGAGTTCCTGTACACCTACCTGCCGGCCTGCAGACAACGGCTCAAGTTTGTGAATTTTCGCACGAACTCGTTGAATGTCTTTTTGAATAAGAACAAGATAACAAAAACCATATAATAGTGATGAGCATTGCAAAAACACCAAGCAGGCAGCAATAAAAGTCGGTAATGTACATAAAACATGCTGTAGATAGCATCAGCTCGCTAACGAGATTACATTATAAAAATTATATCGGCAAAAAGGCTATTTCTCCTTGTAAAGACGCAATTATATCCATAGCAAATAGGCAGAGATTATTGAATTTATACAAAATCATTAGAAGAGAATATATCAGGGATTTTAACAAGGCTAGATCGATGTGGTAAATAATTGAACAATAATTTAGCAGTAAATGCCAAAGAAAGACAAGAGTCGAATCTCGAGATGAACTATTTAAAAATTTGGTTTCTATTGCATAATTATGCGGCACCAACGTCAGGTTGATATATACAAACCATCCATCAGCCTGCTAAATGAGTCTTGTAAAAAATACTAGAGTAGTGAAGAATCGAGTGTGTTTTCCATCACTTAAAAGACATCCTGAAGAAACGCTACCGATGCCTTCATATCTCGATAGAACGAGACGCAAAGCCTCTGCATTGAGGCGCAACAGCGGGGTAGAAACTTCCGTACCAATTTCTGACAGAAAATATTCATTCTGGTTAAACTGACTCGTGACATCGAGAAATATACCAACATGAATCAAACATGAACTGGCAAATACAAACAACATCATCCATGTCTCATAGCATAAAATAACTCTATTAAAGTTTTGAAATACTGTTCGCTAAGAAACTTTTTTTTTCTTTTCTTTTTTCTTTCTTTCTTTTCTTTTTTCATTCTTTCGTTTCTTTTTTTTTTTTTGGATGAAAAAATGATTATGACACAGTACTTTTAGCGCAGTTTAAATCATCGTGTCATTTGTGAAATCATACTTCATTGGTGTAGTTTTATTTTATTGACGATCTGTGATAATGCCAAGTCTCAATTTCATTATAAAAGAAATCGTAAGGTAATGAAAACAGACACACAATGTAATATAAAAAAATCATGGCTTTATTCATTTCGAACAAAGTATTGTCACTCATTTGGCTAGCAGACAAGTGTGTCAGTAACACACGCTTAAACAATACATAAACTTTTGCAGATTGTAAAATAATTATTTTGTAGACATGTGACACAAATATTAATTGAAAATTAATGAAGATTACCTTAATATATAGCTAGTACTAAGAAGAAGTTGAAATTAATAGACACCTAAAATAGCTAGTCCTTTTTAAAATACTGTTTAATCTGAACCATGTGATTTTTTTTAATTTCTACTTGTATATGATTTCTAGTAATTGTGAATTCTGCAGACATTTGATTGTCGTGATTCTGGATATGATAGAAACACTTTTAGAAGTGAAATCAAAGAACCAATATGAAGAAATAAAATATCCGAGCAATTAAAGAACGACAATTTGTTCTGAACAAAAAAAAATCCAGTCATCGATGACATTAAATTTTAGAAGTCTTTTAAAATACATTTTTGTTAAGAAAAAAATCTTACTATATTATTTTTTTCAGTTTTTAATTAAATATTCTAAAATTTCATCAAGAGTTTCAGCTGCATGTATACATGTATCAATGCTAGCCATGATATGTAAAGGTTTACCTACTACTTGTAAGTAGGAGATGGACAATAAATCACTTTGATTTAGATATTAATCAATAGCCTGTACAACAACAATATATACAAAGTATATAAATAAAAACAGAGGCTAATCTTTGGTTTTGTAGTAATACTTCACATAGCGGATTTGTAATTCATGTGGATATATTGAATAATACAGGACAACCCTCTGCCAACACAAGTATTAAAATAATCTTACTGGTGTTAATTTTCAGTGTTAAAAAGCACCTTCTAATTCTGTCAATTTATTTGACACAGGGCAATATAGGAACGGAATTTGTATAAATTATTATGCTATTTATACAGCAAAGCTGCATATCATCATACACTTCAGTATGATATCATAGTCCAGATTTTCTCAACAAAAATCTTTGGTGAAGTCAGCACATTCATACTTTTCACAATCACACTGGATTTACAAAGTTTCCTTTGAACTAACGACATAGCGGATTTGGTTTTCATGAACACAATCATTGACTAGATTGGGGTTAAATCCGGATGTCCCAGCATATGAGTAAAGTGATGAGTCGGATCTAGAAGCCCGGTTCCGGCTTCCATTAGTCTTGTTTTTGTATTTGGTAGTTTGTGTTCTTTTTTCCATTTCATTCTTCTGTTCTGAAACCAGATTTTGATTTGTCGTTCTGACAGACACAGGGTGTGAGCGATCTCAATTCTCCTCCTCCGCGTTAAATAACGATTAAAATGGAATTCTTTCTCTAATTCCAGAATTTGGTGTCGAGTGTAGGCAGTTCGGTTCCGTTTTGATTCCGAAACTAAGTTGTTACCTAAAACATAGAGAAAAATTAAGTTCAGTGAAAAAATTAGAATTGAATTATTTTCGTAGCAATATATTAGAGAATCATAAAAGAATATTGGCTTTTTTTGGCCATATCTTCAAGTACAATCACACAAAATCTCTCTCTCTCTCATTCTCTCTCGATCGACTGATCGAGATTAAGTATAATACAATTTTTGGTCCTTTCTCATACAATATTATTTTTCCTTTAATTTCGATATTATTATGGTTAATGATTTTAAATATTTATTTAAAGTGACCTTGAAATTTAAAAGTGTTAAAAATTAAAATTTAAACAATTAGGCTGTCGCCGGGGAATAGCCATTGTCGCATATCAATGAGGCAAAGGTTAGAACCTGCGTTGAACGTAAATATATGAATTTTCATTGCGTCTGCATGAAAACAATATATGGGCGCGTGACACACACAAGGAGCACCTTTGTACCAAGAAATGCCGAGTTAAATACCAGAAACGAACTTAACGGATCAAGGAAATCCGGGAAATAACATTCTGAATACAAATGTCTCACTAAATATTACGTAAAATGTTGGATATTTTCTTAAAAGATTTTTATTCCAATGGTATTTGTTCAGTGTTAACATTCTCTTATACATTATTCGTACAACTTCTTAGAAATCACCAAAGATCAGACTTCCAAATTCAAAATTGTTAAAATATTTTAAATTAATTTTTGTAATTATTGCAGAATAAATAAATGAAACATTTTACGAAAATGTATTTAAAATGAAAAAAGGTTTCCCTTTTAATTTTTCCTGTCGTGTTTATTACCCAAATGAAAATAAACTTTTAACATGAGCGGAATTCTGAGGTTTCCGCCCTACGAGGTTTAGAGTGTGAATTTTATTAAATGAAAACGGACAAACAGTGTTCTTAGTGTATTTCTGTTGAGACATAACAAGCTCGCAGGTCACAGAGATTTTTGACCTTATATTCATAACCAGCCGGGAACACGATTTCTAACTTACGACTTGACAGGTATATTTGGCCGTGTGTACGGTAGAAATGACAGTAACTTCTATTAATTTTCTGCGCTTTTTAATTGCATAACTATCGGAAACAGAGATCTTCACACTGAAAAACATGCCATCAACAATTTGAAAAAAAATAACTTTAAAAAAATTCATAGCAGATGGATAAAACATTTTAGTTAATAGTGCGTTTGCCTACTTATTTTAGGTAGAGCACAATTTTTTCAAAAAAGAAAAAAAAGAAAAAAAAATGTATCAATTGAAAGGAAAGTAAACCACCTTGCATGCTGCGTTTTGAAAACAAATGACTGGACTTTTGTAGTCTTAATTTTCTCATTGTATATTGTATAATGAGTATCTTGACACTCGTAAATAACAAACTGTCGAATACACTTATTATTTAAATTGATGATGTACCTTTGTATATTTTATATCCATGATTTTGACACATGTAGTAATTTTTTTAACCACATGAAGAACTTCTGGTTAACGAGTTTTTTTTTTCTTTTTAGTTACATTATTCATAAAAAGTAATAATATTTGATACAGCATGCTTAATATTTATACGACCTTGGCACTCGAATTTAATGGAGACTCCCCTTCTTAATATTCAGGGAAAATTACCGTGTGCTTCCCACGAGGAAGTCACATATAAACAAAAATGTTTCCTGCATTTAACACTTTTGTAGTAAAATAAATAAATGAATTGATAACATCTTTAAAATATTACATTTTAAATTGAATGAATTGAATTTGATAGCTTACTATATAATAGGGTAATTTAAAAAACACTTATTTCGAGGAAAATTATTTGAAAGAAAATTGATTCAAAACCCTTACCAATCCCTTTCTATAATATAATTCATAGCCCCACTCCCACTGTGCTGTGACCTAATTACATGACCACTGCCATAAAACAACAAACTGTAAAATATCCTCTTTGTTGACGTTTACATCTGAGAAATTTCTTAATAAATCTTTACAGATGATACTTGTAATTTTAATCTTTTTCGCCCATATAATTTTATATAAATATATTTTACATATACACAGAGTAAAAATGCACATTAAAAAGGGAATAGTTTCATTAATTTTTTAATACCTTAGCTTTTCTTTTTTAAATAAATAATATGAAATGCTTTCAAAACCTCATATTTTGTAAGCTATTAAATGTCCTGTGAAATTTATAATGTTAAAAAAAAGCATAATCTTTTCCTAAACTATTTGAAAAGTCAGAATTGTTTAACTCGGTATGACAAAAACTGCAACAAGAGTATTGAGGAAAATATCAATTTTAGAAAAAAAAAATTGCATCATCGGAAAATGTCAGATGCTGTACTTAAAAAGTCGGCATTCATGCGGGGTTGTATATGTCTATTAACACTTGATAGGAATTTCAATTTAATCCGAAAACATGAGTGATGAAATTTACAATTAATCGGGTTTATTAACAAGATGCAATGGGAGGAAAAGAAAGTCAGGGTAACAAAGTACAACAAAGATGTGCACTCAGAATTTGGAAAACATGACAAGTTTCTGACATCGTTCGAAAAGGCCAAGATATAGACAGATGTATTTTGTAATTGAAGTGTTGGTATTTTACGAGGGTTGGATGGTAAGGGTGAAGTCTGATAGACTAAGAGACCGCGGATTTGACGCGTTTATGATTGTAATCAAATGAATGCAAGTCTTCTTCTCTTAACAGGCCTCACTTAACTGAACAATCAAAGAACATCAGGTTTTATTTCGTCTTAGTGAATGAAATTTCAATAATGTCGGAAAACGATCCGTTACCTTAGCAATAAACACCCGGGTAACAACAATTCCGTGATGCGTGTGTAACATAGCTCGTATTGTGATTCTGAATTGATTTATTACGATGGTTATTGGCCATAATCGCTCCCCATTAAAGCTCGAGGTGAGAAGAAGCTTCTTAATTCAAGTTTATAGGCAATTTGTAACCATTATGAGGACTTAGTGCTATGATAGATTGTTTCGACACGCGAACTTAGTTGGTTTATTTATTTAGCTACAATGATCTACTTCATTTGAAGGCCATATTCCCCTCTATACGAACACATAAATGGTTTCATGTTTTTCCTCCCATCTTTAAGCTAAGAACAGGTAAAGTTTTTCATATTACCCTATTTACTCGCGGATCACGACTTTTAATTCACCGACCCAAACACAGCTCATATTTTGTAATCTCAATATATAAATTATTAATAACATTTACCGCTATGTTTACAGACGCACCATCCATAAAAAATACCGAATGTAAATCATTCATAAGAAATATGACATTTGACAAGTTGCATGCGAAAGAAACAAAAAATAACACGGAATCATTTTTTGATTTAAATTTACAGGGAATTAAAAATATTTCGCTTACCTGGGTTGTTTCCCTGACTTTTCTTCATCCAGGGGTATATGACTGGCTGTCCATCAGACTGTTGCTGGGCACAAGAACTCTGTGAGAGGGGTGAGGAATTTCCATCTGGAGAAGGGACGGGAGGGGGGCTAGGAGTAGAGGACTGTGAAGAGCCAAATCCATTCATTGTCCCTCCCCCACCCCCGCCATGGTTAGAGACGGGGGGTGAGGGTTGTGGCGGTGACACAGGTTCGTTGTTAGTACAGCCTCCATACTGATTTGGGGTATATTTTTCCTCATCATACCTTCTTGGATCTGGAAATCCGTAATGTGTTTGAAAATTACTTCTATAGTAGTCAGTTCCATGATTTGGAATATAACTTTGTTGTGAAAACTCATCGGCAGGAGGGAATTTCGGCTCAGTATATTGAACTGGAGTCATCAAAAACGAACTCATGATCATTAATTTTCACCGAATTGGTTGTAAATAATTCCAACTCGTTACTACACATATTCTAGTTTCACTTGCTAGCCCTCCCATCTTTCTATATCATTTTGTCACGTGACTAAGAATAGCCAATGGGTGTACACATCCAACCCGCTCAAGCAGAACGCTAAAGACTAGGCGCACCGTCAGTGGCCTTTGGCTATGAACAGCTATTAAAATATTTTTATCTAATAACAAGTATATTGTAATACCTAAAACCCGTTGTAATAATTGGGATCTAAGACTTAATCTTTTGTTCATTAACATCATGTTTTTTACGGTAGGAATTTGAAAACATGATTAATTGAATACCTACGTCGGAGAGATCAAAACCAAACAGGTTTGAGTGGAAAATGTATGCGTTTACTAACATGTTAATATAGAAATATGAGGTTTTATTTATAAAACTAATTAATAAAATTTAATTTGTTCCATGAAAAACAAATATATCATATTAAATTTAAACTTTCTTATTTTTCAAATTATTTTGAATTAGAATTTGGCAGTATCAATTTGCTGTATGAAATATATCTTCATTTATATATTCAAGAACTTCATTTTACGTTTAAAACATAAATTGTATCAATAAAATACATAACATCGCTTGTCGTATTTTAATATTTTATCAAATTTATGCTTCACTTTGATATATTTCATTCTAATAATTTTTTTTTGTAGAGTTCAGTGGAAAAAAAGCGGAATTTTACGTTCAAAATCCTTATTTACGGTGGCGCTAATAAATTAAATCTTTTCATCGTGCTAATGGAACATTGACACAAACCAATTTTTACGACCATCGTCAGATTCATGCCTTAAAAAATTGAATAGTTTCAAATTTACAACAGATATTTGGTTCTACTAATTATTTTATTATGCTCCTCTGCTTGTATATTTCCTTATTCACTCATTCTATTTTCTCTCACTCTAAATTCAATGCATGTAAACTCACCTAATTACTCTTCAATTATTCGTACAAACTCACTCTCTCGCAGTTCATAAAAACATATTTAATAGCTTTTGTTTCACCTCAAAAATTTTTAATGCAAAAATTTCTTTCACAATCTTTATTACCATGAAATTCTGTATCAGCAGTTACTTTTAAAATTACTTATAGATTCTAATATAACATTAAAACTGAAACTGAATTTTTAATTCATATTTAAAATATACATAATTGTTTTAATATGGTACACAAATCTAATGACAAACGATACAAAATATAAAAATATATAACATATAAATCTTTGACATATATACAACAGATAGACGGTGTGAATCACTACAGTGTGATGTTGTAAAATTCACGAAGATGACACTGGGCAAATGTTGCCGATTCATATGTTGCCGATTGTAAAACAGGGAACTGTCAGAGAAATCTGGTCCGGTGGCAGGCCTTAGATCAATTTTTCACATCCATCCACATGTGCAAGCAACAGGCACAAAATCAAGTCATCTGTAGCTGTTACCGGTGCAAATTTATTAACATATACATGTGCGAGTGAAAACAGTATAGATAGATTCGTTTAATTACAAATTACTTGGTAAACCTATTGTCAAAACCAACAACTCAAATTCTTTGGCTTTATATATATATATATATATATATATATATATATATATATATATATATATATATATATATATATATATATATATATATATATATATATATATATAGATATATAGATATATAAAATTCTTCCACTTAGCTTTGGAAAAGATTTTAATTTATACATAATGAAGTGATCACATTTCATCCAAAAAAAAATTTTGTGTATTGAATAAAAGTATTTGTGAGCAATAATATCTGCAATAAAAAAAGCAATAAAAATTAGTAAGGTTTAGAAAATAAGGCCATAAAAATTAGTGTTTGAATTCCGTACTTACGCAAGAACACGGAAACAGAGCAGTAGAAACAAAAAACATGACAAATTGGGCGTTAGGGCGCGTGGTTCTTACCCCAGAGGCGGTACAACCGGACCCTGGGATTATCGGGTCAGAAATCTTGCCAAAATCCTCTGATAAATGAAGTCTGATCTAAACAGTTGTTTGTCCAGTCTGAATTCAAAGAAAAACAAGGTTCACCCCAGACCATGCCTCGTCTTCAAAGGGTTTTTGAAGATGCTTTTTTGCCTTACATGGAAAATTCTTCAGGTTTACATGTATATGTCGCATAAGATTTAAGAAAATTGATACTATATGTTTAAATTACTTAGAGTAATAACAAATGATTCGTTTTAACTGATTAATAGACTTTGCATTTTTTAAAAATAAATCTTATTTTTTGTAAATAAAAATACTTTTTCTATTCTTTTCAGCTTTAGAAATTATTAGAATATAGATTTCATTGATTATAATTCAATTACTTAGATCTGTTTTGCTACATTTATTTTGACGCGTATACAAGTAAATTTATTAGCACTGAAATAACCTTTCTTTTAACTGTTCACATGTACACTTTAAGATTGTATTTTTAAAAGCATAATTTGAGATCGGTCATTTTAGTTCATGTGTATTTTGAGTTCAATCATTTTGGTTTATGTGTAAATGTTAATCACACTGAGTGAAAATATTCTTCATTTATTTTTTAATTTAGATGCTATTACATCGATAAATCTAATTTGAAAAAAAAAATTCCTTAGTATTTTCAACACACAATATCATCAGTGACATATACACGTATATATTAACGGAATAGGCAAACCTTTTCAGCGCTATGCTTATTTGCCCAAAATTCACACACAACCTTACATTTGTAAACTTTTTTCAAAGAGCTTTTATTCTCCTATTAACTTTCGATGTTTGATAAATTATTATGATGTATTATGTTCTGAAATGTAAATTTTAAAGCATACATTGGAAAATGATTTAAATATAAGTAAATAGCCACCAAAATTCGGTGAAATCTCGGAAATATGGCATATGTTAATTTTGTAAATAAATTGTATATACTAAGATAAGGAGTGTAAACAGTCAAAAATGACGTATTTTGATTTTTTTTTTCTTTTTTAATTTTTGTTTAAAGGTTTTGTTCTGATATATTTGATTATTTCATTTAAAAGTGATATATAAAATCCCGTGACTTGCGAGGTATAGCGAGACTTACGTCCCTGCTCTCATGATTAAAACAATTTTCATTTTAAAGTAAATTCAGTGTACATCTTCCTTAGCCTAATGTTTAATTTTTTTAAGCTCAGAGATTTTTCCAAGGAGAGCGTTAAAAAATTGTGAATAATACACAAACGTTCATATCTGTTGATGCTAGTAGACAAACAGAAGGCTAATGACCTTTTCGTTTTGTTTTTATGCCATCAGTGACTAATTTTCGTTTCAATGGTAGCTGGTGCATAATTCCCTCCTCCAATTGCTAGCAATCTAGTTTGGGGACTTTGAGGAGGTCAGGGGGGACAGCTGGGGGTCATTGTTTGGTCAGATATTTCTGGGGAGGGACTGTCAGGGGGACGGGGGTTATTAATGTACACATTTTTCATCTTCACCCAAAAGACAACCGGTTCTTTTCATGAGCAATTAGATTCCCATCGAGCGATTCTGGTCCTCTTTGACAAAACTTCAGGGATATTAATGGTGGCTGTGAAATATTGGAATGTAGCAATTATTATTTATTGAGATGAATGGGTCTCTCACCTGCCTCCATCTTATTTTTTTCTCAAGATTTTTTTCCCTTTAACTGGGAAGTAGAAATCTTATAAAGATTATAAAGACTGGGCTTGATAACATTTTAGCCTAACAGTCTCGTGAATGTCAATTTATGTATACAAAATGTACATGTGTCACTTCTTCCCCATTTATATCAAACTGTAGCAAATCGTATTAAGTTGTCAAAACTAACCTAGTTTACCATTTCATTCTTATTATGACAGAAATATCAGGGGTGTCACAATATTTATTATCATGTAGGTAAATTAAGAAATTTTCTCTAGTTTTTCCAGATATCATAACCTTGTTTTGATCAGTTACATTCCATTTTCAAAATATAAATGTATATACATGTAATTATGCACCTGATGTGTATTGGTTAATATTTATATGTATACCGGTATGACAATAAGTAATGAATTTTTGATTTGAACAGTTTCGCAAATATATTCCATGTTCTTTTTAACCAGGAATTGTGAATATTTTGCGTGACATTCAACTAAAAGGAGTGATTATGTAGTTTGTTACTGAAAGTGAGTATGTATACTGTACAAAAACTGTCTGCAAAGCCTCTATTAAAACCAAGAAAAAAAGTAGTTTTAATTGTGTGTTTAAAATTGTCTTTTCTATTCACACTTATTAGTGGTATATGTCTACCTGTAAATAATAAACCGTTAGTTTAGTATGTCAAATGGCTAACTATGTCTTACATTTTTTTGGTTTGCTGATATTCCCATTAATATCAAGAATCGTATTCTATTCAAACATTGAATTAACATGCGTTTATTTTTACATCAGACTCTTCAAGTTTATACAAAAAATGTCATTTGGAATTTTTTCCTTTTATTGATTTAGTTTCGAGTCTTCATATTTGTGTAATGAATTGATGTGAATCAGTGAACTATATGAATGAACAAACAAAATGGTCTTGGAAAATAAAATTTGTTTTTTGTGGACTCAATACTAACTGTGTGTTTTGCAATTATGTGTAATTCTTTGACTTTCAAACTCAGTACACAAAACAAGATATATTTTATACATGTATATAAAAAGGATAAAGACGATAATCACAATAAATCAATGCCAAATTCATCTCGATTATGTATACAAATGCAAAGTCAGAGAATCCTAAAACTAATTAAACCTTAAATTTATATTTTGTACATTGTTCTCTTTATTTTCCTTACTACTGAATGATAGACAAGACTAGGAAAGTGCCTTCCATAGGTCCACTCAATTGTTTTTATTTGGAACAACTGATCTTGTGGCTACACTTAACAATCAATGTATGCTATTCTTACTGCGGCGGAAGAAGCCGGAAGACTTTGCCGATAACGCCCTGGGTGAGACGACGCGAGAATAAGTGACATTCGCCATTCATTTCCCTCCATCACGAAAGCTGCAATCTTGTTTTTGATGCCGTTTGGAAGAATTTATCATTCTTACAAAATTACTGTATTCTGGATATTTTGTCAGTTGATAAATACGTTTCATCGCCTTTTACGCGGTTGTATGTAGCGTCTTTTGGCTCTAAGAAAAATAATAAACGATCTCTGCAGACCAGATTGCCATTTTTATTACAGTCCAAAAAAACGATATCATCATCAAAATAACCAAAGAGTACCGTCACAATGAAGAGATATATTTCCGAGGTGCCACTTGGTAATCATTGTCATACTCTGACTGCCAGTGGAATACAACTCTCTGTTTGCTGATTAGACAAGGATATCAGAAAAGCTTTTGTCACTGGATGAAAGAAGGAAACATAAAATGTACATTAAAGAACTAGTCATTTAACTTCAACAGACAAGATTTTTACCCTTTCTTGTAGTTGTATAAAAAGATGCAAAAAAAAAAAAATAATAAAATAAAAATAAAAAGAGAACGAACTTTAATACCCCTTTCTCCGGGAAAAACCAGTAAGGTAATACATGTATTGATATAAAACACAAACATACAAAAAAAAACAGAAGTAAAAAACAAAAAAACAAAAACAAAAAATAAAACAATAAAAAAAAAAACAACAACAAAATAATAGTAAAGATACTCGGGGAAAAAGCACCTCATCTTTATGTAACAAAAAAAAAAAAAAACAGAAAAGAGAAGAAATGCAAACAAAACACAAAGGGGAAAAACGAACGAAAACAAAAACAAAACAAAACAAAAAACATAATGAACTTATAAAGATATGCAAGACATTTTGTTTTATGTTTCATATCTCTTTTTCTCGTGCAGCACGTGTACAATCATTCAACCACGTGTTTATTGACAACTGGGTACACAAAGACCTCTCCGTGGAATGTCCACATAAGCAATGTATGTTGTAACAGTAACTTAGATCAAGTTAGGGTCGTTGCAGGCCCTTAAAAAGCAATTTCTTTGTGGGGGCACAACCCAACATTTTCGGTTGAAGTGGGGGGAGGGGGGCACGTACTACCGAGCAAAAATTCCTTGACAAGAAAAATGTCATCAGATGTTATTATAAGGGGGTTCAACAACAAAGTGGCTTTGTTTTCTATAGTATACTACTATATCAGCAAAATTATTCTGAAGGGGGAGGGCACAGTTCCCCTCCCACCCGCTAGTTCCTACGGCCATGTTTTATAAATATATGTGTTTGAATTATTCTTCTAGGTTGTCAACGTTTCTGCCAAATTGCATGTTTCTATTTTTTTTTTAAATTAAATCAAAAGTTTACGTTGATGTTGAAATAAATGTGAATTAGTTTGATTATGTCAACAAAACATGTTTCTGTCTACATTTATTTTTATTTACAAATCCGTAAATCAATTATTCACATGTAAACACAGTGATGCATTTATGTCTGTACTCTATATCTGTTATCAAATTTGAAATTACAGTGTAATACTGGAAACGTACAATAAAGCACGATTATAACAAAGTCCCAGTGACAATTTTGATTCGTAATAACCGTAATTCGTAATATCTGATGAGGCCATAATATGTTTTAAAACTACAGGGAATGAAACTTTGCTAATCTGAATTGATTATAAGCGTTTTTGTCGTAATCGTATTTTACTGTAGTTCGAATATATAGGGGAAATAACGTGTTTCTCTGTTCAATATCTATTAAGTCATTACCGTCTTCCTTGGAAGATGGTATACGTATACAGAGTTGAAGTATTTTACAGTCTTTGGACTTCATCTCTTTTGTGATTGGTCAATATTACATAATATAAAAGTTTCCAATTACATGTATTTCGTTGGTTAAAATGCTGTTCAAGGCAATGGAGATAATTTTCTGCTGTTCTAATTTTCGTACGACTTAACAATTTTTCAAGATTTTTAATCTTAAAAAAAATTACAAAACAAACAGTTGAAAATGACCATAAATAAATATAAACAGCACTTTCGTTTTTTTTTATAGCAATTACTAAAAGGCGTTTCTATATTTTCATTGTAAACAGAAAATGTTCTTTATTGCTTGTCAGCTTTTCAGTTTGTAATTATTCTTTTTCTTTGTTTTGCACTGTCTTGAGTTTCTATTACATCCCTCGGCTTTCTCCGTAAAGACCAGCAGCAGAGTCGAAGTTTACGGAGAGAGCCGAGCGTCTGGTTGAACTTTTACATGGTAGGGCTAATGTCAGTAAAAAGTTGATGAAGAAATGCTCAAGAATAATACGGCCTGATAGGTGTATGCAAGTATACTGTTTAAGATTGTTGCTAAAGACGGCCAAGCTTTTTGAAAAAGCTCTACTTGTCCTATCTCTAGAATTGAACAATTGAAAATTTTTGTTAAACTCTCAAAATTAATTAGAAAAAAAATTACAGCATAATTTTTAATACCAATATGTTGAATGGTTATTACAACATTAATATAAAATGTTAGTTGCGTGTTAATTCAACTCGTAACCAACACACAAATGGTAGTACAATATCAGCACCTTCTCAAACTGTTATGTGGAACAAAGTTGAGATATAAAATTCAATACCAACTATTTTTAATTTTTTAAAAGTATATTTCAAGAAAAACTATTACCCTTGACCGTTTGCGCATGGTAATTTTATTAAGACAGCGTTTAAACTGGAGACCAAGGAGATGCAATATTACAAAGAAAATTATAAATCATCACTTCTGCTTAATTTTCTCTTTCAAAAAAAAAAAAAACAAAACAAAACAAAAAAACGATTTACTCCTACTTGCTTTTTGCCCTACCCCACGAGCGTCAGTCACGTTAAGGATAAATTTTTACATGGTGCGAAACTAAGGGTTGAAAGTTAGCCAGCAAACTTTTGTGCAAGCTGATTTACATCGGAATTTGTTACCTGGGTAAAAAAAAGTAAGCAGAAGAAACATAGTCATAATATTGATATGTTTACTTTATTTATTTATTTATTTTTTTTTTTTTTGCATGCAACTGTTTATTTCCATGCGATTCCAGATACGGACATGTCCGTGTTACTTTTTTCTGCGTTTCTATATTATTGGATGAATCCATTTGTCTTCTAGGAAAGGGGTGACAAAATCATTTCAAATGTCACAAGTAAATCTTTGCGCGTTTTCTGTGGAATGTTCTATTTGATGGGCGTGATAAATTTTATGGAATGAAATCAAGTTTGTTTTAAACCTGATTCTTGAACTTTAGAATATTTATATCATAAATAATAACATATCGTACATGTATATGGGCAGGCAACACTTTATTTTATTTCCTGGTTCCCCCATAGGAGGACTAGTCCAATTAGTTATAACGGACCCATTCAAGAAGTGATGATGGGAACGAAGATAGATAAGAAGTCACACCACATGCTTTATAAAGATTTAAAATAATTAAAATGGAAAAGACCAAAATTCGTTAGAGGAGGAACTGGCCAAATATACACGATAATTCTGATACTCTTCCCATTCAGGCAGTAGTGATTTGTAAACACATTCTGCGTGTCTATCATAACAATTAATGATTTCTTGTAAATTATTTTCCTATAAATTTCTCTAAAGATAAAGCATTAATTTTGATTTGAAATTTTTCATTCCAAAACAATAAGTGGAAATTTTGTCTTCAGACATATATTTTTTCAGACAGTATTTTTTCGACATAGACATCCACTTTAATAATTAAGGGGAATTTTGTGCAATTTTCTTTATCATGATAATCTTTTGTCAACATCGGTTAACTTTTTGTGGTGTGATCAATTTTGCCATGCATCTAACACACAACATTGTGTGTGATTACCGTTTTTTGACATTGTCTTCAAAATTCTTAGAGTAAAATTATTTGTAAAATAATCATGCATTAAAATACAGCACAGGTTATATAATTCAGACTCCTTATAGATATTTATTTCTTTGAATTATTACACTTAGTATTATTAGTAGTTGTCATGAATTTTGTTTTCTTTTGGCATTTCTGATCTTCTATGCATTTGAAATAAATTCATGTTAACTTTTTCACAACCACAGCTTTACATCATAAATCAATTATATTTATTTGTTTTTCTTACTTACTTCATATTAATTTAAAACATATAAAAAAAAATCTATAGTATCATGGCATATCAAATGATATGCTGTACATTCAGTCTACTTGTATTCCTGTTGATTGAGATACGAACAATAAATTTGTTCACTTTCCATTCTTCTGATGACTCGTAAACAAGTTAAACAAAAAAAAAATCATGATGTTTTGTACAAAGTAAACTCAAGTTTTAAAATGAGAGGAAATGAAATATTAATGAAATATCCCCCCAACACCACTACCCCCTCGAAATACCGATGGAGGAACACGTTTAGTGCTTGTCATGCTTATGCGTTTATACAGATATTGATTGCTTCGGCCAGACAAACTTTTTGAAAAGCTTACTTGTACAGGTATTAAAGTCACTGTGTTCCTTCATCCTCTGCTATACTGGAAAAAATCCATTTTATTTGTGCGATGGCTGTTCTCCCTTCTGGAGGATAAACGTATTGTTATAGTTGCTTATTAATTTCAAATCAGCAGTGAAAAATTATTACACACGTCACGTTATCCTTTTATGTATGTGATTAATAGTAAGTTTTTGTCATGGAAAAAAAATTCTGTTTTAATTTAAATATTGTTAAAAATCTCAAATTAATTACATTTCAAAATTATTTAAAAACAGTAAGTTTTTATCATGAAAAATTTTGTTCATAAATTTGTCAGGTTATCAATTTAAATTTCAAATTGATAATAAAGGGATACTGTTATGGAGAAAACATCTAAATATTTTGAAAGACCTAAAATTAAACGAATTGCACTTTTATTAAAAAATGAATTATAATTTGCAGAGAGAGAGAGAGAGAGAGAGAGTTGAATTTCGGTATCTTGAATATGGATATCTTGACCCGCCCTATAAACACAAAATTTACATAATAATACTTTAATCTATTGACTGCAGTCCCAACAAAGTGTTTTATACCATTTTAAACTAGAATTTTTAACTTTCTCTTTTTACTATTAGCGCTCTCAACAACACGATAACAATAAATACATATGCATGTCTTTATCTTTTAAATAGGCTCATTATTTAACTTACATGTCAACTACTAATTTGTCTTAAAGTAATTTTAATATGCCTGACTTCTCTACTCTGTATAGCAAATTAGAGATTAACATGTAAACTCTTCGAACTATGTTACTGGTATAAAATGTGCTCACATTTAATTATCAACCAGTCCCTTTCAAGACTATAGCTCTACTGATTTATACTCTAAATGGTGTGTCAATACTGTCTACATTTTCTGACCAAATATTAGTTTATGGGAGATTTGGCAGAAATATTTTTAATTTTAAATACTTTTTTTTTCAATAAAGTACCAATAGCATTGGTCAAAATTGAAAATCTATTTTACAAAATCATGTAAATTTAATTATATTTGAAGTTGGTGTCATTGAAATTTGATACAAAGTTTTATATATGAATAAAATATGTAATCCATATCTATCTCCTTTCGAAGAGAGTGCAAAATTTGACGGATTGTATTATTTTTATAACATTATTCGTCGAAACTGAAAATCTACCTATAATTTTAAGTTGTTTACACCTTTACCAGATTTTCTTGAAGATTCACCAATAGAATTGGAAGTTTTACCAATAGAATTTCAATGGAAATGCTTCTTTTGGACGAGAATGATTGTTTAAATATTCTTTTTATGTTTATTTAAGCTCATATTCCCTCGTTTGATTTTAGTACTGATTTTTGCCTTTGACACAAAAATTTTACCTATGAATTTATCCAAATAACAGAGAAGTTTGTGAATAAAAGTTTGCAAAATTTTAAAATTTAGTGATAGGGTTTTATTTTTTTTAAATATGAAATAGGATTTTTAGATATATGTTTTCTATATTACTCTTTTATAGAAAGTCATGTGTTGATTTCTCAAGTGATTTTCATTTTATTTCAGTCTTCATGGAGAAAAACCGTTCACGGTAGCTCAGTCGGTAGAGCGCTCGCTCCGTGATCGGGAGGTCGTGAGTTCTATCTCGGCCGCGACTGACCTAAGTCGATAAAAAATGGGTAGCAACTGTTCCTTCGCCACGCGCTCGGCACTTTGAAGTGAAAGTTGCGGGTCCTTTGGATGAGACCTTAAAAACCGAGGCCCCGTGTCAGGGCAGGCGTTGGCACGATAAAGATCCCTCACTGCTCAATGGCCCTGAGTGCCAAGTAAAGGTCAAAATTTGAAGCCCTTCACCGGTATATGGTGACGTCTCTATATGAGTGAAAAATTCTCGAATGGGACGTTAAAACAACATACAATCATGGAGAGAGAGAGAGAATCTCCCATCTGTAAATTTTAATGACCAGTGAGCTCATTTACTGCTTCTAAATATATTTGTTGACCAATGCCGTACTTGCCTCAGCCAACAGTAGAGACTAGCCGAGTTTAAGTTAAGATGAGTTTCTCTGACATCTCCACTTCAGGTTTCAAGCTCTTTAAAATTCTAAGGTTTTCAGGCTTTTCTTTTATGAAGATATTCCTCAGTGATTAAAAATATGTATAATATTACCGTTTTCCTGCACTTTCATTATGTTCAATATTGATTTAGCTAGAGAATTGGTACATAAGTGAATTTATAGTCCAACCAATTTATCATGAAACATCAAACTAATTGCAACACAATTTCTTTTGTTTTAAATAAACTCTAGAATGTACAAAATAAATGTCATAAAAAATCGAACAAAATCGCCGGGGAAATCATTATCTGGGGTTTATAAAGTTTCTATGAAAATTACTATAGGAAAGAAGCATAACTCTTGTCAATTGAGTAAATTTTGGTTAAAATTTTGGTGCATTTTTTAACCTTGAAGAGAGAAGAAACGAATTAAACAGTGTATAATGAAATTTATAGATGCGGAAATCTTTCATAACATTTATAGCTGCGGAAAATCTTTCATACAAAAAGATTTTTTTTTTTTTTTACAGATTTTAGGCTCACTTCAGTTTGACATTGCATTTCCTTGCCTCATAATGATAAAAATTTAGGGTAGAGTGTATCAAACATAGGTCAAAGGAGATGGGTAATCAAGGCCTGCAGAATGCCCATAGCTTCAGATATATTGCCCATAGCTTCAGATATATAAAAATCATATTCAATTTATGAATTTAGTATTTAGAGTAAATGATAAAAAAAACATTTTTAAGAAAAATTTTCTCGACAATAATTACACTGTTATTAAAAATAATGTGATATTCGTGGGTTTCGAACCTTGGCAATCCCGAGTATCGTTTTCCTTCGAGTCTAACACGCTAACCACTACGCTACACAGCTCCCGATGAATAGTGGCATTTAAATCATTTTTGTGATATGACCCTTGACTAAATGGACTTCAAGTATTTTTCAAAACGATGTCATAAAAGTGTATTCTTAAGGTAAAGTGGGTCTTTGCTCCATGTTTTTGTTAACCAAAAATGTATATTTTTACGCAAACTTTGAGGATAAACTTTCAAAGAAATAGAGCGAATACCAACTATTATCGAAACAATTGTGCTATAATATGAGAAAATGGTCTGTTTTGCCTTCTTTCGTGTGTCTATTTCATAGGCATATAATTTCAATCTTTGTGAGAATTTTTCAAATTGTGGAGATTTTACATAAAGTATACTTTAATGTTAGATGAAATTTCAAAGAAAATTTTGTTATAATTGAGATTTTATTTTTCACCTTCATGTTTGTCGCACTATAGGTATTTCGCCTGCCTTGTTCGCCCATCTTCTTTGTAATTAGTCTCTAAATCTTAATGAATATGTTTTTATTATTATATTTAGTATATTGATGTACTAAATGAAATGATTCATGCATATTAGATCTTAATCTAAGGGACTCTTTTTTTCTTTTTTAAACTATGTAGTCACTATCAATACTTTCGATTTCTACTACAGAAGAGTTATGGTTCTTAATGCGTTCTTTCGTGGAAGAGTAGGAGAAGGTACAAATTTCGCGAGATTTCCGGGACAAACATAAGAACACTTAAACCTAACAATGTAGAATAATAAAAACGCGAAAAAGATGCCTGTAAGACACTGCATTGCTGTTGATCGTACAGCGAACAGCAGAAAAGATAGAGATATAAATTTTTATGAATTACCAAAAGTAGAAAGTACTCTGAAAAAGTTAAATCTTGTAAGACGAGAGGGGTTGAATGTCGATCCATCAGTAGACAATCGGCACAATGCTGTTTCCTCAAAGCATCCAACATTTGAAAATCCTCTGCAACATCATTCACTGAAATCAAAAACCGATATATACCGTTACATGTATGTATCGTAGTGTAGTGTAGACTATTTGTGTGCCAAATTAAATTGAAATCAAATCAAAACTGTAGCAGGAGTAATGTTTAAAAGGAATTTTACAGAAATTTCTATTTTTAGTTACATGGCAAAAACCATTCATCAAAATCACAAACCAGTTCATCAAATTATGTATCTTAGTGTAGTCTACTTGTGTGCCAAGTTATATTAAAATCAGACTAAAACTGTACGAGGAATTGGGTTTTCAAGGAATTTCTCAGATATTTCTATTTTAATAACCATGGCAACACCGTTCAACGAAATCAAATACCGATGTACTAAATTATTTATCGTAGTGTAATCTACTTGTATGCCAAATTATATTGAAATCAGACCAAAACTGTAGCAGGAATAGCTTTTTTAAGTGATTTCAAAGAAATTTCTATTTTTAGTAACCATGACAATACCGTTCATCAAAATCAAACAAGAGGCCCGTGGGCCACATCGCTCACCTAGACACAATGGCTAGGAAAAAGCACAAATCAATTCAGTATTGAAAAGTTTACATAGGGGGGGGGGGGTAATTTTAAACTATGATTCTTCCATATCAATATAACAAATGGCTCTGCTGTTCTTGAGCAGAAACTTTTTCAAGATTTTTTCCAATATATTCCTTTGTAAAAATTTGATACCCCATTGTGGCCCCTCCCTACCCCCAGGGGTAATCATTTGAACAAACTTTAATCTACACTACCCGAAGATGCTTCCATATCAATATGACTAAACATGGCTTTGCTGTTCTTGAGACAAAGATTTTTTTTTTCTTTATATTCCTATGTAAAACTTTGATCCCCCATTTTGACCCCATCCTACCCCCAGGGGTCATGATTTGAGCAAACTTCAATCTACAATACCTGAGAATGCTTCCGTATCAATATTACTAAACACGGCTTTGCTGTTCTTGAGAAGAAGATTATTAAAGTTTTTTCCCTATATATTCCTATGTAAAACTTTGATCCCCCTTTGTGGCCCCATCCTACCCCCGGGGGTCATGATTTGAACAAATTTGAATCTTCACTACTTGACGATGCTTTCATATCAATATGACTAAATAAGGCTTTGCTGTTCTTGAGAAGAAGATTTTTAAAGACTTTTCCCTATATATTTCTATGTAAAACTTTGATCCCCCATTGTGACCCCACCCTACCCCCAGGGGTCATGATTTGAACAAATGAAATATATGGAGATAACGAACAGTATTCAAGCTCAAAAGTCCATTAAACAATACAAAATAGGAGCAGAGCAAACACGGACCTCTAAACATCAGAGGTGGGATCAGGTGCCATGGAGGAGTGAGCATCCCCTGCCGACCGGTCACACCCGCCGTGTGCTCCTTGTCATGATCGGGAAATAACGGAAAAATCCGTCGACAATTCAGTGTGTAAATAATGGCCTAACAATTAGTATGAAAAACGTCAGTCAGCATTTGACTCAATGATAAATTGTATTTGCTAACAAGGTCATTGTATCGACCATAGAACTGATGACTTTAAACGAGACAGCTGATATTCTTGTTTCATCAACTTGTTTGTCAATAATTTACCACGTTTTAGAAATTGTTCATACGTAGAGCATGCTCTTGCGTATCGAATCAACTGAGAGATATATACCCCGTATGCAGGTGATGAAGGTATATTGCTGCATAAGTAAGGGAAGTTGACGATTGAAAAGTTACAGTCATCACGTTTATCATAAAGCTTGGTTGTTAGATTACCATTAACGTCTTTTTCAAGTAAAATATCCAAATATGAAATAGATGTGTCAGACTCTGTGGTATGTTTTATCTCAAGCTCACCAGGATATATCGTATCGACATAAGAATGAAAATAGCCATTGTTAATTGACAATACATCGTCGATATATCTAAATGTCGAGTTGAAGGCCACAGTAAGTGTTTTCTTCTTTTCACGTACAAGATTTTGGACAAATTCTGCTTCATATGAATACAAAAAAGGTCTGCTAATAACGGGGCGCAATTGGTACCCATGGGAATTCCAATAGATTGTTGGAAGACCTGGTCTCCAAAAACCACATAGATATTGTCAATCAGAAACTCAAGCATCTTTTTAATGTCAACTTCAGAGTACTTGTGTGTACAATCAGAAAGTTTTTTAACAAAATAATTTTGCAAATGACCAATGACAAGGTAAGTATATATTTACGAGTTCCATTTTTATTGAAAAAGCAGCTGTCAATTATATCAAAAAGCCTGGACTTTAATTTATCGTGGGGAATGATTGTGTATAAAGTAGAAAAGTCATAAGTTTTTAAGCTGTTGATTTTGGTAAAATCTTGCGATTTCAAATTTTCCAAAAGTTCCTTGGAATTTTTAAGTATCCACATCTGATTTACACCACTTCTCGAATATATTGTTGCACAGTACTCTTGAAGTTTCTCCTTCTCCACTGTTAATATCTTAGTGAGGAGTAAAGAAAGAGGCTTGGTTGAACATTTACTGGAACCCGCTATGTATCTTTGTTTGTAAGGATTTTTATGAAGTTTCGGAATCCAATATAAATATGGTAATTCAAATTCATTTTAGTTGTTTGGAATATTAAAAATATTCAAAACTGATATATGATTTTGAAGAATTTCTTCCTTAGAAAGGGAACTACGAGTATAAGTTGGATTACCACTTGTAGAATTAAATCCAATTTCCTCTAAAATACATTTAATATAATGAGCCTTACAAACAAAGACAATGCTGTTACCTGCTTTGTCAGCAGGGACCAGTACGTACTGATCATGTAATCTATCTAATTCTTTTTTTCACTTCTGGATTATTGAATACAGAAGGATAGATGGTTCTCACTTGAATCTACACTATATAACAAAAGTTTCTGTTAGTTTCAACTTTTTGGGCCAGTGGTTCTTGAGAAGAAGAATTTTAAAATATGCCACCAAATTTTCACTATTTCTGAATTATCTCCCCTTGAATGAGAATGTGGCCCTTCATTTGAATAAACTTGAATCCCCTTCACCCAAGGATGCTTTGTGGCAAGTTTGGTTGAAATTGGCCCAGTGGTTCTCGAGAAGAAGTCGAAAATGTGAAAAGTTTACAGACTGAGGACGGACAGACAGACAGACAGACAGACGGACGGACTACAGACAAAAATGTGATCAGAAAAGCTCACTTGAGCTTTCAGCTCAGGTGAGCTAAAAATGATGCACTAAATTATGTATCTTAGAGTAGTCTACATGTACTTGTGTGCCGAGTTATATTGAAACCAGACCAAAACTGTAGGATGAGTAGCCTTTTAAAGGAATTTTACAGAAATTTCTATATTTAGTAACCATGACAACACATCAAAATTAAAAAAAACCGATGCACTAAGTTATGTATCTTAGTGAAGTCTACTTGTATGCCAAATTATGTTGAAATCAAATCAAAACCCTTTTAAAGGAATTTCACAGGAATTTCTATTTTTAGTAACCATGGCAATATCGTTCATCGAAATCAAAAACCGATGCACTATATTATGTATCTTAGTGTAGTTTACTTAAGTTATATTGAAATCAGACCACAGCTGTAGAAGGAAAATTGTTTACAGACAGACGGACAGACAGACAGACAGATGGACGGACACCTTACTATCGCATAAGCTCTTCTGGTCTCTAACAAGTAGAGCTAAAAATGCACTACAAACGAACAAATTCCTAATAAGAGGCCCATTGGCCACAACGCTCACATGAGTTACTTTGGCACTGCTGTTCTTCACCAGATTTACCCCTTGTAATTATATCTATTGTGGCACCACCCTACCCGGGGGTCATGATTTGAACAATTTAGAATCTACACTACCCACGGATGCTTCCACATAAGTTTCAGCTTTTCTGGCCTAGTGGTTCTTAAGAAGAAGATATTTAAAGATTTTTTCTATATATTCAATGTAAAACTTGGATTCCCTATTATGGCCCCGCCCTACCCCAGGGGTTATGATTTGAACAACTTAGAATCTACACTACCCAAGGATGCTTCCACATAAGTTTAAGCTTTTCTGGCCTAGTGGTTCTTAAGAAGATTTGTAAAGATTTTTTATATATACATGTATTTCAATGTAAATCTTTGATTCCCTATTGTGGCCTCGCCCTACCCCCGGGGGGGGGGGGGTCATGATTTGAACAATTTAGAATCTACGCTACCCAAGGATGCTTCCGCATAAGTTTCAGCTTTTCTAGTCCAGTGGTTCTTGAGAAGAAGATTTTAAAAGAATTTTCTATATATTTCAATGTAAATTTTTGATTCCCTATTGTGGCCCCGCCCTACCCCTGGGGGTCATGATTTTAACAGTCTAGAATTTACATACCCAAGGATGCTTCCACATAAGTTTCAGCTCTTCTGGCCTAGTGGTTCTTGAGAAGAAGATTTTTAAAGATTGTTTCTATATTTTTCAATGTAAAACTTGGGATTCCCTATTGTGGCCCCGCCCTACCCCTGGGGGTCATGATGTGAAGAATGTAGAGTCTACACTACCCAAGGATGCTTCCACATAAGTTTCAGCTTTTCTTGCCTATTGGTTCTTGAGAAGATTTTAAAAGATTTTTTCTATACATTTCAATGTATATCTTGGATTCCCTATCGTGGCCCCGCCCTCCCCCCCCCCCTCGATGGGGGGGGGTGTTCATGATTTTAACAATTTAGAATTTACACTACCCTAGGATGCTTCTACACAAGTTTCAGATTTTCAGGCCCAGTTGTTCTTGAGAAGATTTTTTTTTACCCCACCCTATTTTAGTCTTTTCTTGATTATCTCCCCTTGTAAGGGGTCTTGTCCTTCATTTTAACAATTTAAATTCTCCTTTACTTAAGGATGCTTTGAACCAAGTTTGGTTAAAATTGGCCCAGTGGTTCTTGACAATTGCAAGAAGTTGAAAATGTGAAAAGTTTACAGACGGACGACAAAGGGTGATCCTTATGTTGCTGGCAAGTCTGACGATTTAGGCAACCTAACAAATGAGATTAATAATGAAAAAGGTATGAATAAATAATGATACTTATTAAAACATGTGTATACTTATATGTAATATTTTAGCTTTGAACAGTCTCATCTGAAAACATGTCCGGGGATAATACGTGTTGATATGAATGTGTGATATAAGTGTTGCATAGACCATGCATTATATTATATAATTGCATGTAAATATTGAAGTTGGTGAAGTTCGTTCAGAGTTTGAAATGATACAAGATCATAACTACACTTGTCACGTCGCCCGCGTGGCGCAGTGGTTAGAGCGTCTGCTCTAGAGTCGCGAAGTAAGGAGTTGATCCTTACGTCGCGGGTTCGAATCCCACTGTGGGACGTGGAGACCGGTCCTTCGGATGAGACCGTATAAACCGAGGTCCCATGTCGCAGTAGCTTATAGGTGCTGGCACGAAAAAGATCCCTCACTGCTCAATGCCCGTAAGTGCCGAGTACAGGACAAAAATTTGCAGCTCTCCACCGGCAAGTGGTGGCGTCTCCATATGAGTGAAAAAATCTCGAGAGGGACGTTAAACAACATACAAACAAACAAACAAACACTTGTCACAATCTAAAACTGAAGTACTGCAGAAAAAAAAATAAACTGATGGAGAGAATTAGTGATTTAGTGGCGAGTTAATTTTATACATGTACAACAGAGTTTCATATTCAACAATTAACTTATTAATTACTGTAAGTGTTGATTGTGCTTTTTATTCTTTATCATCTTATTAAAATGAACATCAGGACATATACAATGCCACGGCAGCTGTCTGGCTTTCTTTTAATATGCGTCTATTGCATGTCTGATCTGCAAGTTTTGAATTGTTACATTATTTACAGTGTTGAAACTGTGAACATAATTTTATTATTATTGTCTTTAAATGGCATACGTTTAAATGGCATACGTTCAGCTGTCAGAGGATTCGTGTACGTTTTACCTTTGACGGTCCGTCTTGAAATAGATGCCTCGGAATCGTCGTCATTTTGAGTAATAGATGATAAATTCAAGGCTTTTGCGTTTTCATATAGATGGACTAGTTCTCCTTTTCTTTTATTGGAATGAGGAACACCTTTACTTTTCAAAATCTGACTGAGATCAGCACACTGAAGGTATCACACCGGTAATTGACCAATCAAAATGAACTTAGTCAATTGTAGTTCCATACATAATAAAGAAATATTTTTTTATTGTGAGAAATTTTATATTTTCCCTTATTCTATTTTTACATTTTTGGTATCTGTGCTTAGGATATTTTATGTACTTTGTAAAATATTAAAGGTTTTTGACAGGAATTATTTCTTTCGGGGCATAGGAGGCCACTTCCTGGGGTGCACACAGGATGTTTATAAACACATTGAATACACGTGGTTTTGAGGGTATTCCTGTTTGCGGATGGAAAAAATCAGAAAATGCCGTGTAGGTACCCTATTTTTTGGTGTCAGCTGATGTGACTGGTAACGTTTAACACTTCCTGGTAAATATTTTTTCATGAATTCGAATACCTGATTTTTAATGATTTTTTTATTCTATATAGAATTACATAGTGAAAACAATTACCGGTGTGATACCTGAAGACTTCCATAATTTGTATTCTATGCCATATTGTTTACGCGTTGTCCCAGTCAGACGACCAAACGCGCCCCTAATTTGAAGAGTTCCAGTAACGGAAATCGGACGTATTAAAAAATGCAAAATATTTCAAAATTAACAAAAAGTCCATTTAAAATATATATAATGTATGTGAAATAATGATCTATTAAACTGTATCAAAAAGTTTAAATCAGATTACACTTCTGAGAAATACAGGAATTTTCTTTTGATTACTTTAGAAAAACATTGGATGAATTTACATAGTTATGCCCCTTTTTCATATTAATTCCAATAGCTAATTAAATCGTGCCAAAATTATGTTTTCAGGTCATTTAACTTTTCTTAGATTTTTTACTGCAAATATTTTGTACATGTTAGATTCCATTTATGACAACATTTATGACAATTAGTTTGACGTTGGGCCCATAATTTCACTAAATTGACTGGACTATTAATGAATATCATATCTAGAAACTTATCTGGATCTTGATCCCCTCCCTTCGAACAACACGTGAAAGACGTAGCCTTTTCAAAGCAATATCAGTAGGAATGACCGTATTTGCTAAATGTTACCCAAAATGGCATTTAGCACAAAAGAAGGATAACTCTAAATGTACATATGTTTGTTTTTTGGTCGAAAATCAAAACACTTCATACACTTAGATATATGCTGTTGTACGTCCGTTAATTGTTTATAACTGGCTTTTTAATTTTTTTTTTTTGGGGGGGGGGGATAACATTTCCCTAAACTGTTACACTGGTATAAATCTTATTTTTTTAATGACCCCGTGTGTCTTATATCTATGCTTTTCTGTTACAATTTTAAGCATAGCATTGGAAGCACTTCCTTTCGTCGTTAGAATAGTTACTGAAAGAGGATTACAGTCAATTCGGCATCGGGAGTCATAACGTGTGTGTTTTGCATTTTCTTTTCATTTCATCCAAAGAGGTATAGTTTCGCCTACTACCAGGTTTAAATGGAAAGTACCTTTTACTATTAATAGATTTACTTTGCGTTGGATATGCGGAACTGCTTTTACATGTGTATCTTTTAAAAGATTTGCTCTGTATTTTTCAATGCTCACTCAATAGCTCTCCATATATCCCATGCAAAATTTGTAAATTCCACTGCTCTTGTCTGAGATAATTACATGTATGACTACTTTTGCCAAGTACTGGTATAATTTGCATTTGTTAAAAAGCTAGATTTACTTTTAAAATATAATAAAATATTGTGGATGTTTGTAAATGCCGTATATTGTAGGCCATTTAGATTACTAAGTGCGCTAAATAAATCAATAGAATATCAGTTTTGAGACTTGAGATTTTTTCCCATTTTTAAAATGTTGGGTATGTTTTGTCATATTTCACAAATCAATCTGGCTTTAATACCTCTATGAATGCCATCTTTAATAAGTGACCTATTTGTGTTTAAAACTTGTCTGATGTTTTATTTGGTCGGAAATACTTGGTCAAAGCGTATCAAAGTATTTAGTAATTCAATGCAAGTTTATTTTAAGAAACTCCAGGAGTTGTCATCATTTAGGTCCATACAATCTTGATGATTTTCATCTTTATCATATACGGGAACTATTGACGTTTACATAAATTATCATTATTGTGTAATTTGAGTTCACACATGTATAAAATAAGATTGTATGACAAACGTTTGGTTAAAATATTTTTTTAAGAAATTACTACTAGAGTACGCGGAAATGCCTATCAAATGTGCTATAGCTCTTTCAAGTGTCAATTTACAATAAACAATCATTTTATGAATAAATGAAATTTTGAATTAAATCTTACAATGTTTTGAACATGTTCCTGGGGTCTGATGAATAAAAATAAGTAGCCAACCACACCTATTCTGTCCTTGATGCTGATGTTGGTCATTAAGTTGATTACACCTTAAGCTGTTAAAGAGTGGTATTTCTGTTTATACACCAGAAAAGAGGAAATCATACATGTCTCTGCTAAAAATCTATACAAAAAAATTAGTCTTTTCATCAGATTGATTGTTTTTAAGTGTTTATCGTCCCATTCCAGAAAGTTTTAACTCAGTCATGTACAGACGTCACCTGCCTTAGATGAAGTGCCACAATTTTATGACTTATGCTTGGCGCTCTTGACCGTAGCAACGAGGATCCTATTTCGTCCCAAGGCATACTGTGACACGGGACCTCGATTTTCAAGGTCTCTCCCGAAATACCCGTGACTTTCACCGCTAACGTCGGTAACGGTGCGAAGAAGCAGTCACTACCTATCTACGCCATACCTTAGGGACATACAGCTGGGAACGAGAATCGAACCAAGACCTACTAATAACGTAACGAGCACCAAACCACTAGGCTACCGTAACAAGTCTCTTTCAACACAGAAGAACAATAAGGAATGACTAAATTTATGTTGAGGAGGTAGAATTTGAAATATGTATAAGATGCCATCTGGGGAGAAAATGACACTGGTGGTACATGTACATTTAAATTGAGCTTTTTTATCATCCTTATCAATTTTTCTTTAAGAAAAAGATTACTTTTATGTTTGATGATTCAGTTTCAGTTATATTCAAGTACCCTTCTAGATGATGTGTTCTGCCGATACCTATATAGAATTATTCTGCTTAAAGAGAACTTTTCATGGATAATACTGGTATGTCTTCAATTTTACTTTGCTCCTGTGAACCGCTAAATCTTGCTGATGCAACTTGAGTCATGGAAAGGTGAAAAAAATGAAAATGTGAAAAACAGCATGTTTACATCAGATAATTTATTCTATCAAACAGCAGATAAATTACAGACCTATATTGTAAAAGAAACTTAGAAAGACGATTGGTGTACATTGTGTATGTAACAGGTACGCATACACAGTTTTACACATCTGCTACAAGGCAAACCAAGCCCTTCTAAAATAATTCATGTTACATATATCCTAGTTTGTGACAGTAGCAATGTTAACAACTCATCAATATTATTCGAAATTATACACATATATATATATTTCTGAAAGAAATTGGAAATCGTCAAAATACATTTTTATATAGCCTATACGCACCCTATAGGCCTATATAATTGCTATTTAAGAATAATACGGACAAAATATGAAACTGAATAATTATAACATCTTCATTCTTATCACAAATACTCGTTCTGCATAGAATGTTTATATATGATCTTACTATGAAGAGAATACATCAAATCTAAATCTATATATATAGGGCCTATATATATATAGAGAGAAAAGCGATAGAAGGTTTCTCTATATACCAGAAACAATCTTCATAACCAGCCTGTTAATATTCAACAGGATTTTTTAAATCTAAGTACAGCAGTGAGAGAAAGGGGATATTTGCAAACCCATAGTACATAGGAGCTGGACCTTTTTGTTTTTAATTTAGAATATTTTTTGTTAAATTAATTTGGCTAGGAATTCTTCAAAATCACCTCACAAATTTTGTTGCAGAATATAGAGCCCCCCATTTCACCCTGCGAATTACCTTTTTTATTTCTTGTTAAAGACCCCCCCCCAATAGATTTTTTTCCCTTTTCTTTCCTCATGTAAATTAAAAACCCAACCCCACCCCCGTTAAGCTAGGTGTCTGTTTCACATACATGTTTTTATTTTGCTTCATTTTAAAATGTAATATCAGATTTATTTAATTACCACAGCAAAAGTGATATTAATGATAAACTAGATGCTGTCATGAGACAGTAATACCCGCACTAAGGTGTTTGCCTCTAAATGCACACTCCTTCATATTGGGCTTACCAAGGAAAAAGTCCAAATAATTCTATAATTTACACAGTACATGTATTCGTCAAATCGAGCATAAAATGCTCAGGTACCATGTGACCCATGAACCTCTTATACGCATTTCATATACTTAATTCATTACCAGTCTGAAATATCAGAATTTAATTAATGTTGTAAATTAGGTTTTAATAAAAAGGGGGGATATAAATTTTTGGCCCATAATTGGAACTTTTTAAATTTATCTTCTCAACAACAAATAATATTATTTTAGTACAAAGCGTTTTTGATGAATTTATCAAAATGTGCAAACTTTTTTTTGTATTTGATTAGGCAAAAACCTCCTTGAAAAGCCATACCCAATCAATTTATATGTGTCCCCCCCCCAATACACACACACACAATTTGCCTGTTTTTGGAAATAGGCCTAGATGGCAAAGTTATGTTAAAACATCGTTTGTTATGATAATTTAAAATTTGTTCTTGTACTGTACATGTATGTGAACACCTTTTTGAAAATTTCTACATCACATTGGGCTTGCGTCACCCTACCAGTACTAGTACTAGTTTTACCATTATCATTTTTAGATTGCACATGCCATGTGACATGGTGCAGTGTTACATGTATATCAGTGGAAATTAATTCATTTTGTGTTTTAATTGGATTATATTTCATGAAGTTGACAGGACCTATGACAGTCGGTAAGTACAAGTTTAAGTATAGATTGGGGTAAAATAAACCGAAATGCAAATGGTTAGGTTAAAGTTTAAAAAGGATCAAAGATCATCGGCAATCTCCTATGCAGAGTTGTCGTTCGTTTCTCTCTCAGACACTGAATGTATGAGCCGATCGTAGAGAGTGGATCATCGATGCCACAATAGACGAATTTCACATTCTGAAGAGTTATCTCCCGTTGTCGACATTACATTCAGTTACAGGCATAGATCCGGGAATTTTTTTCCGGGGGGGGGGGGGGGTCCACACCTCGGTCCAAAAAAATTCCAGCCCAGAATTTCCTGAGGAGCAAAAAAAAAAAAAGAAACAAAAACAAACAAACAAAATAAAAACAATGATGGTGGGGTCCATGTTTTTAAAGGGGGAGGGCATCCAAAGTCATTTTTTATTTGCTTCTGTAAATCAGTATATAGTCCTATTTAAATAACTCTGCAAATTCCAGGGGGGGGGGGGATTCCAATCTCCCTAGCCGCTCCCTGTCCCTGAAATGACAAATGATCATGCGACTCCTAAATAGTAGAAAATTTTTCCATTTGACTATACATAATTTTGTTTCTTGTGTTATTATGTTATGTACATCTAATGGTTTAAGGTTATGAACCCTTGAGGTCATCCCCACTCTCTTGTTCATAATATGACTACATCAAATTAAATAGAAGTGCATCAATGATAAGATTACTTGACATTTCATTCATGAATTTGGGTCAACCTAGAATTAGGAATGAAAATCATTCAAAGAGATGGACCATTAAACTATTTGTATGTATTCACATTTTTTTTTATGTCAAACCAAAGTATTAGACTAGTTTGCATACATGAACAAACTGGGGTCTGGGAAGGGGAAGGGGCAAGGGGAAGGAGTTATCTCTTTACGTCTTAATTAATTGTTGAAAATTCCTAAAATGAATGTTAACCTCAAATCCGACTTGTACGTCTTCATTATTTTTGAGTGGTGGTGTCTCCGTATGAGTGAAAAATTCCCAAGAGGGACATTTAACAACAAACAAACATTAATGACTTAAAAAACACAATATACATGTACATGTTTATTAGTCAATGGATATACTTCTGATCATATCTCTAGGTCTCCCTTGAATCAGAAATGATGATATAAATATTTTAAGAATGATTAAGAGTTGAAAAGGTTGTGCATTTTAAAATTCACTAAGCTCTGTGGTTGAATTAGCTATACCAGTTTAGCTTATTTTGCTACTCAAAGCACCTTGATTAACTATTTTTAATCATACTGTTTTCTGAAATGTGAAGTTTTTTCAACATGGATACAAGTCATACCTTTTCAGCTTCTGAAAACAATTAATGCATGAAAAAAAAAAACTGCTTTTCAAATACTGTAACTCTTTCCAAGTACTTGTGATCATCAGTTTTTAGCTCACTTGAGTTTTTCTGGTTTTCTGATCACATTTTGTTTGTCATCCATCTGTCCGCCTGTAAACTTTTCACATTTTTGTCTTCTTCACTAGAACCGCCGGGCCAATTTCAACCAACCCTGCCACAAAGCATCTTTGGGTAAAGGGGATTCAAGTTTGTTCAAGTGAAGGGTCACACCCTCTTTCAAGGGGGGATAATCAAGAATTAGTGAAAATTTGGTGGTATCATTTTAAAAAAGTCTTATCAAGAACCACTGACTGGGCCCAAAAAGTTGAAACTTTCTTTACATAGACAGTGTAGCTTCAAATTTGTTAAAATTATGACCCACTGGGGTAGGATGGGGCCACATATGGGGATCCAATGATTTACATAGAAAAATGCAGGGGATTTTTTCCATCATAAATCTTCTTCTCATGAATAGCAAGGGCATTATTGTCATCCATTTTCGCGAAAAGGACCTAGGGGACATTAAATCTCATTTGTCTGTCAGTCTGTCCGTTTGTCAGTCTGTCACAATAAATTTAACCTTGGTCATAACTTCTGAATAATAAGAGATAGGGATTTCATATTTCACATGTACATTACCTACAAGAACTTTCTAAACATACCATGATTTTTGAACCCAGGACCTTGACCTTGAAGTTTGACCTACTTTTCAAAAAATTTAACATTATTTCAAATGATCATTTTGAAAGAGAAAAGATAGGGCGTTCATATTATACATGTATATTACCTGTGACAAGACCTTTCTAAATATATCATGACTTTTGACTCTGTGACATTGACCTTGAAGTTTAACCTACTTTTCAAAAATGTTATATTTCCTTATAACTTTTGATTGAGAAGAGATAGGAATTTTATATTTGACATGTACATTACCTGTAACAAGATGTTTCCAAGCATGCTATGATTTTTTACCCCTTGACCTTGATGTTTTACCTAATTTTCAAAAATTTTAACTTTGGTGATTACTTTTGAATGACATTTGATAGGGCGTGCATATTTGAAACAATATGTCATAAATAATGGCATCCCATCCACTAGGACACGGAAAGCAGGGGACCACAATTCTTTGAATTTGCTTGTTAGTCATTTTGATATGGAAACATCCTCATATAGTGTAGATTCAAGTTTTTTATGCCCTGCCATGAATATGGCCGAGGCATATAGTGTTCGTCATGTCCGACTTCAATAAAACGTCATATGCTGATACATACTGATGTAAGCTTTTCAACTGCATCAAAATTTTTGACCTTGAATTTTCCTTTGACCTTGACCTTACTTTTCTTAAATTAGTGTCTAGATCAGTTTTGAATAAACAATTCAAGATGTATTTATCAAACTTCATATGCTGATATAATTATACTGCTGAGAGATATCAATTGCATCAACTTTTTTGACCTTGACTTTTCCTTTGACCTTGACCTCACTTTTTTAAAATTAGTGTTTAGGCCAAACAAAAAAATATGTGTGGTTCCGGTTACACTTCCAAAAAAATTAGGGTAGGTAGGTAGGGATTTTTATCTTTTTTAATTTTTTTTAATTTTTTTTTTTTAACAAAATGATTTTCTTAATTTTTTTTTCTAAATAATACCTATCACTGCTTTGCAAATGGCATTTAGATGTGGTGTGATAATATACTAGTCAATATTGGTAGGGGACACCTACATGCTAGCTTGCTTTGGATTTAACACTATTAAACACTTGCACTATGTTTTGCAAGGAGGCCGTCATTGCTGAAACTAAAACTTAAACTGGAGCCATTGATGGAAATTGGGGGAAATTCCGGAAAAATATGAAAATTGCCAAAAAAAAGTTTAGGGTCGGGGGTATAAAATAGGGAAGGTCGGGTAACCCGAACCACACATATTTTTTTATTTGGCCTTATCTACATTTTAAATAAACCATTTCTGATATTTTTGTTGAACTTCTATGCTAATAGTAAATACATACTGATATAAGTTTTTTAACTGCATCAACATTTTGACCTCAACCTTTCAGTTGACCTTGACCTCTCTTTTCTCAAATAAGTGTTAAGCTCAGTTTTAAATAAATCATTCAAGATATTTTTATCAAACCTAATATGCTGATATGTATTAGTGAGAGCTCTTCCACTGCATCAAAAACTTGAAAATGAAAATTCCGAAACCTTACTGCACATCAACATGACACCACCAACCATCTCCCAAAAGACGATTAGGCTACTGTGTAAAATGTAAGAGGAGTTCTGGGAACCAGGGGTTTTTTGCATAAAAAACGTCATATTTCGACCCTCATTTGACCCCCAGGGTGAAAATGAAAATTCCAAAACCTTACTGCACATCTATAGGACACCACTAACCATCTCCCAGAAGATGATTAGGCTACTGTGTAAAATGTAAGAGGAGTTCTGGGAACCAGCGGCTTTTTGCATAAAAAACGTCATTTTTTGACCCCCAGGGTGAAAATGAAAATTCCAAAACCTTACTGCACATCTGCAGGACACCACTAACCATCTCCCAAAAGACGATTAGGCTACTGTGTAAAATGTAAGAGGAGTTCAGGGAACCAGGGGCTTTTTGCATAAAAAACGTCATTTTTCGACCCCCATTTGACCCCCAGGGTGAAAATGAAAATTCCGAAACCTTACTGCACATCTACAGGACACCACCAACCATCTCCCAAAAGACGATTAGGCTACTGTGTAAAATGTAAGAGGAGTTCAGGGAACCAGGGGCTTTTTGCATGAAAAACGTCATTTTTCGACCCCCATTTGACCCCCAGGGTGAAAATGAAAATTCCAAAACCTTACTGCACATCTACAGGACACCACCAACCATCTCCCAAAAGATGATTAGGCTACTGTGTAAAATGTAAGAGGAGTTCAGGGAACCAGGGGCTTTCTGCATAAAAAACGTCATTTTTCGACCCCCATTTGACCCCCAGGGTGAAAATGAAAATTCCGAAACCTTACTGCACATCTACAGGACACCACCAACCATCTCCCAAAAGACGATTAGGCTACTGTGTAAAATGTAAGAGGAGTTTGAGAAATAAGAGTGTGACAGACGGACGGACGGACGGACGGACGGACAGACATGAGTAACAACAATATACCCGAACTTTCTTTAGAAAGTGCGGGTATAAAAATAAATATTTTGTAATTTTGTATGATTTATAGATTCATACACGGATCTGGGGGGGGGGGGGGGCAAATTTGTTGAATAATTAGATGTAAATAGGTAAGTAATTAAAAACTGACCCCTGTTAATTTTGTAGGAGAAGTCTTAATATATGAACCTTAATAACAGAAGGAAAGCAACCTTTCAGGGTTTTCATATTTGGGAAAGTTTAGGGTTTTAGGGTCAATAAATTTCCGTGTAGGATTTTTTGTTGTTGGACTGTGCCCCCCCCCCCCCCCCCCGGGGGAAAAATTCTTTTATTCACGCCTGATTTTATCAACGACTTTCAATTAACGTATCATATATATTATTTGGAATCTACATGACTGATAAATGATTAATACATTGATAGATATATGCATGGTAGCTTCTGCGAAAAATTGTTGATTTGAAAATTTAATATAAAACAATGAAAACATTAGTTGATAAAATAAAACAACAGGGCTGAGATAAATAAAATGAATTGTACATATGCTTATATATCTAGTTAAATATTTCAAAGTTGACTACCTGAACTTTTTTTTTATCACTTGACTTTTTGAATCGTATATGTCAACCACATTTTAACTTACCTGTGAGCCGCAAGTTTGACTCCTGTATTCTATGCAATAAAAGAACAAAACCAGGGGAGAGAAGATACATTCACCATTCATTGTCCAAATTTTTTAGAAAGAATTTTCTGCTTGAATAAAAAACAGAGGATGTCATTTGTGATAAGTGTAGAAGAAGACACTATAGACAGGAGCAGAAGACGTCTAAGAGAGATGATGTAATCGATTGTGAAACAGACGATGACTATGTCCCACCAAAATCAAGAAGAAGCATTCTCTTTAGTCCACCTTCAGTAGTTCACCGTCTTTAGTCCACCTTCAACTGTCTATACCATCAACGCCAAAAACGCATGCCTATTGCTTTTTAAGCAAGAAGCCTGGCCACAAGCTTGTCAACGTACCCTCCCAAGCAAGATTTCCCATATTTCTTCGTAATGAAATTATAATTCCTGCTGGAAGTCATTGTTGCCCAGTACATCTTCATGAAGATGCCTTTACGAATAAAGCGATAGCAGCCAAGAAATCCACAAACAAGGACGTTATTCTCAACAGAACTACAATTTTGAGTCTTGTGAAAAACTTGAGGGATGCAGCTTTGCAGAATGAAACATCTAGAATTAACTTTGATAATGAAAATACCCTTAGTGAAACAGACTACCTAAACCTTACAGGACTAAGCAAAAAAGGTTTTCATGATCTACATACCTACACCATGAATACCATCAAATATACACCGACCAGAAGCACAAGAACATCGTTGGGCATCTTCCTGTTTAAAATGAAAACTGGTATTTCCAGCAAAGTACTAGTGTTATCTACAGTCTTTGGAATATCAAAGTCAAGCATAAAAAGAGCAGTTGCACCTGTACGTGAAGGATTAGCTAAAAACTTTGTACCCCACTACTTGGGATTTGATCACATCAGTCGTGCCGAAGTAATCGAAAATCATACAAGACTCCTAGCACAGTCTCTCTTTGGTAGTGGCATAAGCAATTCTTGTATTGGATGGAACTTATATCTATCTTCAAAAGAGCGGAAATTTCCAGTTTCAAGGAACCTATAGTTTGCATAAGGGAAGACCCTTGGTAACACCGATGGTCGTCGTCTCAACAACTGGTTATTTTATAGCCATATTAGGTCCATACATGGCAGATGGTAAAAACAACGATGGGTCCATCCTCAATCACATGCTGGCTTCCAATGTTCAAGATATTAAAAACTGGATAGAGAATGAGGACATCTTTATTATAGACAGAGGATTTCGTGATTCTCTAGACTTGGGAATTTCATCGAAGATGCCATCCTTTATACCAAAGTGACAAGCTCAGATAACAACAGAGGAAGCCAAAAAAAGAAATATATTTTAAAGAAATTATATTTCTAATATTTGAATGATTGAAATGGTAAATGTATTCTTAGTTCATTTGTGCAATTTCTCAAGGTCCGCTGGGTCGTTGAGTCTGCCAACGCTAGAATCAAAAGTTGGAAGTTTCTCGCAAACGTCTTACCTACAAATCAAGTTCCTTACATTAGAGATTATGTCTGTATTGTCTGTGTCACAGCAAACAAGTACCTTTCCCCACTTGCTACAGGTAGTACATGAATAAATACTAGCATCTGAATACATACTGTCTACAGTTAAATAAGTATTTAAAAATGCTTTCCCTATTATGTTTGATAATTATTACTGTAACATTTAAAAGAGTCCTTTAGAAAGCATTATACTTATGAAAGTTATAAATTGGTAGCCACTTCTCTCTTGTCATTAAGCAACAATAATATCATTTTGTTATTTATTTTGTAAATTACAGGTCAAGATGATGAAGAGGCTTTGGCTGCCAAGATCATGGGCGGATACAGGATTTGTGATTGGGGGGGGGGGGCGTGGATAACTTCGTTCAGGCAGGGGGTCTGGGGGTCGCCTTAAGGCACCCAGTGGGTCCAGGGGGAAGCCCTGGTGGGGGCCCAGGGGGCTGGGTGGTTGTGGCCATTTTCAGACTATATTGATCTCCTTTAGAAGAGCTCCATAAAAAAATATACAAAAATGATCAAATTTTAAAACTAAAATGTATGAAATTTTTGTTTTCCAAATGATAGTTGAGAGCTTAAGATATCATATCTAAAAAAATAAGTTTTAAGGTATTTATGAACGGTCGAAATTAACCAGGTGGTCGAAGTTACACCATACTTACCTATATCCTGACGTTAAATTCCATTTATATGGAAAGTTTATGAGATGTGTGTAATGAAAAAAGTCTTGTATCTATGTAAGTAAATTACTGTATAGTTACAGCATTTGATAAATAAATACATCAATCAGTGGACGGGTTTGTAACGTAACGTAGACCGTCTGATTTTAACTTCATTTATTTACCTTCGACCAGCCTTTAAATATTGCAGTATTTTTCCTTGCATCATGATAGGAAATTGACAAGTGCAGTCTACCCTTCAAACGAAATCGGGAGACGTTTTCCGGTTTGAATAATTATGAGATAATATTCATAGCCTAGGGAATGCAAGGTTTTCAGACTTGATTTTTAAGAAAACCGATACTTGGTCCTCAAATAAAATTACCATTTTTCAATTGACCATTAATTATAAAAACAAAGTATGGCATTATTAATATTAGTCATGTCATACTTTGAAAATTTTAGGGGGGGGGGCGTGCGCCCCCCACGCCCCCCCCCCTTAAATCCGCCAGTGAAGATGCTCTATCTCTCTCAAAAGATCAACACTTTAAAGCTACGAGTTGAAAATGAAAACCTAGGAAAACGCACTGCTGTATGGAAAGAACCAAAAGATAATCTTAAAGACTTTTCTAGACTCAATGAAGAAGACTTACAAAACATCACATGTGACGTATAACAGATCAGAATGAGCTCAAACTATATCATTAAACATATGGAAGGGAACTGTCAGTTTTTCGTCCATCGAGAGGATGAATCCCTAATTGGAGTTAAAATACAGAGTCGTCACGTAGCTTCCAAGGTTTACATTTTGTGGATTGAGTACAATCCAGTGGAAGTGACTGCTTAATAATAATGTAAATCACTTTTAATTCAAGAGAACTTTACTTTTGCATAATTACACAGGACTGACTTCTCCTGAAAATGCCATTTCTCCGTACATTTGCATATAAACTTGAAGATTATATACTCAGAAACCGGAATTGTTGAAAAAATTTCTTGATTATAATTTTTACAAAAATAAGTTGTTAAGAAAATTAGGTGGTTCACAATACATGTATATATTTGCTATCGTATATCATATTTTAATTTATATACAAGTATCAATGCATGTGTATCTTTCATATCATAAATGAAGGTTTCTCTCATGTTTATCTTTACAACAACATTATGCAAATCGTTCATTACAAATTCACATATTGTCATTCGATGGTAGTACATAAGTAAAGAGATTTTCCTTGTTAAGATTTTTTTTCCTGGACGTATTGGGAAAAAAAATAGAATGCATTATATATACGTACATATATTATAAAAGTAAATTGATTGTTGAGACTGTGTTTTTATAGATCATAGTCATGATTTTATTTAATTCAGTAACAGCTGTTTTTGTGCTTACTTGTAATATGTTATGCTTGAATTTAATTTTAACAAGTTACATGTTCAAAATATGGTTAAATTAAATAATAGCTGATTTTATGCAACATATTTAATTAGATGCCTACAGACGTTTGACCCACTGTATACTTAAAATGTATATTTATTATTAGCGTCACTGCATCATATGCACAATTTGAAAAACAATACCTGCCTTTTTGATAACATTTTCATGAACTAATCATCATGTTGATAAAATAAATGCCAGTTCCTCAAAATATAAGTTTAATTCATGTTTATACAGTCTTGTTATTTGTATAGTCCCATGACGTTACCTTACGTTAGGTTACACACTATGACGTTCGTCTTGCAACTTTCTTTCAAAACAATGCCATTGTGCAAAATCTCTTTTAGAAAAAGTATAAAAGATATCAAAATAAGGAAAACAATTTTGAAACGCTCAAAGTCTATTCTATTTGTAGCTAAAAGAACAGTAATTTCTGAGATGAGGCCGTTTTTGACCCTTCGTGGGCTTAGCTCTTTCTGGAGATAATTTAACCCTTATACCCAACCCATCAAAGAAACCAATATACACCACACATGCCAATCATTTATTTAATACAAATACAGACTGGCATTTTACTGTATATTACGTGGGTGCTCATCGCAACAATGTAATTACAGGCACAAGTAAACTGTTAACTCAACATATCATGAAGCCTAGGATATCAACTTCTTAGAGATGAGTCAGAACAGGAGAGACAGAGAAAAAAAGATCGAAAGTTACTCTCAACGACTTAACCAGAAGTGTCGTCTCATCAGGTCCACGTCGAAGACAAAACACATACATGTATATATGACGAGGAAGTGTGTCCAATTCAAACTCTAGCTACTTCTTTCCTGAACTCTGCTGTTCAGACAGTGCAAATTTATTTACGTGAAAAAGAAGTACAGACTTGCATGGGCAAGTTAGCAGACACCATGCGTCACAAAGATTTAAGTACACTTGAGAATTTGCAAAACCAAAAAAGATCTATTTAATTAAGATAGTAGAAAGAAAAGAATTGAAAATGAAATGAATGGTTTCTATAACATCCAAAATCAACAAGATTAAATCAATTTTGTGAAAAAACAAAGTCCTTATAATCTCATCTGTGATGTTAGTATATATTGTCAAATATTTCATTTGATGAAATTTATCAAAGCCAAGCACTAATTGTAAGAACCCTTTTAGCTTGACACACAGGAAGAAAAATCAATTCAAAATCGTCAAAAACAGAATTCTGCTAACAATTTCCGTTACATTTCACCATTGTCGTTTGCTCCTTTAGTGTTATTGTATATTTCCACAGGAGTAAGACTGCTGTTGAATTATTGTCATAACCTTTCCATCAGGTAGTAACACTTTCCTGCAGAACTGGCTGTCAAAACTAAAACATAACACAAATAGCTGTGACAATTCTGTATCTGATATCATGTATGCTTTTGATTGTTAGAAAACGTAAAAAGGGTAAAAAGGAAAAATAACGGCAAAGCTGACCAATTACATATAATTTTGTATTAACGATGAGGATGTAATTTTAAAGTGCAATTTAGTGTTTCCTCACCATGCAGTGCATCCTTTGAACACTCTTTGTATTCACTCAAATCGGCTTCCAAATCGAGACCCCCAAAATTAATCTGTTAGTTTTCCCGTTTTGTCAATCCTGCATCAAAGCCTTCCCAGAGAAGTCGATGCAGGCATAAATACAAGGTCATATCATTTTGTTTCTATTGTGTGTGATAGTTTGGCAATGACGTTTTTATGGTAACTAATTATGGTAGAACCACGCAATTATTCATGGATTAATCCCAATAACAAACTTAGGCCATGAAGAATTGAATATCGTTAAGTCCTTTACAGAAATATTTTTCTTGTAATTTCATTTTCACATATTTTTATTATTTTTTTTTTTAAAAAGTAAAGTATATCACCATGTCTTACCGTTCCTTTGGGGCAGTCATAATTTTTTTTTTTAAATTGCAGTCGATTTTTCTACCAAACAAATAAAGCAACAAAGAATAACATCAACAGCATGGCAAATATCAACGTTCAAATATCAATTTATCAAAACTGGGTTCTAATTACTTGTGAAGACTTTGAAAGAGATATTTTAACGTACTAAAACACGGAAAATCGACTTTTTTTCTTAATGTGAACACACAAAAAAATCTTAATTGGTACCTATATCTTAGTAATTTTCACAAAACATTCAAATACTTCTTACTTGTCTTTCCCACAGTCTATTTGAAGTCGTCTCGTAAAGAACAAGGTTCACTTAGGGTCTTTTTTGGCCCTGTGAATTTCTAAAAAATCAAAACTGCTCAGTTTTAGTTGAAAATATGTTAAATTTCACTTGAACCCTTGGTGACTGCATATATTAAAAATGACGTAATTTTCGCTCTAGTCCATGTATTTTGACGTCATGAATTTCGTCATTTTCCTCAAATCTTGAAAATTTCTTTAAAAGTGGCCAAAAATGTAAACTGTTTTTGAATATTTTGTATAGCCCCCAACCTCTGATCTAAAATGTTTAATCATATGATGAAAGAACTCTTTCAGAAAATTCTAATCCATGAAAAAATATTTGGATCGCAGGGTGGGCTCGTATTTTAATTATTAGTTGAAGATGCTCAAATTCACTCATTTTCTTCAAATTTCAAGAACATAGCAGTTTCACAAAGTCAGTTTTTCAATACTTGGACTCTCAGGGAAAATATTTTTATTGGAAATGAAAGCACTATGTCTCTACTTTATATTGATGTTCGAAATGGGACATTAGGACTTAGTCAGTTAATTGGTATATGAACAGGGCTATTTTATGGAGTTAGTTAACCTACCTCTTTCATGCATAGACTCCCTCCTTCAAATTAGTAATGGAAATTTAGGAGATAACGAACAGTATTCAAGGTCAAAAGTCCATAAAACAATACAAAATAGGAGCAGAGCAAACACGGACCTCCAAAACATCAGAGGTGGGAGCAGGTGCCATGGAGGAGTGAGCATCCCCTGCCAACCGGTCACACCCGCCGTGTGCTCCTTGTCATGATCGTGAAATAACGGAAAAATCCGTCGACAATTCAGTGTGTAAATAATGGGCTAACAATAAGTATGAAAAAACGTTAGTCAGCATTTGACTCAAAGATCAATTGTATTTGCTGACAAGGTCATTGTATCGGCCATAGAACTTACGAAATGATGACTTTAAACGAGACTGTTGATATTCTTGTTTCATCAACTTGTTTGTCAGTAACTTACCTCGTTTTAGAAATTGTACATACGTAGAGCATGCTCTTGCGTATCGAATGGGATATTTGTAAAATACAAATAGGTAATTCCCATAAATTTTAATATCTTACATTATTTTGTTTATCAGATTCAACGTTTCAAATGCCTTTTATGCAATGGAAAGGAAATCACATAACTAGTACATGCAGAAAGGCACATCACCAGCTGCCACTCAGGCTTCGCTTTTAAGTGCACTCTGTGTAAAATGTTACTCAATCGGAGGGACATGAAACACTCTTGCCCCAATTATTCATTAGAAATAGCCAAGAAGTGTACAGGGACATACACAGATAAGGAGAGGAAGGAATTTGAGAACTTTCAGAAAGAGAGAGGGAGGCACGTGGAGCCTTTTATGAAGGAAGTTAAGCCCAATATGTATAACGGAGGCAAAGGCATGAAAAGAACTCTTCTAATTGATACACCTACAAATATCAAATCACGCAAAGTAATCAAAACTACGACAACACAGAAACCTGACAAAGATAAACCTATTCCAGCTACCCAAGACAAGCAAACTTCTTCGAATGGTCCACAACAAACACCTCCCTCCTCCGCTGAAGTCATCCCAACTATTCCAGAAGCTAAACCAGCTGCTTCAGGAGATGCTGCTGCTCTTCCTCTGCCCAAACAAACACCCTCTAGCGTGCGCCATCTTTCTGGGCTGTCATCTTGTTCGTCTATCCCCTCTTCTTCCTCCTCCTCATCATCGTCGTCTTCATCATCTTCTGGATCATTCCAGCCCGAGAAGGCCATCTCGCTGGGTGATCCGGATACATACACGATCCCTGAAGTGGAGGACGCTCCAGCTTAGTACCCAACCGACAAGATGACCACCATCTTACAAGGAGTCCAAGCAGCACAACAACAATGCCTAGTCCCAAATGTTGGAGGGAAAAAGTTCGAATCGAGCAGACCCACATTACAAAGCGATTCGGACTCGCTTTAAGCAGCTATAATATCCAAGGATTCCCCCGTTATCCCTTACAACAAATATCATGTACCAGTGTATTTAATTGACAGGAACCCTCGGTTCTTTGACTTTATATTAGATTTACTCCGGGATCCATCTCAAGTGGAACACATCCTCCCAGCGGATAAGGCCATGCATAAGCAAATCTTCGTGGAGGCAAGCTATTACCGTCTTGAGGGACTATGTACCGTTATTAAGAAGAAGAGCCAAATTGTAATGAGTAAAGCTTCTTTATGGGACAATTAAAAACATTTTCAATGTGATATACAGTAGACTGTGCCAAGGATTGTGAACTGAGTAGGCCTATATGTGGATATAACCACATATTCATATAATGGTGTTAACCTGTGATATATTTCTTTGAGAATTGTTGTTAATATTATATGCTGCTAATTTATTTTGTTTTATATATATATATATATATATATATATATATATATATATATATATATATACTCATTAATTTAATGCTAAATGAATTATTGTTCCACATTTAATTGTAAGTCGTTTTTGTTCCAAAGACTTAGGGAAACATAAAAACTTGTACTCACCTTTTTATTCCCTGAACTGAAGTATAAAACCATTCGAGGACGAATATTCTTGACATAGAAGGGGCCCTGTGACTGTTCCCTATTAATTCCCGCTACTATGGGAAACACTCTTTGTTGAAATACACAGTACAAGTTTTTTTTTCTCTTTTATTAAAACATGGTACATAAATAATTCAATGTACAGAAAATCATAATACATACATTACATAGAAATTTATAAATTAAATCACAAATAATTGCCTACTTCTAGATACAGATTATCATTAATTACATGTGCTTTCCTTAGAATCACGTTTTGTAAACAAAGACAATTTTTTTTATCTTATTTCGAAAAACTTCTATATGCATGTTTTCTTTTTGAAATCTACATTTCATTTTATATTTATAAATGGTAAAACAAATGAATGACAACAGATTATTCAATCTAGTTGTTTTTGAATTGATTTCATTGTAAAAACCAAGTACAGTGCAGGGAACTAATTTTGTTACATAAACCAGCATCAGCATAAGCATTAGTAGCATCAGGATCGAGCTAGCATCAGCATCAGCATTTAAAAAACAGCATTACCAGGATCAGCATCAGCAAGCAAAGGATAAAACCAGCATTGACCCACATAAAATCAGCTTTATCCTACTAGCATCAGAAAATCAATGAGTTTTAATTCAGTAAAAAATTAAAAAAGAAAGAAAGAATATTGGTTAAAGTATTCACATTATTGATACATACTGAGATATTATGATCAAATAATTGTAAAAGGCACTTTTATTGCTTTAAACGGCAATGCTGAAATTCATTATCTACTTCCGGTAGCATGATGCTACTTCCGGTAGCATTGACCTAATTATAAACAGCATCAGGATAAGGATTACTAGCATTAAATCAGCAAGCAAAGGAAGCATTCAAATCAGCAAGCAAAGGAAGCATTCAAATCAGCATCGATGCTGTAACAAAATTAGTTTCCTGCACTGTATCAGTATTTTCCATGTGATTTCAAAACCCCAAAACAAACTAATTTTTTTCCAAATATTTTCACAAAGTTTACACCTGTACAGGAGATGTTCAGTATCTTCAACAACCATACAATATTCACAAAAAGGTTCTACATCTTTGTTCCATTTACTTACATTTAAATTATTGTTCAATATGCAATTCAATAATTTATAATTGAATTCAGCAACATTTTTTTTCATACATATACTTAATTTTAGCTAGATATACATTTTTCCAGACATATTTGTAAGTAAGATCAAGAGTCTTTTGTCACATATTTTCATAAACTGGTCGTTGAAACTTTATGTTTACCAAAATTGAATAATAAAAATCACATTTAAGGTTTGCTACAGTTCTTACACTATTATCTCTGAATAAAAATGACACTTCGTTTTTAATATTAACAAATTTTGCATATGTACAATCAAAATTGTTTTTGTATTCTCTGAGTGCCTTCTTTATCATGATATATTCACAGAGTATATTGTTTTTCTTTTCCAGTATATTATAAAAGTGTTCAATACTAAGGAAGTTTCCATCATTATCAAAAAGATCTTTGATATACAGAATATCACTTTTTATCTAGTTTTCAAAACAAAGAGGTTTAGAATCATACTGAAACAGATTATTGTTCCAAATGAATTCCGATAAAAATTGGTCTCTCTTTAAATCACAAATTTGTTTAACTTTTTTATTTTATTGAAAGCAGAAAGGACTTCACCATAAAAAAGTGGTATTCTTAGCATCTTAAAAAAAGCAGTATTTTCAAAGTTAAATACACTTGTTTTAACAATATCATTAACTGATAGGTTTTTAAGTTTAAGAATATTATTCAACATGCATTTTATATATTATACTTCTTTTATCTAGTATTCTTTTTATCCAAGAAGCCTTCGCTGCAGTAAATTTACTCTCTATATCAACAACACCTATTCCACCTTGGTCAACTTTACCAATTAGCGTATTTCTCTTTATCCTATCTTTTTTCTTCCATAAGAAATTAAATACAAGTTTTGATACATTTTTAAAGAATTCATTTTTTGGATTTGACAAAATAAAAGCATTATATACCAATTTAGATAATGCTAGTGTATTTATTATGGTGCATTTTCCGAAGATCGTTAAGTTTCGCCTTCTCCAAACACTCAGTATTCTTTCAAGTTTCTCTAATTTATTTGTCCAATTCATATCATTACAGATATCCTTATCATGACCGAGATATACACCTAATGATTTTACATGACTTTTAGCAATTCTAACACCACAGATATATTTTTCATTTAAATACATTTCAATAAATTTTCCTGTCAATAAACATTCTGTTTTGTCCATATTCAATTTCGGGCCTGCGACTTTGCTAAATTCACGTATTGTTTCTAAAGCTTTTTTTCAATGAATAAGTGTCTTTCAATAAATTAGTGCAATCATCGGCATGTTGTACGATTTTTAAATTTCTATTATCACCTGGCGATAAACCGATGATTTCTTCATTATTTTTAAGCTGAACTGCTAGTATTTCTAGCACGAAAATAAATAAAAGTGCTGACACAGGACAGCCTTGTCTAATCCCTCTTTGCATTTCACATGATTTTGACATCCAGCCATTATTTTTAACTTTAAAAGTTGGTTTAGAATATAATGTTTTTATCATTTTGATAAAATTTTCACCAAAATGAAATTTTTCTAGAGTTTTGTACATGAAGTTATATTCAACAGAATCGAAAGCTTTTTCAAAATCGAGAAAGAGCAAAATACCATCAATATCATTATTGTTACAATATTCAAATATGTCCAATAGTATTCTCGCGTTCTTCCCAAAGTATCTACCTTTAATATAAGCACTTTGTTCACTACTAATTATTCCACTAGCAACTTTTTGCAAACGATTAGCTAGAACATGAGCAAAAATTTTGTAATCAACGTTTGTAAGACTTATTAGTCTATAGTTCTTAAGATTTTCTTTCTCTCCTTTTTTATATATCAGGGATATCACAGCATTTCTTTGCGAAAAAGGCAAAGTACCATCATCAATACTTTTAAGTAAAGAGGAAAAGAATATTTCCTTTACATCATGCAAAAAACCTTATAGAATTCTGCTGTTAAGCCATCTTGACCAGGGGATTTGTTATTTTTCATTTTAAGAACAGCTTCTTCACATTCTAATTTTGTAGGCAACATGTCACATAACTCTTTCTCGGCCTTTGTAAACTTTTCGCAGTTAACATTTTTAAATAGTTTTCTATTTCATTATCAGAAATCTTCTTACTAGTGTATAATGAACTATAAAAAGTAAACAAACATTTCATAATATTATCATTGTCACTGATAACAGACTCATTATCATCCTTGATTTTAGTTATTGCATTATTTATTTGCTGCTTTTTTTCAAGACCTAAAAAATAAGAGTTACTTTTCTCACCCTTTTCTATCCACAAAGCTCTAGATCGTACATAAGCTCCATTACACTTCCGAGCACAATAATTATCTCTTTCTTCTTCAAGTTGTCGTTTGTACCTCATATTTATTTCAGTATAATGTTTTAAATCTAGTAGTTTTAATTGAGTTTCTATAAATTTGATACGCTTTTTTTGATTATTAGCTTTATTTTTTGAAAAAGACATACAGAAGTCTTTAATGGATATTTTCATTCGTTCCCATCTTACTTTTGGATCGTTTAACTGTTTTAATTCTTCTTTTTCGTCACTTATATGTTTTTTTAATTTTTCACAAAATTTTTCTTCAGTTAATAATGAGTTATTTAACTTCCAGTAACGCTTTTGTCATCTGATAAGCATGCTCGGCTGACTGGTGGTGCTCCCCAAAGACTTTAATGTCGCAAGGGAAAAAGTTTGAAATGGGATTTTCTTTTCCTTGGAATGCAACAACATTTTCAGTCTCTTTGTAATGTTGGCAGTCCGGAGATCCTGGTTCATGACCAGGTTCGCGACATACTCTGCAGGCCTTTTCACTGTTGCATTGCTGAGCTCTGTGCCCAAATTTCCAAAAATTATAGCACTGAAGCTTTGGGGAATTGGTAACTTGACCATAATGGAAGAGACGGCATTTTAGACCAGCAAATGTAAAGTTTCTCGGGAGAGATTTGTTAATCAGTGGTGAGATGTATAGAAATCTATTGCCGTTGAGTACACTGGTCATTCGATGGGTAACGGGATTTCTGATGTTTTCGTATTTGAGAACGCTTTTGATAGTAACGTCAATGTTATTCAGGATCTCAAAAACCGCACTGTCGTCTACAGATAGGGATAGACCATTGATAGTGACCTTGAGTACTTGGTCTTTGGGATTTTTTGCGCCTGTTGAATACGGGTTAGAGTCATAAACTTGAACGGAAATATTTCTAACCTCAAACCCCTCAAATAGAAGTTTCGAACGGCTCTCCATCCACGTGAGATAAACTCGCCATATATCTCTTTCCAACTGAATGCAATATATCTTGTCCCCAATTTTTTCACGAACAGCTTCATATAGTTCATAATCTATAATCCTTTCACTCTGTTCTTATTGTAGTTCCTTGTTCTTAATATAAAGAGGTTTAAACATTGGTTTTTACTATTCACTCATAGTGTAAATATAGCTACAGAGTACTACTCACCGATAGGCGTAATCCGATGAATATCCAAAAATAAACACAAAGAGTATTTTAAACACACCGTAAGTCTCATATATACATACGTAGATAAGGTGTGATTAAAAAGGTTCAAAAACACCAAATCCAAATTACAGTAGATAGATATAATCCACTATAATATTGTCAGAAGAACGGAGCAAGTTGTAAACACGTCCATTCACCTTGCCCGTCACGTGACCGTCCCCTACACAGTACAGGTTAAACAATACTCCCTGTAATATATTGGACTATAAAACGACAAATTATATTTTTTATTCAGTGACGATTCTCTTCCGATATTTAGCGGAATTCCGCTAATTTGAATCCAAGAATCCGATATTTACGAGTGCTTTCCGATTTTTGGAGCGATTCGTTTCCATTTTTGTCCGGGTAAAAAATTCAAGTTGTTTCGTCTGTGTTTTGATCTAATCTGCATCATCCAGATTTTTTTTATATCTCCAAGTATGGTAAACACAAAAGCAGGGATGATTGAGACTTCCTTACAATGGCGTTGCGGTTCATTCAGCCAGGTCAAGATGTAAAAGTTGTTGAACAAACTGTTACACTTCAATTTTTGTCCCTCATACAAACCTATTTTGGGCTTGCTAAAGCCCATATTTCGTCAGCCCCCTGACATCCAAACTATTTCAGATATTTTGGCCAGTTAACAGAATCATCACTGTTTATTAATAGATGTTCATCATTGGGACGACGTCGGTAATAAGCGTTACCCCGAAATTCCTCAACACTTTGGATTCCCAAGTCACTTCTCTGTAGCACAGACTTGAAGCTCTCTAGCTTTGGGGCGCGAACAACTTCCTCTTCCAGGTGGTTCCAGTCTATTGCAGTGCGCACAAAGAATGAGTTTTTGTATTGGTCTGTTTTTGCGTTTGGTATTTCCACTGCTTTGCTGTTGTTCCTTACTCTGCTGTCTATTATATTTGTTGTTTCAGAATCTTCAAAAACTTTAGGTCTGATGTTTCTTTTTTGTTTTTGGGGTTTAATGAATTGGTCAGGTGCTATAGCTGGTATCTGCCCCTCAAGCACTTTGTAGAAAAAGATCAGCCTTTGTTGTTGGCGTCTGGTTTGTAATAAAGAAGGTCAAGAACTTTTTCTTGGATACCTTTAACTGTTTACGATTGCTTTTGTTTATGTTAACGAAGTTCATCAGCAATAAGTCCCAAATGTACCAAACAGTAATTATCCGCGCCTTAGTGTGTGTGTTCTCTTTCGTCGATCCGATCGGCATGGCAGCATAACATGGCTTCTTTGTTCTAACTCTTTGTCGTGACGTCATGACAATCGAGCCCGACGTCAGACAGATAGTCAGTTTGTGAGATGGCTTGTACATTTCGTATCTCCAGAATGTCTGGGAGTGATAGGCGATGGGTAGTTACTATTATAGGATTAATTATTTTCTGGGAGCTGATGAATTCTGGGATAATATTTTATTTTTACTTTTCATAATTATACTGAATTGCTCTGTGGGAGAAAATTAGTGGGAGGTGAAATAACTCTCCCAGAACTATTACAATTGACTTTAATATTGTACTACAAGGAACTCCCAGTATTTTGGGAAATACTTTTACACTTTTGTAAAATTATTTATAATTCCCTAAAACTTAATTCTCCCATTTGAGAATATTTTATTCCCATTTTAATTGGGAGAGAAATATTTCTACGGGAGAAACAGAAATAATCATTCAAAGAGATTGTGCACATTAAATACAACAAGCAATAAAACTTTTTATACATTTTAATCCTGCTTTAGAGTTCTTTTGTCCAATATACAGAATTGGGAGACCCACATGTTGCATAAGGGAGAAAATCCCTGAATGGCAACATTTTTATTTCACTATGTTCGCGATAGAGCATTTTTCGCAAAAATTAAGCAATCGTGAATATTGTTGATGTATGAATGAAACATTCAATTATCTCCACATTTTAAAATCCACTTTTATTTAATAACAGTAAAATAGTAAGTAATTGAAAATCATTTCGTCACCCGAGTTTAATAACAATGACAGGTTAAAACTAGTTAATGAATACGTTTATTTTAAATAATTTACCATAACTTTCTTTGTTTTTAGCTCTACTTGTCAGGGATCAGGAGAGCTTATGCAATAGTAAGGTGTCCGTGGTCCGTCCTTGTGTCTGACTGTATGTCCGTCCGTCTGTAAACATTTATTCGAAATGCTGTAAACATTTATTCGAAATGCTACTCCTCCTACTATTTTGGTCTGATTTCAATATAACTTGGCACATAACTACACTGCACTGAGATACATAATTCTGTGCACAGGCCTTTGGATCGCTTAAATCCGACTTTAAAAAATCGGGGTGTATAAAAAAGATAAAGGTATGGAACTCCTTTCATAGGGTACCCACTTTCGCTAGTAAAATACTTTTAAATCGAATGCTCTAGAATTTTACTTTCCATTCATATCTATTTATATATAATCACTCTACATTACTACCAAAGTTCACTCCGAAATTCCATGTACTTCCCGAGATATGGTGAAATCAATTCCAAAATTGACCTACTTTTTTTTACTCGACATTAGCTTGGGCCCTGGTTATCCACATGTATACAGACGGTGTTTGAACTGCAGCGAACAGCTGCATAGTATTTGCACAATCTTTCAACATTTTAAAGTTGATTTTTTACTCCAGATCGTAAGGTTAAGTCAGTAATAATTCCTTACGCGAAAAAAAAAATTAGAAAACGTTTGCTTCAACAACTTCATAGCCATGTTGTTTATAAATGTAAGAACTATGATTGAACGAAAATTTCCCGGAATGCATAATATACCTTTTGATTTTTTAAAAATTATACCGCTGAAATGTTGTCGGTAACTTAATAAGACCATATGATCAAATCAGATAAAATTTTGTAGAAACTGAGTGCTAAAAAACAAATATTCAGAGAGTATAGAATAAATTCCGGGAAGAATTCGTCCCGTCGTTCCCGCTTTACAATTAGTGTAACTATTCAGAGGCCCAAGCTAATGTCGAGTAAAAGAATAAGGCCAATTTTGGAATATGATTTCAGCATATCTCGGGAAGTATACGGAATATTGGAAAGGACTTTTGTAGTAACGTAGATTGTTTATATGTGAATAGTTATGAATAGAAAGTAGAGTTCTAGATCATTTGATTTAAAAGTATTTTATTGGCGAATGTGGGTACCCTATGAAAGGAGTTCCATACCTTTACTTTTTTTTAACACCTTAATTTTTTTAAAGCGATCTGAGGGCCTGTGATTCTGTGCATCGGTTTTTGATTTCATGAACGGTGTTGCCATGGTTACTGAACATAGAGATTTCTGGGAAATAGTTTCAAAACGCTACTCCTCCTACATTTTTGGTCTGATTTCAATAGTTCTTGGCATACAAGTAGACTACACAAGGATATATAATTCTTTTTATCGGTTTTTGATTTCAATGAAGGGTGTTGCCAAGGTTACTAAATATAGAAATTTCTTTGAAAAACTTTCAAAATGCTATTCCTCCTACAGTTTTTGTCTAATTACAATATAACTTGGAACATAAGTAGACTACATAAGGGTACATAATTCTGTGTATCGGTTTTTGATTTCAGTCAATGGTGTTGCAATAGTTACTAAAAATAAAAATTTTCTTGAAATACTTTCAAAACGCTACTCCTACAGTTTTGGTCCGCTTTCAGTATAACTTGACACATAAGTAGACTACACCAAGATATATAATTCTGTTTATCAGTTTTTTTATTTCGATGAATCTGTTGCCATAGTTACTTAAAATAAGAATTTTATTGAAATACTTTCAAAACGCTACTCCTCCTACAGTTTTGGTCTGATTTCAATATAACTTGACACACAAGTAGACTGCACAAAGATACATAATTGTCCTTATTGTTTGGGTTTTTTTTTTTTGTTTTTTTTTTGGATTTTTTTTTTGATGGATGATGTTGCCATGGTTTTTAAAATCAAAATTCCTGTAATATTCTTTAAAAGGCTACTTCACCTACAGTTTTAGTCTGACTACAATAATTCTTGCCACAAAAAGAGACTACACCAAGAATCATTATTATTTTTATTTATTTCTGTTGCAAAGTTTCAAGTCCAAGTGCTACCTTTATCTAGTACAAACTAGTAGAAAAACCTCTTCAGAGACTTCTGGTTAAAAAAATATACAATAAAAAGAAAATCAGTGACCGTGAATTTAAAACCGTGAAGTATACAGTGCAGGGAACTAATTTTGTTACATAAACCAGCATCAGCATAAGCATTAGTAGCATCAGGATCGAACTAGCATCAGGATCAGCATTTAAAAAACAGCATTACCAGGATCAGCATCAGCAAGCAAAGGATAAAACCAGCATTGACCTACATAAAATCAGCATTATCCTACTAGCATCAGAAAATCAATGAGTTTTAATTTAGTAAAAAATTAAAAAAGAAAGAAAGAATATTGGTTAAAGTATTCACATTATTGATACGTAGTGAGATATTATGATCAAATAATAGTAAAAGGCACTTTTATTGCTTTAAACGACAATGCTGAAATTCATTATCTACTTCCGGTAGCATGATGCTACTTCTGGTAGCATTGACCTAATTATAAAACAGCATCAGGATAAGGATAACTAGCATTAAATTAGCAAGCAAAGGAAGCATTCAAATCAGCAAGCAAAGGAAGCATTCAAATCAGGATTGATGCTGTAACAAATTTAGTTCACTGCACTGTACCAACTTAAGAATTCGTGAAATATTGAAACACATGAAATAAAGACTTCTACAGTATATACGCTGAAAAAAATGATTTCACACCACCAAGTTCTATTGATTGATTGTATGTTGTTTAACGTCCCTCTCGAGAATTTTTCACTCATATGGAGACGCCACCACTTGCCTGTGGAGAGCTGCAAATTTTGTCCTATGCTCGGCACTTAAGGCCATTGAGCAGTGAGGGGTCTTTTTCGTGCCAGCACCTACTGCGACACGGGACCTCGGTTTATACGGTCTCATCCGAAGGACCGGTCTCCACGTCCCACAGTGGGATTCGAACCCGCGACGTAAGGATCAACTCCTTACTTCGCGACTCTAGAGCAGACGCTCTAACCACTGCGCCACGCGGGCGACACCAAGTTCTATGTACAAGTTTAAGACAGAAAGCAGAATTTAAAAATCAGTGGGGTCAAAAATTCATTTATTTTTAATGACGACGAACCTAATTCATTTCTGCAATAGATTTTTTATTCAAATTTTAATAAGAGGTAAATGACTTTTGGTGAGTTAAAATCAATAAAAAAAATCAAATGGTCATCTATGTAGATTTTTAATGGGGAGCGTCTCAAAAGTTGGCGATGGAAATCGATAATTACTATATGAAGTAAAGGGAAATTACCAGTGTAGGGTATAAGAGTGATCATTGAAAAAATTCTGCAACAGAATTTTTATTCATATTAAAGGACGATGTTAACTAGACAATTTACCAGCAAATTATGCCCAAAATAAATGGGTCAACGGCTTAGATTTTTTAGAGGGGCATGTCAAACAGAGGTGTAAGGCACATTGTGGGTGAAATTTTCAATGTTAATTCCTTGGCCAAATAAATCATTTATTTATAAAATTAACAAATGAATATAAATCGAAATATTTACAATAATAGTTCGATATTTTTTCTCTTATAACTTAAGAAACAGTCTTTAAGCCAAATTAAAATCCTACTAGATACATGTATTCTGCCAGAGATGAGTGCATGGCACTTGGTTTCCAGTGGCGAGCAGAGTTTGAACGTTGCTTATGGAGATAAAGGAAAATAATGACAAAGCATGTCATTCATGGTTTTGCAAATAACGTATCGTCAAATAGATTGCTCAAAGTATGTCAGTGTTTTCTACTGAAAGCATAAACGACAGCGATTCGGTGGGAGGGGTGTTTGGTTACTCCACGATATTTAAAGTTTATTATTCAATAAGTTAAAATTTTATTACAAAACAAGTGCCTGTGACTATACCGCTGGAGTTGTATTATAAGCTAGCTAGCTACATCTAGCACTAACCAGAAAATCAATCATCTGAAAACGATTTTAAATTCTTATACCATGGCATCTTGAACTATTTTATGATAATAATGAAAAGATATCCAGAAATTTTAGGTATTTAAAACTCAAAAAATTCAATGTTGAGTTTTGCAATTTTCAGCCATTTCAGCAGAATACCCAGTTATATTTACATTTTCTCATTTTCAAGAAACACCCAGTCTCTGAATTCAAATATAGTTAGTATTGCTTAATCCCCTGATAGTTTCATGTACTGCATCTGGTGTAAAAAAGGAAATGTCGCGAATCGTAAGTTTGTGACTGCCTCTGTTCAATTTAAAATTGAATCAATGAGGGAACATGAAAAAAAGAATTGTTCTTAAGAAGTCTTCTCATGCTGAACAGAAACCCAAGACAGTTTTTCCAACAGTATGTTATCAAATTAAAATCAGAGATCTATCAATTTTTATACAGATTTTTTAATTGGAAACTTGTTGAACATAATGAATAGACAGTTGACCCTTTTTTTTTTTAAACATTGTGGCAGATGATGTCCTTGTTGATGAAGATATAGCTGCTGCGGATAAAGTTAATGTTGATGAAGAATTAGCAGATGAGAGTCATGTTGGGGAGGAGGTAGCTGAGGCTGTTGCTGAACTTACAGAGACTCAAACTGATATTGATGCAGTCACCCCAGTTGCAAATCCAGGAGATGAGGTATTTAACATGGACCATTATATATTGTTTACAAATTTGCATTTGTCACGGTCAACATATTAAGGTTATAAATTGATTTTATTTGCGATGAAAGTGATGATGGAAGAATTTGCAGGTTCAGAATATGAGGATTCTGAAGAATCTGACACCGAAATGACTGAATTAGAAGTTGAAAGAGAACGAGAGCTTTTGTAACAGATTAACTTACAGTGCATTACTCATTAAAACTTAAAATTCCATTTGTTGATTTGTAATTACTCTTGAGTTGGACTTGTACAATTTTGTTTGTGCTACCAGATTTTGTACTTTTACTTGCCCTATGGGCTTGTAGTCAAAAATGTTAGAAACAAAGACTGTTAATTACAATTATTTAATGAACTAAATTTTTTATTCACGTTACACTGTGTACTGTGTTCTGCTCATTTCGGCTCCATGAATAATTGTGTACTTCATAATGTTCGGATTCAGCATATGTTTGTGACACGAATTTGGTGTTTTTGTATAGAAATTGACTGTGCTAATTGTGATACAGTAAACTTTTGAGGGGCGCGTTTTATTCAAATGAGGACAAAAGTGTTCTGTATCTTCTAAATACCAAAAATGTTCGGATCACTGCCAACCTCTCAAAGAAATTTTAAAGAAAGAGACCTGTGTATATTTTCAAATATTTAATGCAGCATTTTGGGGGGAAAATCAAAAGCATCTGAAACATCAACTTTTCGAACAGTTTTTTAGACAATGTAAAAAAAAAATATAGACAATTAATAATCGGCTTAAAAACCAGTGCTTAAATTTAAGCTACAATTAGCGAAAAACTTCCTTGTTTGAATTGGTAAGGAGGTCGTACGGTTTGATGCTGTTGATTTAGTAAACATTTTTGATTTCAAATTTTCCAAAAGTTCTTTGGAGTTTTTAAGTATCCACATCTTCCCGAATATACTGTTGTACAGTACTCCTGAAGTTTCACCTCGATTACAGTAAATATTTTAGTGAGGAGTAAAGAAAGAGGCTTCGTAGAACATTTACTGAAACCCGCTATGTATCTTTGTATGGATTTTTATGAGGGTAAGGAATCCAGTAAAGGTATGGTCATTCAAATTCATTTTGATTGTTGGGAATATTAAAAATATCTAAAACGGACATATGATTTTGAAGAATTTCCTCCTTAGAAAGGGAGGTATGGGTGTAAGTTGGATTTCCACCCGTAGAATTCAGGGGCTGACAATTACATTTTTTAAGCAGGGCAAGTGGTTAGGCAAAATTTACTTGACCTACCTTTATATCTACTTGCCCCACCAAATTCCTCATAATAAAAATAAAAACAATTTACATATATCATGTTTGTGCCCTTGTTTATTTCATTTTTCTCCAAATTCATATTCTTCATATTCATTATACATGTCATTTTGTCTAGGTTTTCTCTCAGGGGCTTGATGTCCATTTGCATGTCTACCCCTGGATGACCCTAACCAATGTTCTATTGCTTTGGAGGCCTTAAATTCATGGAGGGGTGGGTCTTCAACCGTAATACTTATCTGAGCTTGTAAATTTTCCTGAGTTAAGTTTGATCTAAGCCTTGTCTACATTAATTTCATGCTAGAAAAAACTCTCATATTTTGGAGCGCTACAACTTAGACTGAACATTAAATCAAGGACTTTCATCAAGTGTGTGAACTTTTGTGAAGCAGTTTCTGATACTAACAAATATGCCTCATAAAGAGGCATAGTTTTATAATGTGCAACAAACTTTCAAATCAAGATCTCCATTAAAAACCGATTCCTTCGTTTCATCAGATATTGGTTCAAAATATTTATAATGATTTTTTTCAAAACTTTCTCTTCCATCAAGTGCTAGAGAGGTTTTGTCTGACGGTCAAGTTTGAAGTTAAATACTGTGTTGAAATCCTTCAATGGACTCTGCCAAATCTGGAAATAAATCATTAATTAAGTTTTTTTTGCCAAATTAACTAAACTAATCTATACTTCTACATAGTCATTTATTTCATTACAAGATTTCCATTTTGAACAATAAATGATATTGAAAAAAATAGTATTAAGTGAGTTATAATTCTTTAGTATCTGAAGAAATACAAAATTACCTTTGATCCAAGGACTTAATCACAGCATCTAATATACTTCTTGTGTCACTGTCCATGTAGTCAACAGGATTGCAGGGATCATGAAGTTTAACATTTCCAAAAATTTTCTCTTCTGGGTTATACTTGGACATGAACTTCCTCATGTAGTTTCCAGGATGAAAATTCAATGAGGTTAACCTCAAGATGACTGCCTCAACTTTGGGAAGCACTTCCAACACAAGTACATCTTCTGTTTGGAAGAACTACAAAGAAAAAGGTTATGTTAAGCAGAGAAAATAAAACCTAGACTAAAATTTAAAATAATTAATAAACTGTCATTCTTTAAATTACTTAAGTTATTTTCCAGTTTACCTTGGACAGATCTGTCCTGATATCCAAGACATCAATAAGTAGAAACATCACTTTTAGAACTGAAGATGTTAAATCTTTGAGGTATTTCTTTGCTGTGCCTGCAAACAAGTCTGTCCTACTCGCAGCTTTATCTAAATGTGTTGTTACAAGCAAAGAGCAAGAGCCACTTTGGGCCTTTTATGGCCCTGTGAATTCCTGAAAATTCAGAACTGTATACACTGTAGTTTTAGTCAACAAGGCAATAAATAATACTTGAGCACTCGGTGACTGAATATCTACTGAAAATGACGTAATTTTCTTTCTAGTCAATACATTATGACGTCATGAATTGCGTCATTATTCACATATCCTAAATATTTCTTGAAAAATGGCCAAAATATGATGTCATTTTTCAATATTTTATAAAGCACAACCTCCGATCCAAAATTTTTCAATATATTATTAAAGAAATGTTTATGAAGATAATAAAACATTTTTAATTTTTTGGATCGAAGGATGTGCTCATATATTAACTCTTTGCTGAAGGTTCTCAAAAACACCTGTTTTCTGCAAAATTCAATAACATTGTAATTTCACACAACCTGTTTTTCAATGCCTGGACTCTTCAAAGGAAATTCTGTTATATAAACTGAAAGAACTAAGTCTCTACTTTATATTAATGTTGAAAATAGTACACAGGGTATTAGTCAATAAATTGGTATATCTACAGGGCCATTTTATGCATAAAGTGAACCTAGCTCTAGCTAGTTTGGATGGCTCTTAGGGCTTTCCCTTGACTGGCAACCCATCTCACCTAGAGATGCAACACATCAATTAATATCATTTACAAAATCAGTAAAACGTTAAAGCCAGTACCCATTTCTGTGATAACAAAATAAATATTTCATTTTAAGACTTACATCTTTAACATCTGGAATATGTGCAAGATCAGTATCCAGAATTTCTGCTATGGCTTTTGTGTCTCTGCGTCTCTTTGGTGATCCATGATAATACTTGTAGATTACTTTTTAAGTGTTTTCCAATTTCTGAAGAACTTGAACATCCTTGACTGAATCCATCACTGCCAGTTGAAGTTTGTGTGCTATACACCACATTCCCAGAACATGATTGTATTCCTTAATAAGTTTACCCACCACTCCAGTTTTCTTTCCTTGCATGACACTTGCACCATCAAAGTTTGCACAAATTATTGTTGGACCTGGTTCACCAGCTTTCAAGTTCTCTTTCTTTATGCCAACTAAACTCAAGGCTCTGAAAATACCATGTAATATCCCATCTGCATGACTATGTTCCAAATTTACAATGCCACAAAATATTGTTACAGGATTTCGACTTTTAGGAGACACGTATCGTACAAGGACATTCTCTTATTCGATATTACTGCAGTCAGTACTACCATCAGAGAGAACGGACACAAACTGCTCCTTTCAAATCATCAGCTACAGATTCAGTCATAGCATCCCCGATAGATTTTATAAAGTCTTTACATCTATTAGAATTCAAATAATTTTCCCTAGATCAATACCAAGTTTCTGAATCAATACACAATCAATTTCAAAATCACTGTGTGGTCTGCCATGTTTTGCAATTCTGTATGCTATTTTGAAAAGAGCATCGAGTCTTTTATTTGGGTTTCATCTAACTTCAGCAATGCTGTCATAATAGGCGAGTCGCCGCGTGGCGCAGTGGTTAGAGCGTCTGACCTAGAGTCGCGAAGTAAGGAGTTGATCCTTACGTCGCGGGTTCGAATCCCACCGTGGGACGTGGAGACCGGTCCTTCGGATGAGACCGTATAAACCGAGGTCCCGTGTCGCAGTAGGTGCTGGCACGAAAAAGACCCCTCACTGCTCAATGGCCGCCGAGCATAGGACAAAATTTGCAGCTCTCCACAGGCAAGTGGTGGCGTCTCCATATGAGTGAAAAATTCTCGAGAGGGACGTTAAACAACATACAATCAATCATAATAGGCGATGCTTTTATGTTGGCACTTACTTGATTTCCATCTGTAGACACGGGAGTTTCGTTTTTCTGGCGATAGTAAGTTGTGCATAACATATGAACTTCGCTGGTATGATGGGACTTTAGAGATTCCACACGAAAAAGTTTGCATCCGTCGAAAAAAGAATTGTTCTTAACGTTACCAACTGTAGGAAATTTCCTGCAAATAGTGCAGTACATTGTGTTCTTTTCACCGTCATATTTTACCCAAGGCCACGTTTCCTCCCACGTTTTGATATAACCTCTCTTCCTCTTCGTTTTCTCATACTTAACATGATTTGATACCGAGCTTGTCAACTAATTGATGGTCATCATTGAACTTTTTCTCTTAGTTTTTGTTATAAATTTGTCCATGGTAGAACCACATTTGATGACCGACTCGATAATCGCGCCACAATGTCATTTATGTAAACGTCTTTTCCGCGCTTGAACTTTTCAAGTTACCGAGACTTGATAAAGCGTTTCATGATCCATGATCATCAATTGTTAATTCGTACGAAAAATTACTTTCATTTTCAGTACTTATAGCTTTAAAAAATCACTTGCCCACGGGCATGTCCATACTAATTTTTCACTTGCCCGGCCGGAAAAAGCAATCGCCCCGGGCGTCGGGCAATGGGATTTGTCAGCCCCTGGTATAAAATCCTAGTTCCTCTAAAATACAATTCAAATAATGAGCCTTACGAACAAAGACTACGTTGTTACCAGCTTTGTCAGCTGGGACCAGTACATACTGATCGTGTAATCTATCTAATTCCTTTTTTCACTTCTTTTTCACTTTCACAAACCAATGGATACTTCGGAGTTAGTGTCAAAAAGCACCCTTGATATTCCTCTTTCCAGATGACACTTGATTCGAATAGACGCATAATTTCTATAGAAAATGCTGAATACACTGCCTAGTCTGTATCTTGCTTAACCTGGTAGTATTTAATATTTATTTTAGTATTTGTTTTATCTGTTTAAAATTAGGGCCCTTTTGAGCATATAACAAATACATACATAAATACCATGTACATACATGTTACATAAACTTGTATAATTATTTAAAAATGTGATTTTTGAATATACCATCGCTTAGACAGTATTTGATCAGTATGTACATGGATCTTAAGTTTAAATATTTGTTAACGTGTGAAATACTTAACATACATTGTAAAGTATTAAAATAAATTCTCACAATACAGCCATAGTCGTAAAAATTCACCTGATATATATGACATATGCAGAGGTGACTGACACTGTGAACAATACATTTGTTCTGCAAGATGTTTAATCTCAACCACTCTTCTTCCATCATACCAATTAATATCTGCAGGGTGATGGTCTTTAATAGCTATATTCAAAACCACACCAGGCACAGTAGATGTAGATACCGGCACCGACGTTGTACTACAGTGGAGATGGAGTATTTTCACCAAAACTATGTACAATCTCACTTTTTCAATATCACTTACATTTCGTTTCTTATTAAGATGCTTCGATTTCGAGGACCGCCAAGATTTGATGTGTGTGGAAAATTTGTCTTTTAAACGAGGAAATTTTCTCGACTGCTTCGTCGGCCATTTTGTAGCAATAGACAATAATGTGTAAATGAGGACTATTATTTGGCGGCGTTACGGAATCCGGAAAAACAGCACGTGCAAATATGCGAATTCTCTTGATCACGTGATTGCTGTCCGTCTCTACCTTAAAATCGCAAATCACTTTATTTTTGGTATTTTTAGGTCACCTGAGTCACTCAGGTGACCTATTGCTATCCGTTCTCGTCCGTCGTCGTGCGGTGTGCGTCGTGTGTTAACATTTGAACATTTTTAGCTTCTTCTCTGAAACCGCTTAACCAATTTCAACCAAATTTGGCATATAGCACCTATGGGTGAAGGGGAACAAAAATTGTGAATTCCATGGTCCCTGCCCCCCTGGGGCCTGAGGGGTGGGGCTAAAACCACCAAAAATAATGCAATCTTTAAAAATCTTCTTCTTTACTCCTGGACATCAAGCAGTCAAACTGTTGGCATCATTGTAATAAGCAGTGAGTCCTCTACCAAAATTGTGAAATTCATGGCCCCAGGGTCAGGGGTTCTGGTGCTAGGGTGGGGCTATATAGATCATATAGGGAAAGTGCATTATTTCTTTGAAAATCTTCTTCTCTGCTCCTGGGTATTAAATAAAGTAACTAAGTACATAGTTATGAAGAACAAGAGTGCCTCTTTCAAAATTGTGAAATTCATGGCCCCAGGATCAGGGGTTCTGGTGTTAGGGCGGGGCTCTATTGATTATATAGAGAAAATGCATTAATTCTTTGAAAATCTTCTTCTCTGCTCCTGGGTATTAAATAAATTTACTAAGTATATAGTTATGATGAGCAAGAGTGCCTCTTTCAAAATTGTGAATTTCATGGCCCCTGGGTCAGGGATTCTGGTGTTAGGGTGGGGCTCTATTGATTATATAGTGAAAAGGCATTAATTCTTTGAAAATCTTCTTCTCTGCTCCTGGGTATTAGATAAACTAACTTAGTATATAGTTATGATGAGCTAGAGTGCCTCTTTCAAAATTTTGAATTTCATGGCCCCAGGGTCAGGGGTTCTGGTGTTAGGGCAGGGCTTTATTGATTATATACATTAGTTAAAATGCATTAATTCTTTGAAAATCTTCTTATCTGCTCCTGGGTATTAAATGAACTAATTTAGTACATAGTTATGATGAGCAAGAGTGCCTCTTCCAAAATTGTGAATTTCATGGCCCCAGGGTCAGGGGTTCTGGTGTTAGGGCAGGTCTCTATTGATTATATTGTTAAAATGCATTAATTCTTTGAAAATCTTCTTATCTGCTCCTGGTTATTAAATGAACTAATTTAGTACTTAGTTATGATGAGCAAGAGTGCCTCTTCCAAAATGTGAATTTCATGGCCCCAGGGTCAGGGGTTCTGGTGTTAGGGCGGGGCTCTATTGATTATATAGTGAAGATGCATTAATTCTTTGAAAATCTTCTTATCTGCTCCTGGATATTAAATGAACTAAGTTAGTACATATTTATGATGAGCAAGAGTGCCTCTTCTGAAATTATGAATTTCATGGCCCCAGGGTCAGGGATTCTGGTGTTAGGGCAGGGCTCTATTGATTATATAGTAGAATTGCAATAATTTTCTCTGCTCCTGGGTATTAAGTACATAGTTATGAAGAATAAGAGTGCCTCTTTCAAAATTGTGAATTTCATGGCCCCAGGGTCAGAGGTTCTGGTGTTAGGGTGGGGCTCTATTGATTATATAGTTAAAATGCATTAATTCTTTGAAAATCTTCTCTGCTCCTGGGCATTAAATAAAGAAACTTAGTACATAGTTATGATGAGCAAGAGTGCCTCTTCCAAAATTTTGAATTTCATGGCCCTTGGGTCAGGGGTTCTGGTGTTAGGGCAGGGCTCTATTGATTATATAGTAGAATTGCATTAATTCTTTGAAAATCTTTTTCTCTGCTCCTGGGTATTAAATAAACTAACTAAGAACATAGTTATGGTGAGCATGACTGCCTTTTCAGAAATTGTTTCATGGCCCTTGGGTCAGGGGTTCTGGTGTTAGGGATGGGCTCCATTGATTATATAGTAAAATTGCATTAATTCTTTGAAAATCTTCTCTGCTCCTGGATATTAAATAAACTAAGTACATAGTTATGATGAGCATGGCTGCCTCAGAAATTATGAATTTAATGGCCTCTGGGTAAGGGGTTCTGGTGTTAGGGCGGGGCTTTATTGATTAGATAGGGAATTGGCATGAATTCTTTCAAAATCTTGTGTGCGCCTGGGTATTTTTCAAACAAAGGAAGTGCATGGTTATGATAAGGAAGAATGCCTCATGGCCTTTGGGTCAGGGGTTCTGGTGAGGGGGAAAGAGCTCTATTGATTATATATAGTGAAAATGCATAATTTCTTTCAAAATATTTTTTCTACTACTGGTTATAAAGTAAAGAAACAAGTGTTTAGTTATAATGAGAAAGGGTGCTTCTTCCAGAATTGTGAGTTCGTGGCCAATGGGTCAGATGTTCTGGGTAAGGATGGGGCTTTATTTATTTAATTTTATGGTGAAAATGCATTTCTTTGAAAATCATCTATGCTTCTGGGGATGTTCAAGGCAAACAGAGTAAAAGTTTTAATATGCAAGGGTATTTTTACCAGATTTTTGAACACCTGGACCATTTAGTCAAGAGTTCTAGTCCTGGCCAGGGCTCTATTAACTTGTATTCTGCTGAGCAAAGTTATTCCCCTTTGCCATTCACCTTTGATAATTAATCAATGTAAATAATGTATTTGAAAGCTTAATAGAATAAGAGAATTATGCAAGATAATTTATTGTATAATGAAAATGTACTTTCATAGATTTAATGACTTGGAAAGTCAGATAGGCAGATAGATACTAGACCAATTATTTTGTTGATGCTAATCATACTATTTTTCTTGCTTTTGGGCAACAAAGCTTCATTTTTCAGTTTATGGATCCTCTAAATTGTTGTATTGTACTCAGGTGACCGTTAAGGCCCTTGGGCCTCTTGTTAAGGATTGTTAGTTTGATGTCATAGTTAACTGTGCTGCTCCAAAAACTTTAACCTGGACACTCATCCGGAAAATGTAAGTCATATCCAGCATCCGATGCAAGCCTGGTAGTGCGAATCCTCAGTTGTATCATCCATGTAAGTTTGGTCAACATAGAGCTTATAGATACTTGGAAATAAGACCTGCTCCAAAAACACTAACCTGCTCCAAAAACATTAACAAGGTCATTCTTTAGCTGAAATTGCAGCATCTGAAACCTTGACTGGTACAATGAAACATACTAGAAGCATCCTTTATGCATCTCTGATTAATATAGGGCATAGAAGTACTTGAAAAGAAATCTAACCTGGACGCCGACGCCAAGGGTATTATATATGCCCCCCCCCCCCCCCCAACTTCGTTGAGATGAGCTAAAAATCTGGGGGGGGGGATTCCAAAAAAAAAAAACAACCTTTAGTTATTGCAATATGCGAGACCTGAGCGATCTCCTTGGGATCGTACTTGGCTTTCATAAGTCTGAAGAGGATGATAATGAATGCAAAATATACAAATACATGTGCAATGGACACTTTCTTTTCTGTAATTGCGAGGGTTCGTCTCCATTCAGAACAATCGTTTCTGCCCGATCACGATTTTTCCTGTACTATAAAATATCTCAAGGAAATGGCACTTTTTCAAAATAAAAAAAAAATAAAATAAAATTACCAGTATGCCCTTTAAAAGTCGCACATAATCTAGTAGGAATGTTGTGAAGTTCCGTAATGGCGTACGGCACCATTAAAGAAGTGTAATTATTAGTACATTAACAGATAGAAAAAAACAGGATTTATTTATATATAATTTATTAAAATGATGAAGAAAGAAAATTTAAAAATTCTCATATTTATAAATATTTACGAAGTCAAACTTTATTAATTCCTTCTATTCAGCAGCTATTCATTTAAAGTCCCGAGTTGTTAACGGCTTCGTCTTCGCTGTCCTCTCCCTTTGCCGGCATATTTTCTTGGTTATTTCTCTTTGTTAGACGATTGACCGTCATGCAAAAAGTCTAATGAATATCGTCGATATCAAAATTTCTTCCGACCGTATTGTGTAATCTTATTATTTAACGTAAAAACTATTCGATATAAAATATTATGTTTTCTTACGATAAGCTTTACTTGTTCTCATCAGAGACATAAATAATATTAACACGTTATTTATGTCTCTATTCTCATTGACACCCATGACGTTTCAATACCACTACCTTATTAATTAGTGGAGATTTTTGTTTCGAGGATGCCATATTACGGGCATTTTTACGCCTTATTACAACCTTTTTCAAAATTATTTAATAATTCAACGATAATTATGTGTTTGAAGAATATGATAGTGTTTCAATTCTAAGAAATTTAAGTATGTGATAAAACCCTATAAATATCAATGTCATGGGGAGAGATATAGGTCTTGTCACAAGTAATACACATTTGTTTGTTTGTTGTTTAACGCCCCTCTCGAGAATTTTTCCCACATATGGAGACGCCAACCTTGTCGGTGGAGGGCGGCAAACTTTCACCTATACTCGGCACTTAGGGCCATTGAGAAGTGACGGATCTTTTTCGTACCAACACCTGCGACATGGGACCTCGATTTATACGGGCCTCCGCGTCGGGCTAATACACATTTAAAATTATTGATTGATTGATTGATTGTATGTTGTTTTACGTCCCATTCGAGAATTTTTCACTCATATAGAGACGTCACCATATACCGGTAAAGGGCATCAAATTTGGCCTTTACTCGGCACTCAGGGCCATTGAGCAGTGAGGGATCTTTATCGTACCAACGCCTGCCGTGACACGGGGCCTAGGTTTTTAAGGTCTCATCCGAAGAACCCGCAATTTCCACTTCAAAGTGCCGAGGAACAGTTGCTACCCATTTTTAATCGACTTAGGTCAGTCGCGGCCGAGATTCGAACTCACGACTTCCCGATCACGGAGCGAGAGCTCTATCGACTGAGCAACCGTGAACACACATTTGAAATTTAAAAAAAAAAATACGTAAGGCCTGTCTCTTCTGGAGCAAAAATTGATAAATAGGTCAAACTTTAGGTAAAGGTCATGAAGTCCAAAATAAAAAAAGTTCTTCCTGAAAGGTGTTAGTTATTTTCATTGGAACTATTGATATTTATCATGTAAATGTGTGTTACAATTACAAAATATATTAGATTTCACAAAATACGTACAGCAAACTGAAGATTTTGCCAAGGATCACCGAGTGTTGAAATGACTTTGAAATTTCCGCCGAAGGTAGTTTTTATCTGGATCTCCGAGATGCGTGTGTTTCTTCCTGATTTTAGAGGTTATTTCAAACGTTTTCATGACTTACACTTGCATGCAACAACCAATGACACCTTGTCAACAGAGGTACGTCCGAAAATTATAAGCGATACTGAAAATAGTAATGATTTTATTTGAAAAAGAAAATTGTCCGACATTCGATGCTGTCCGACTTTAGCTGTTTCGCTCCTAAGTAAATGATAAGTGTGACACATGTATTATACAATACAATCTGAAACATTAATTCAAACAACCCGGCCCATCGGACCTATATGTATATGTCACTTTTAACAAAAATGAATGACACACACACACACACACACACACATATATATATATATATATATATATTTCGTATATCTTGGAAATTCCTTTGCAGTAACATATAATAATTTGTACATGGTTTATGAAGACAAAAGGCTTGCCAGAAGTTCAATTATTAGTTTTGTTTTAGTTTATTATTAGATTGTTTTAGTGAAGGAAGGGAGATGGATAAAATGATGTTTGTTCTGTTGTCCAGTGAAAGCAAGCTTGGGAAGAGATGTGTCCTAAGTTGAGCAATTTTTTTTTGAAAGATCGCCAAGTTACATTGGATGGATTGTTTTAGTGAAGGAAGGGAGATGGATAAAAATGATGTTTGTTGTGTTGTCCAGTGAAAGCTTGGGAAGAGATGTGTCCTTAGCTGAGCAATTTGTTTTGAAAGATCGCCAAGTTACAGTTAGAGAAATAGTTGAATATCTTAACAATAATATAATCATTAAATCCCTAAAATATCGTTTACTTTAGACTTTAAACATATTAGATATGATAAAAAGAAGGCGCCGATGCTTTATCCACATTGGATAAACGACGCTCCCAAGACATAGGACTCGGGTTTTAAAGGTCACCATAATCACTCTGGGAAAGGATATCCTTATTCACCCATCTTATTGCGGAGATTTAGCCATTTCTCACAAATGGACTATTCTTGTTATTAAAAGATAACTTTCATGGAAAGCAATATAAGACTCGGAAAAATCTTTAAGCTTTTATGAACAGACCGCTACGGAGCATGTTACGTGACCGCCTGGAAGAACGGTGGCAGATGGGCATTCAAATCGGAGAAGACTAGTTCAAATAATAATGCACACTGAAACCTAATTTTATTTCTTTTATGGAAGCAATTCAACTTTTTGATCACCCCTCGTATATACGTGTAGCGTTTTCTTTACATGGAAGATTACCTGTACATGTATGATGAATGTAGGAATAAGAGATTTGACTATTAAACTTTGTTCAAAGGGTAATAGTACTTTCTAAATCCGGCACAAAGTGGAGTTGCATTCAATACTAGTAAATAGATCTGTTCTAAAATTTGGATATTTAGTACAATTTAACAAAAAAGTGGGACCCGTCTTTTACTTCATCTTTTGAGCAAAAATTACATAATATATCCTCTAATATTTCTCCTTTCTCAGGTCTGGACGATTTAAAAACATGCATATGGAAGTCATGAACGGTAACTGCAAGTTACTATAAATATATTTCCTAAACACATGAAAAGGTTTTCTGTCCAATCAGAGAACAGGATTTTGACACACGAATAAACATAAAGAAAGAACTTAAACACACGCGGAATTTCATTTGTTTTTTAATCAAATTAGGTATAAGAGATATTTACTCCGATTCCGCCGTAAACAAACTATTATCTATGAGCATATATATAAATATTAACAACATAATATATTGAGTATAGCAATTAGCATATATTGTATGTTGTTTTATTCTAGTTTATTAATAATGTGTAATTTTCAACAGAAACAAAAGCGTTACTTTCCTCTTTTATTTCGTCTGAAAATGTACATCGAAGCCATTGAATGCAACAGAGAAACAAATGAATCAATTACAGGCATCATTCATTTATGTTGCATAGGAATCTTGATAAATTTAAAAAAAATGATCATATGATAAAGACTAATGTAGACATATTTGCGCAAAGTACACATGTACGCACACATACAAAATCAAATTAATTATTCCATCGGTTAGAGTATTTTCAAATCTAAGTGCATAACAGATAGTATATCAAGGTTATTCATTCACCATTGCTCGACTTCAAAATGATGCATATTAGATACGAATCAAATGAAGAAGGAAAAGTATGGAAGTTCTTTCGTATAATTTTTTTTTGAAGATTGGAGTTGTAAAGAAGACCTTTTACTTTTTAAAATAATCGGATGAGTTAACAAAGATTCAATTTCTTTTCAAATTTCAGTTTGAGTTTTCATTTCATCAGAATTCAAATAAGCTGATTTGTTTTCTGTCATGGAAAGTTTTCTAACGGATTCATATTTCCTATGCTGTGGATAATCGATCTTTTTGATGGTTTCTGCTAAGTTTTCCTGCGTATAATGGAAGCAATACTGATGTCATAAAATGATTGTGAAAGTTGCATGCTAAATAAAGATTTATCTGAAGACGAATTTGTATTTAAGTACCAGTCCGCGTAAAAATCAGATAAAAGGTGATTCATGGGGGTTTTCAGAATTCGAGGATTTTCCACACATAAATTTCTCTTGCACCATGAACCATGCATGTTAAATGAAAAATGGTTTGGTTGCGGTTACTATGGAAACCTGGTCAAAGAAATTTCCCTAGCAACTGGTCAATTTTTCCAGATGAAAGGACGAAAAATCGCTTATATTTGAGCTTGAGATTAAGTGTAAATTCTGTTAGAATTTTTCTTATTTGCTGTTATAATAAAGATACACATTTCAGGAGTTTTTACAATCCAATATAAACAAATTATAGTTAAAGGTATTTCTGGGATAGATGTGCGAAGATACACATGTTTTGCGTTTTTTGCTGACTCCGCATTTTTCTTGATTTTGCCATTATTCAATCTATAATTTAAAAAAAATATCAGAACAACACAGTTTTAGCGTGTATTTCATATAAAAGCAGAGGAATATTTCTTATGGAATTTGAATTCAAAAGCACGGGTTTTTTCAACATTCCTGTCCGTTGCCTAGCAACAAAAATGGATGTTTTGATCAATAAAAGGACATAAAATGCAAAACGCTAAAAGAAAAATCGCATAAATTGTTATCTTTGAGTACCAAAAACAAACTTTAAAATAACTAGAATACGTCTTAGACTTTGTTGCAAATGAATGAATACTATCCAATCAAAATCTCCATGGCAACAGCATATTCCCCATAGCAACAAGGCAGAGAATGTTTTCTTTTGGCACATTTTCAAGTGCAGTTGTAAATGATTATTCAAATTTGTCATAAAACTGTAGTTGAGCAAAATTGACCATTTTTAATGTGATATGGGTCTTATGAAAGTATTTTTATACTTAATTAAGACATAGCAACGATTCTGAGTACATAACAACCAATGTACTGTACCTTATGAAGAGTTAAGGGTCATTCCCTGTAACCACTTTTTGGCAATTTTGATACCCACAATCACAGGCCCTTAGATCGCTTTAAAAAAATTAAGGTGTTAAAAAAAAATATCTTTTTATACACCCCGATTTTTTAAAGTCGGATTTAAGCGATCCAAAGGCCTGTGCCCACAATTTATAATTTTGTACATGATATAGACATTAGAAGTTCATTCTTCGCAAAGGATGTCACTTGCACAAGGTCATGGATAAGATGTAACTTCAAAAGCACAGCTTTTATTATTTTTTTATCTTGTGTTGCTAAGCAACAGATATAGATATTTGCCATGTTTAAAGTGAGAAAACATTAGATGTTGAAGGAAATAACCAATAATAATAACATATATCAGAGTTTGTAATGTAATAAACACTGTTCAGCTATTCCTGCAACAGATAATTCCCCATAGCAACAAAGCCAAAAACTTTTACTTTTTGGACCATATTTTAAAGAACTTTAAAGAACAACTCATGAAGAAATTTGAAATCGAGATTATTCATTATTCATCAAATGCGTATCAATCACAGGTTTATGGAAATCATATTTTGTAGTGTATCCTCCCACCAACTAGCGGTCCATGGGCCACAACACTTACCTCGAAAAAGCGAATGTTCCCCTTTTGGTACTAATAGATCTATATTTCTATATCATAATTAAATCAAGAAAATACGTATAGCAAAGATTTTATTACAGATATGAAATATATCTGGAAATTTTTTCCTGCTTCATATTTTCTAACTTTTTCAGTAATTACTATGTATATATTTGAAAATGTTACTAATATTTACATCTGTGACTGATATACAATGGAACTCATTAAAATCTAAAACATCTACAGCATAGGTTGATCATTGATGTCACAGTATTCATTCCCATTAAACTGCGTTTCCCAGTTATAACTTCACTAAGAAATCATGGTCAAGGTACATGTAATAAATGTACTACTTCATTTCACAAAATTAAATAAATTTCATTAAAAACTTTTTACAGGGAAAACTAACATTTGCACATTGATCAAAAAATACCTGTATCAACAAAATCTCATGTTCATTTATTTACTCAAAAACAACTCCACATAAATGGTACATGAGTTACAAAGACAAGAATATACATGAAACAGGCATAGGAGAAGCAGAGTTATGTGGAAGTACATCACTCTACAAGAGGCCCATGGGCCATATCGCTCACATGAGTCACTATGGCCCAACTGTTCTTCAACAGCAGATTTTTTCCCAACATATTCCTATATAAAAAAATTTGATTGTCCATTGTGGCCCCACCCTACCCCCGGGGGTCATGATTTGAACAAAATTGAATCTACTTATCCTAGGGATGCTCCCATATAAATATGACTATTCATGGCTTTGTTATCCCTGAGAAGAAGATTTTTAAAGATTTTTTCCCTTATATTCCTATGTAAAACTTCGATCCCCTATTGTGGCTCCATCCTGCCACCAGGGTCATGATTTGAACAAATTTTAATGCTTTCATATAAGTTTTAACTGTTCTGGCCCAGTGGTTCTTGAGAAGAAGGTTTTTTCCTATATATTCCTATGTAAAACTTGATCGCCCATTGCGGCCCCACCCTATCCCCGGGGGTCATGATTTGAACATACTTGAATCTACACAACCTGAGTATGCTCCCATTTCAATATGACTAACCATGCGTTTACTGTTGTTGAGAAGATGATATTTAATGATTTTTTCCATATGCATTCCTATGTAAAACTTTGATTGCCCATTGTGGCCCCACACTACCTCCCCCCCCCCCCTCACCCCAGGGTCATGATTTGAACAAACTTGATACACTACCTGAAGATGCTTCCATACAAATATCACTATTCGTACCTGTGCTGTTCTTAAGAGGAAGATTTGTTGTATATAATCCTACGTAAAATTTTTGATCGCCCATTGTGACCACACCCTACCCCCGGAGGTCATGAATTTACTAAACTTGATACTACACTACCCAAGGATGCTTCCACATAATTATCACCATTCATGCCTTTGCTGTTTTTAAGAAGAAGACTTTTGAAGTTTTTTCCTATTTATTCCTATGTAAAATTTTGATCGTCCATTGTCGCCCCATCCTACCAATTGGGATCATGATTTGAACAAATTTGAATCTACACTACCTGAAGGTGTTTCCATGTAAGTTTCATATTTTCTGGCCCAGTGGTTCTTGAGAAGATTTTTAAAGGATGTCATTAAATTTTCACTAATTCTTAATTATCTCCCCTTGGAAGAGGGCCTGGCCCTTTATTTAAACAAGCTTGAATCCCCTTCACCTAAGGATACTTTGTGGCAAGTGTGGTTGAAATTGGCCCAGTGGTTCTGGAGATGAAGATGAAATTGTAAAAAAGTTTAGGACGACAACAACGACAGACAACGGACACATTTAGATCAGAAAGGCTCAGGTGAACTAAAAAATAACTGTACACATTCAACAATTTCTAACCTTTCAAACCTAGATTTCACATGCATATAATAAAACATGCAATACATTCTGTCAAATCTAGCTGCCATCTTAACAATAATTCAAATATTCTAGTTTCCCTATTAAAACCACTTTATTGTTTATACAATTTTGAAAAAGTTTAAACCACATACTGCCTCTCAAAACTATCAAAAGCTTTCTAAAAGTTGATAAAAGCACAAAACTTTTTTCCTACTATTAATGGGAAAAAATTGCAAAAGTACATGTCTATGACAACTACAATATCCCCCAAAATTATTTAACTTAATGTATGGCTATTTTTTTCCTGGATTGACAATGTACACTGCAAAAAATGTACCCTTGGAAAAAAAATCTGATTACACTTCAATCAAGAATTATCAAAGTAAACATCCAATCTTCTATATTAAAAACGCGCTTAAAAAACAACTGTTAGTTGCTGCAGTCAAAAATAAATGTTAGCCACGCTTTCATTTTGAAAATCAATATTTTTATGTTTACATTAAATGACAGCTCGATTGCAACAATGAATTTAATTCAAACATTGATTATATTTCAAAAATATTTAATAAATCTGGTGTGCATGTTAACGAATTGTCACATCAGACTGTACAGGCTTAACTTTTAAATTAAATTTCAATCAGATTGAAAACTAAAATGCTACATTCTTTACATGAATTTTATAAACTAATAAATAAGTTCTGCAGCTGTTTCAGCTTTCTTAATTGAAAGAACTGAATCTAAGTCCTCATCATTAAGTTTAGTACTCTTTGAAGAGGATCGTTTCATGGCAGACAATCTTGAAAAATATGATGAAATCTGTCCTAATTCCAAGTACTGGGAAGGTTTAAAACGCTGCTTACTTCCATCCTCGTTTCTGGCAACCCTCATATTTTGTACAACAAGAGATGGGTGCATTTTTGATCCCGTCTTTTTTCCAGATTCAAATATTTCTTGAAGGTACCTCTTTACATCGTCTGTGTATCGGATATTCTTTCTGTCTTTCTTTAAAGCCCAGCCCATGTTGGTTTTTGATTGACCATACTTGATGTTATCTCCTTCTCTGTACTTCATGATTTGCTCTGATAAGTTTAAGCAGGCATCCTTCCATCGCATCTTAATAGAATCATATGTTGAAGGTTTCTGCAGCTGATACTCATGGTTTCCCACTAAGCAGTGATTCTGCACATCAATGTATTTACAGAATGATTTAATAACCCTTCTTCAGGACATATAAAAGTTCTCTCTTCGATTGAAGTATCGGACTCAGGCTCCTTTATGTTGCCTTCTAAGCCAAACGGTGGTATAAAGTCTGACAGTACTTTCACCTTTGAGAGATCCTACAAAACAGAGAGAATTATCATACATGTAAATATTTTTCATACAGCAAGAAAGTGTCTGTACAATCAATCAACTGACCAGACAGATAATGGTTAAATGGCTCTAATCAGAAGTATAATGATAAAAGTGAATATTTTTTATAGGTGTCTCTTTAAGTACTCATCCTGATGACTGCATTCAAAAGAGAACATTATATTTTGGTCATTTTTTTCAATTACTCAGTTACATGTACATATATGTACCTTAATTTCATGAAAAGTGGGCAGTTGAGAACCAACTCCAACACCAAAGGCTCTCCAAGTTTTAATGCTGTTCTTGTCAAACTCCACATTTGAAATTTTTATGATACCCATGATTGGACACTTGTTGAAAGTTGGTGGTACTCCTCCACATGATACCACAACATGTGCAGCCAGACGACCTGCTGTTCCACCATGCATATCAATTGCTGACTTCATATCAATTGCTGTAATGATGTCAAGACCTGATGTTGCCACTTTTCTCAATTTCCCTCTCATGTGGGTAATCTTGGCATCACAGTATGATTTGCCATTTTGTGCTTCACTAAAATCATACCGGGCTATTAAAACACCTGGAGGAAAAATGAATATATCTTCTGTGAAAGAAAAGTAAGAAAATTTAATCCATATATACTCATTAAAAAAAAAGAAGAAAAACCAAAACACAAAACAAAACAAAAAACAACCCCGCACATAAATGCTTCAAATATGACAGACTATACTTGTACATTTAAACAGCGGAATGTGATTATGACATGAAACATTCCCTTTGAATTTAATGTTATAAGTGAGTGTTGGATTTCAATAGAGTGAGGGTACACCTAGTGACCACACACCCCTTATCCCCCCTTCCCAAAAATGCATATGCTTGAGAATTAATTTAGCAGCAGTTACTACTTCTTGGACAAAAATTAACAAAATAGAAGTATGAGATTACAACATGTATGACAATTATTTGTTTGACATTGACACTTGATTTGTGAACGATAAAATTATTAATGATAGACTGATAAAAATCCTCTCAAAATTGGATAAATATAACTAGGGAAAGCTCATTAAAAACTTTCAGATTCACATAATTTTCAGAAAATCCTAATTTTAAAGTCCAGTAAAGAAAGTTATGTAAAATAATTAACCTGTGCGGTTACTGATCCCTGGGATAGCAAGCAAGACGTTTCCACAGTGGTAACAACCAGCGTTATCACTGTGCAAGAATGCCCTAGTAGTGTTAGGAAGCTGTCGTTTAATCTCCAAGGATGTGCTCTAATAAGCATGCAACAGTCATCCAGTCTTGTTTTATACCATCCATCATGTGAAGGAAAACTCTGTTCTGTAATGAAAAATGATCAAATTGATTTTGCAAATAATCCTCAATGTTACGTACATTGCTTAACTAGGAATGTGTATAGAAGAAAGTTTTTTTCGTTGTTTAACATAGGATGCTTCTTTTTTAAAAATTAAGTGTCAATTTCCTTAAAAATGTCACTTAGAAAGGCCCTTCAAATAAAATATGTGCCCTTATCTACATTTAAATTGGAATATATGAGACCTTTTCATACATGCATGCACATTAAATACTCGTAATCAGACATTGTACATGTTCTTTCCTTCACATTAGATTGTTCATCCTTGTATATGCAAACTGTGGTATGCCAGTTTACTCCTTTCTGCCCAAACCAATCCATCTGCCTCTCACGATATGACATTGGCAAAAACTTCATCGCCCAATCCATAATGAGAAGTACGTCTCCTGGTTGAAAATTTTTCAGAATTTGAAACCTGGCCTGGTCTTGGTTGATCCTTTTCACTGTGTGACTCTTCCATTCAATGATTTTGGCCTCTGCAGTATCAATGTCAGCAAGCATGTCATCTTCCGGTAAAAACAATGTGGTCTGCAGAATGTCCCACAACGCAAAATATGTTAAAAAGATAAAAAAAAAAAAAAGAAGGACACAGTCGGTCTTTCACAAATAAGTTCTTTTTTCACGAAATCGTCAGTTCAGGAAGAAAGCAGTAGCGCAAGCCAAGCCCATCAGTCAAAGATTTCTGAGCATGAAGAAGATGAGGGAACAGACGATGTGCCGAGTACAAGCAGCTGCACATCTACACAAATTGCTTCAGGTAGTTTCTCCAATACATGCATAGCAACTGAAGGAAACAGAGGAAAGTTCGAGTACGATCATGCAAGTAGATATTACACCTAGTGGTGCCATTTCATGATCATCGATACATAAAACGACATTGTCAATAGTTGACCAACGAAAATTTACTGCTCAGAAATATGAAAGTCAGTACTCTTGGCTGTATTATTCAAGCACAAAAAAGGGCTTTCTTTGCAAATTTTGTGGAATGTTTGGCATGTCATCCTCCTCTCAGTCTGTTTCACCATTTATCAGCAAAGGACTTGATCTTGGGAGACATCCCACTCGAACACTTGAGACATACAATGACAGTAAAAATCACAAATTTGCGATGGAGAGATATATTCTTTTTAAGACAAATATCAATGTTTACAAACAGTTAAAAATGCAAGACATGAGACAGGGAAAAGAAGAGAAAATAAGAAAGTTGTAAAAAAAAAAATCTTCAAATGTGTTGATTTCTTAACAAGGCAAAAGTGGGCTGTAACTGAAAATACAGAGACATTTGTAAAATTTATTTCTAGCATGGGTGATACAGATTTAGAGCACCACATTGATGATAGTGCACAGAAAACAAAATACTTGTCGTCAAACAGTGTCACCCAGATGATAAGCTGCATCTCAAATTTTCATGAAAGGGAACTGTTAGAGAATATGAGAGACAAAGGTTTTTTTTCCTTGCTTGCGGACGAAAGTACAGATATGGCACACAGAAGTCAGCTTAGTGTGATGGCCAGATTCTGGAGTTCAGATAACAATGTCTCCACTCATTTTTGGGGTTTTGTTAACTTGGAAAAAGGGACTGCTGAGGCAATCATGGAGTCTTTGAAAAGCTTTCTGCTGGCCAAAAATATTGATATCAGATAATTACGATTTGTAGCTCTGGACGGATGTAGTACTATAAGTGGTGAACACAAAGGTTAGACAAGTACTCGGTGTATAATACAATTGTTATCTGAATTTATGAAAAAAAAAAAATTCAAAATATTTGAGAGTAAAATAATTAAATGTACTGATAATACAAATTTAATATAAATACACACACACACACACACACACACACACACACCCACACACACATATATATATATATATAAAACAAAATAAACTAAGGTTAACTTATGTTTAGAAATTTGTTACATTTCCAGGATTCCAAAGAAGGATTCGTCATGAAAGTCCCTTTTCACTGTATATCAATTGCCGTAATCATTGCCTTGCCCTCTGCTTGGTTCACTTGATAAAGAGATGTCCAATTTTGCAAGAGATTGACTCTACTTTATTATCATTCTGGAAACTGTTCGAGTTTTCTCCCCCAGAAAATGACAGTGTTCAAACATATTCAGTCTGTGTATGGGAAAGAATCATTGACCATTTTAAGGGCAGCAACAACAAGATGGCTTTCTCACCTTCATGCCTGTGCTAGATTTGTATCCAGGTACCAGTATTATAATTATGTAAACCATAAGAAGTCTAGTATATGTATACAGGTATGACTTAGTACAATGAGCATTTATTCTAATTTTTTATTATTGACATATATTTTTGTATGAATTTCTATTTGATATATTTATGACCAGACAGTGAAATAATAGATGTAAAGCCAGTCAAAAATATGATATAAAGATTTTGAAAATGCCGAATAATTATTAAGCTTGACATAAATTCATTGATTTTAAAATTTAATGTTTCTAATTTTTCATTTATTTTCAAAGGTATTCATGCATACTTGACACACTGGATGCCATTTATGATGAAAAGAGAGACCCAGAAACAAATTGCATCAGAATTAGCATAACCAAAAAGACTGTCCTGGCTGGAATCGTCCTTCTTTGCAACATCCTTAAGCCTGTGAATATGCTTTCTCTGTACCTCCAGGAGCAGGACATTAATTTTACAACTCTACCAATGCATGTTAAGGAGACTATTGACTTCCTACATGAGCTTATTAGAAAGTACCAAGAGAATCAGCTGGAGGACACGGATTTTTTTTCTGTCCTTTAAAGTCTTCAATAACATGTTCCCAATCATCCTCAGATAAGGTCTTATTTGTATGGCAAATTCTCATAATAGAGTCGGTATTTTGTTCCGTCAGTTTGTTACGTTTCTTTGTAACAATACTGGACATGAGAGAGAAACTTGATTTCCTTGTCCTGGGACAATACCTGGGGATAATATATTGATGACAACAAGCCCATGGAGTTATCATTGAATCCTGTGTTGTTGTTTTTTTTAACTGGGGTAATATATCAGCTGCATTTATTGATTTCTGGGAGGTATGATGCAGAAATATAGCAATTGTAATTTCTGAGTCACCAGATGATATATTTACCTTCAAGAACCAAGTCAACAGTTTCTGCAGTTTTCATCTTCAGAGTTCTTATAGTAGAGTGTTGTAAGGAGTCTAAATCTTTTCGAAATCTGAACTTCAGGAGGCTTGAATTTCCATGACTGAGTACATCAATAGCCCTATTAAGATCATCTAATGCAGTATCAATGTTTTCTTCACTCCATGATGACATCTGAGACTGTGGATTTGAACTGGCAAGCTGTACAGAAAATAAATGATTTAGAAATTGAATTTAATTTTATGATCAAAATGAAGATTATGAAGTTATTACAAAAAATACCATCATCATGTTCATTTATGCATGAGAATGAAAAAAAATCCTCTGCATAATAAAATGTTAAATTCATGCAGACATAAAAGTTCAGAAAAACAAACATTGGTAATATGATATATTTATTCTCAAAATTTTAAGCATTTATTGAATGTGTACTAACAAAGTATGTGCTCTATCTTATTTTTGCCTTTATATTGCATAGAACTGATCACTCATATGTTCTCAAATGTGTTCTTATTCAAGATTTAGTACTTACAGATTCTTCATCTGAAAACAACTCAAAATCCAGCTGTATGTTTGGATGCTTTGTCTGAAAAAAATTACATATGCTTGAAAATCAATATTTGCTAGCATTTCCACTTATAGCAGCCATCAAAGGTGAATTTGCAAATATTACAATCATGGATAACAGTAATTTTTTTTTATTAGTATTATTATATCTACTTATTACATTTAATATAATTGCAATAGAGGCAAACATAATAATATTTCAATCAAAGGTTTCAAAAAAAAAAATACATCTCAGTTATCAATCATATTTTTTCTTACATTATCTAGATATATATATATTCATGATTAAGATTTTTCCTTACCACACAAGACTCTTTCTTTTCTTCTGTTGAGAAAGATTTTTTGAAGGCAGATACCCTTGGCAGCTACATGTAATAATGACAATAAATTTACAAGATTATAGTAACAGACATTACATTTGAAATAGAACAATTTCATGCATATTAGTTCCTTAATACATATGGATTGCTTTAAAATTGTATATTCTTAATAGGAAATTAATGTAAAAGATTAAATAATATAAAAAGTATATATTTTTTACCATTCTCATTAAAATTTCAATGAGGATTTTTCTATTAAAAAAAAAGTGTGCCAAGAAAGTAAACTTGCATATGTAATTACTATTAGATCTTAAAAAGATTTGTTGGGGCTGGTTCAATAATTTGTCTGAGATTTGCTTTGAGCCCTTTCATCTTAGAAAGAAAAAGAAATGTACAGTATGTCAATGAAAGGTACATAAGAGTGATAATTCATGCTTTAAAGATCTTTATTGTTGGGTTCATAGATCTGCATAATAAAAATAAATAATAAGCATGTTTATATAACTTTTTTAATGTTTCTGAGCAATCCCTGTACTTTAGTTTTACCCCCAGATCCATCATATCAGAATTTTTCAGCTCTTCATATATCTTTCCTCAACATTTTCGACAAATACCTAGAATTTAATATAAACAAACATAACTATCGTAATCAAAAGGTGCTACCTTGTAGACTATACTTGATAACAAATTAATAATTAAAAGATTATGGATCAAAAAAGGTCAGTTGAATCTCTGGGCTAACAATATACATGTAATGTAAATTTGTAACAGGAAAAAAAAGTACTGTTAAAAGTCATTATAAAAGAAATTCAACATTACTTCATATAAACACAAAGTATTTAAAAAAAAAAACATCTGGCCGGCTGCATTTCTTATTGATGGTGAATAATGGTCCATTTTTTTTTTTTAAATTACTCTGTGTTCATATAAAATATAACTGCTAAAATTTCAATCGCATCGTAAAGAAGTTTACTTGATTCAGGCATGGCAAAATTATGAAATAATGATCAGCATAAAAGTTACTTTCCATGGGTTATCTCTGCTTACATTTGTATTGTTTACACGTAGAACTTAATTGATTAAATCTTGAATAAGCTCAGAGTCATCTTGTTTAGTTGTTGGGAAACTGTCCATGAAGTAAAATTCTAAATACTTGGGGTGATTGGGATTTGATCATATAAATGGCCATTTGAACTTATTTTAATGTTATAAATTTTAAACAGAGATCTTTTTACCTGAGCCTAAATGGTTCACATACCTGATCCAACCGGAAGAAGTACTCCTCTGTGTTACAATACAAAATAAGACATCAGAGGTATGACTGATCTCTCTGGTTTTGCTTTTCCAGCATGAGCAATATATGTGCACTTCTTACTTGCACGCCAGTGTATACAAAGGTTTGCTCGATGCTTGGGACATACAGTGAAGTGATCCATTAAAGCGAATATCCCAACTCTGTAACATACAACCTAATTCAGAGAATTTGTGTCTCTGAATTTCATTGTAAAAGCTCAAAGGATTCTCGAGATATCGCGCGGAAACGAAAGTGTTAAAACAGACAGAATTTATGAAATTATGACCTTGACCTCAAAATCAATAGACTTCTTCTTTAGGCCATATGAAGTTGCTATGCAAAATTTCATTGCGAAAGCTCAAAGGGTTCTCGAGATATCGCGGGAAACGAAAGTGTTACAGACGGACGGACAGACAGACCCAAATTAATATCCCCCACTTTCAGTGAAAGCGGGTGGCAATTAGCTGGCCTTCTGATTGGATATGGTCATCTCCAATATTTAAAGTGTTAGGATAACTACATATAATTCTGTGACACTCAGATATTTGAATAACTTCATTTTCTTGAAAATAAAGTGCCGCAATCATAATTTTAAAAAGCCGAAAAACTGCATTTTGTGTTAGATTGACAGATTTTGTTCTTGGCGACAATCTTCCTGTCTGCCATTGTCAATAAGCCGAATTTGGTTTCCTATGCAGAAGAGCTTACCCAAGGGAGCTAATTTGTAAACAAAGTGCATTTATTTTCAATCGACTAAAACTCTTCGTAATAAAAAAAAACCCATGTAAGTTTGATGTGCAACTCAAAGAAAATAATAATTTCATGGGAAAACTTTTTGTGTACCAGGGATGGGGTCAATTACATAGGAAAGTAGTTAATTAATTTACAATTACTTGTCAATTAAATTACCATTACAATGATTTGAAATATTATTAATTAAATTACAATTACTTTGCAAATGTAATTAATTGAATTACAAATTACATTTAGAAAATTAAATATAAATAGTTATGAACGTTCCTTTATATTTATATGAGATCAGTTCCTTAACATTCATATTAAATTCAGTTTCTTTTTTTTTCTTATTAACATGTTAAAATGTTAATGAAATTTTTAAATATAATGCCCCCTAATCTACATCGATCGGGTTTAAAGATTTTCCCACCACTGTGAAGGAAGCTATTTTCCAATGGGGCATTTGTGAATGGAATTCATAGATACTGACAAGTAGCAAGTTTACTTATGTTTTACTTTATTTGTTACATTTTTAAGCTTTCTGATATATTTATGCAAAACAATGGATTCATTTTGTCTCGATTTCCTTTTTTCATCATCTTAAGCAATATCTCAAAATGTTGACCTATTGTAAGTCAAACTACCAAAAATTTAAAGTCAACGTGCGTGTATAAAACTACCAATAGGTAAAGTCAAGTGTCAAAATGTACACGACCTTAGGGCACTAGTTAGCACCTGTTTATCACTTATCCCACAAGCTGTAGATATGGCAATACACTAGAAGCCATTGGACTAGGTATTTTAAGTGTCAATTCAAGAACAACTTAATCAAAATAATTAATTTTATTTGTATATTATGCACAGGGAGATTAACTTTATTCAAAGTCTTAAAGAAAATGCATAAGTGGAAACAGCAATTCACTAAAAACAAAAACAGCAATTCACTAAAAATAGGAAATATTTAATTTCCTTTCGGAAAAAATTATTATAAAATATTCTGTCACAAAGTTAAGTAACCTTTCTTGAATAATGAGTGTGGGATTGGGGAAGGGAGCTATTTTTCATTTATCAAAACATCAGTGTAATTGAATGTAATTAAAAAGTAATTGTGAATTACATGTCTTTTCTTAAAATTAATTAATTAAATTACAATTACATGTAACTCAAAATTAATGGTACCCAAGGAAAGGCCTTCTCACAAGAAATACACATGTGAAATATGAAAGCCCTAGAACCAACCATTCAAAAGTTATGGTCAAGGTTTTTCAAAAGTAGATCAAACTCCAAGGTCAAGGTCTAAGAGTCAAAGTTGTTGGAATCAAAAGTAAGATCTTGTCAAAAGGATTGCATGTGTGAAGTATGAAAGTCCTAGAACCAACTGTTCAAAAGTAATGGTCAGGTTAAGGTTTTCAAAAGTAGGTCAAGGTCAGTGGGCTTTAAAGGTTGGTATCCAAAGGAAGGTCTTGTCAAAAGGAGTATAACTGTGAAGTATGAAAGCCCTAGTACCAACTGTTCAAAAGTTATGGCTAAATTTAAAGTTTTTCAAAAGTAGGTCAAACTCGAAGGTCAAGATCAAAGAGTCAAAATTGTTTGTATTCAAAGAAAGGTCTTGTCACAAGGATTTTATACGTGACGTACGAAAGTCCTAGCACCAACTGTTCAAAAGTTATGGCCAAGGTTAATGTTGGATAAAATTTTGCAAAACTGGGTCAAACTCTGAGGTGAAGGTCAAATATGATGGTACCCAAAGAAAGGCCTTGTCACAAGGAATACACATGTGAAAATATGAAAGTCATAGCTCAAACCAATCAAAGGTTATGGGTAAGTTTTTGCGGACAGACAGAAAGACAGACGGACAAGGCAAAAACCATATGCCCCCGAATCTTCGATAAAAACTCTACCCTTCTCTAATGTTGAAAGATGAAAATTATATTATGGTGGGTTAGCTTACGTTTATGCAAAGGAATGAAATATGTGGAGATAACGAACAGTATTCAAGCTCAAAAGTCCAATAAACATTACAAAATAGGAGCAGAGCAAACACGGACCTCCAAAACTTCAGAGGTGGGATCAGGTGCCATGGAGGAGTGAGCATCCCCTGCCAACCGGTCACACCCGCCGTGTGCTCCTTGTCATGGCCGGAAAATAACAGAAAAATTCGTCGACAATTCAGTGTGTAAATAATGGCCTGACAATTAGTATAAAAAAGTCAGACAGCATTTGAATTAATGAAAGATTATATTTGTTGACAAGGTCATTGTATCGAGCATATAATTTACGAAATGACGACTTTAAACGAGACTGCTGATATTCTTGTTTCATCAACTTGTCTGTCAATAACTTATCTCGTTTTGGAAATTGTTCATACGTAGATCATGCTCTGGCATATCGAATCAACTGAGAGATATAACCCCGTATGGAGGTGATAAGGGTATATTGCTGCATAAGGAAGGGAAGTTGACAATTGAAAAGTAAAAGTGATCACGTTTATCATAAAGTTTTGATGTTAGATTCCCATTTACGTCTTTCTAATAAAATATCCAAATATGAAACAGATGTGTCAGACTCTGTGGTATCTTTTATCTCAAGCTTACCGGGATATATCGTGTAACTGTCGACATAAGAATGGAAATAACCATTGTTAATTGACAATACGTCGTCGATATATCTAAATGTCGAGTTGAAGGCCATAGCAAATGTTTTCTTCTTTTCACGTAAAAGATTTTGAACAAATTCTGCTTCATATGAATACAAAAATAGGTCTGCTAATAACGGGGCGCCATTTTTACCTATGGGAATTTCAATAGATTGTTGGAAGGCCTGGTCTCCAAAAACCACATAGATATTGTCAATCAGAAACTCGAGCATCTTTTTAATGTAAACTGCAGAGTACTAGTGTTTACAATCAGATTGTTTTTTAACAAAGTAATTTTGCAAATGACTAATGCCAAGGTAAGTAAATTTACGAGTTCCATTATGATTTTTATTGAAAAAGCAGCTGTCAACGATGTCAGAAAGTCTGGACTTTAATTTTATCGTAGGGAATAGTTGTATATGAAGTTCGAAGTCGTAAGTTTTTATGTTGTTGATTTTGGTAAAATTTTGTCGAAAAATACGTTCAAAATGGACAAATACTACGCTGGGTTTTAGAGAGAAGGCGTCAAGTCACTAATACTAGTATTTGATGGATCTAAGAGGTGTTTGTAATTTGTTTAAACATTTAGAGTGAAAACTTATCGGTAATTTCTCATGTTATTATTATTACATTGAAAAAAAAAAATTTTCAAGTATTTCTCTCTTGGAAAGCATGGATGCATTATTTATCCATTTTGCTACAGTGACTATAGGTCAAGATCATGACACATACTCAAGTCATAAGCAATCTTTCTGTGAAGTGGAAAATCCCAATATTATTCACGGGTACGGATCAGACACAATTAACTTCTTGAACTTGCCCAAATGACCTTGGGTCAAGGTCATGACACACCATCAGGTCATAAGCAATCTGTGTGTAAAATGGGAACTCATCAAGTTTGTCCTAAGAAAGATATGGACCAGATAAGAATTATGAACTTTTTCCTTCAGTGATTTTGAACTTGCCCAAATGACCTTGGGTGAAGGTCATGACACAGCTTCAGGTCATAAGCAATCTTTGTGTAAATTGGGAACTCTCTAAGATTATCCATAAGATATGGACCGGATAAAATTATGAACTTTTTCTTTTAGTGACCTTGAACTTGCCCAAATGATCTTTGGTCAAGGTCATGACACACCCTCAGGTTGTAGGCAATCTTTGTATAAAATAAAAGCTCACCCAAGTTTATCCATAAGAAAGATATGGACCGGACACGAATTATGAACTTTTTTCAGTGACCTTGAACTTGCCCAAATGACCTTTGGTCTAGGTCTTGACACACAGGCCATGAACAATCTTCATGTGAAGTAGTAGATTCTAATGTTCCTCCGTAAGAAAGATATGGACCGGACACGTTCGCACAGACAAATTGAAAGACAGATGGACAAGGTGATTCCTATATCCCCCCCCCCCCCCGACTTTGTTTCCGAGGGGTATCAATATTATTTGTATATATTCGCATACTATTTTCAAAATTAATTTGTTTGTTTGAATGTTGTTTAACGTCCCTCTCGAGAATTTTTCACTCATATGGAGAAGCCACCACTTGCCGGTGGAGAGCTGCAAATTTTGTCCTATACTCGGCACTTACGGCCATTGAGCAGTGACGGTTCTTTTTCGTGCCATCACCTATACTGCGACACGGGACAAAATTAATTTGGGTAATGAATGTAACAGATTTTGAGGCACAAATTCTTTTTAAAAGTTCTGAGTAAAGATTCATTGTAAATCACAGTATTTACATGCATTACTAATTTTAAAAGTTGGGTTTCTCTGGCGGCCTCCAGTGAGCGTACTTTTTTCCCAAAACCAGGGAAATGATCTTTTGCGTGCCAAGGGAGTTGTTGTCCTTTAGACGAGGCCCCATTTAACGTCCAATCTGACGGATTTGAAAATTTAAAATTATGAGAACAGTTATATAGATGATCACAAACAAATGCTAATTAAAACATATACATATAAACCTTACTGTTAAAATCAGTTTCTTCGTAGTATTGTAAAACTGTACAAAAATTAATGTTTGTATAAATATCTTGCAAATTATTAAAGGGTGTACTTCATATAGGCGAAAAAAGTACATTCTAAAGGAATATGGTATATACATGTAGTTATTTCATACACTGTAGTCACAAGATATACATACATTGAGCTTGATGTTCCTTGATTGTACTGCATGAATTTTATTATTATCACAAAAATCGCAAATTACAGTGTATATATTTGCCGAAGAGAAATTAAGTAAATTTTAACTAAATGTTTCAGATCGGTGTAAGGAATTTTAAATGTATAATTGCATACTGGATGCATTATTTGCAGCACAATCAGCTTCTATGTTTCCTGGGATACCAATATGAATCCAACAAAATTCTACATTTTTATCTTGTTTCGTGAAATGACTTGGAAAGTACTTGGGTAATATATCCATAATGAATGAGTGATCAATGTTCATATTGTTCATGAATTGTAAGCAGTAGACCGAGTCTGGAAAATTTTTCACAAGATTGAATATATTCAAGTTGTATTGCTTCTGCTCGTTTGTAAAATATATTTCGAAGTCGTGCAGAAAACTTAGTCTAGGAAGAGTCCAGAGTAAGATTTTTGAAGAATTTGTGCATTTTCACTATATGTTCTTTAGAGTCAAACCCTAACACTTGAACCCTTGGTCGAGGGGCCATGACTATCAAAAATTTTGGTAAGAAGGCTCATTACCCATAACGCCCCCGTGGGGACCCGGGGTGACAAGAATAGGTCCCTGGCACCCCCTTGCATGTCGTAAAAGGCGACTAAATGGGACAACCTGTTGGCCGTGGGTTGCGACCCGTGTCGGTGGAGAAGGGGATCCTGGTGGCTGAGGTCTGCAGGTGCTGGGTGTAACGCACCTGACATGACCAACACTCCACTCTGGCCCCATATTCATCTAGATGGGAGGTCTGGTTTGGCCCGACTTGATCAATGGGCTAGTCACGCCGAGCTGATTTTATTGACATGCCATAGTATTGATGTAATTGTAACCTTTTTGTTATCTGCCTTTTTACAAATTTCCAATACGCTGACGTTTCTATGTTAATATATATATATATTAAGCGGTGGCTTAGGGTCAATCAGATATATGTTATGTCTGAGTATAGTTTCTTTGTATCCTCTTGGTGTAATTCTTACTGGATATCCGTTTGACTAGACATCGCCCTTTTTGTCGCTCCGTGGCGGGCGGGGAGCAAGGATTCTGAATTTTATTCATATAACCATGGCTACTACAAAAAAACGTTGTTACCCATCAGGTTTAGAATCCTCTTTGAAAGATGAACAGATTAGTACAGTTGTGGAACACTGGCCCCGCTTCATCATATTTGAAGCACAACTATCTGACAAATGTACAAAGCCTTTGACAAAAGTTTCTCCTTTTGTAATACAAAAAGGTATACAGGGAATAAATGGAACACCAAAATCAGTCAAAAAGTTAAAATCTGGTGCTCTCATTATTGAAGTGTCCAAAAAGCAGCAATCTACTTCCTTGTTGGCATTAAAAACTCTTGCAGATACAGTGCATCCCTGTTATTGGTAAGATCCATAGTGGACTTTACCAAAGTAAAGGTATACTGTTTGATAAAGATCACGACCTGGATGGCATTCCTGAACAGGAAATCCAATCTGAATTGGAATCCAGGGAGTGATCTCTGTGAAACGGTTCATGAAAAAACGAAATGATAATACTGAACCAACAAACACTTACCTTTTAATCTATTGTACACCAGCACTTCCACCTAATATTAAAGTAGGATTATATCAAATGGAGATCGAATCATATGTGCCGAATCCTTTGCGTTGTTTAAAATGTCATCGACAAAATAATTGTAAAGGCGTAGAAACTTGTTTCAAGTGTGGTGAAGAGGGGCATGACGGCAAAAGCTGTCAAAAAAACCCAAAATGCAAGAACTGCAAAGAGGATCACATGGCCTCTTCAAAGCAATGTCCTCTTTGGATAAAGAAAAAGAAATACAGAAAGTAAAAGCGAATACTTAATCAACCTGTTTGTTTACACAGTTACACTCATAAAAAGAGTAGGAAATTGAGATCTGCTGAAACATGAATTAATTTAATTCAAATGCTTATTAGTATCTATAATTAATACCTTCACAATTGGGCGCTCCTCAACTTAGCACCTTGAGGTGAAAATGTGATCAAATATGGCGATCGTCCATACTGATTGATTGATTTCTAACTCTCTGATTAGCATGTATATAAATAAAAGGCAATACCTTTGTGTTATTTAATGCAAAATCACTGAGAAATAGATTCGCTCATGGTGATCAAAATTCATGGTAGCATTAAATTAGAATTCCCTCACTTTTAGTTTATTGCCCAAATCCCAGTGAATTACTGTTTTGTTATACTCTTCGCTACAGATGCAAGTATAATATCAAGAAACAAATTGGGAATTTATATTCTGGCAAGATCAAATGCATATGCCCGGTAAATTAGCTGTGACATAGCAGTCTACCAATTTTGACGTTGGACCGGCAGACAGTTCAACATTAAAATTGTTAGACGATTGAATTAACAATTGTTTTAGGCTTTTTAGGTCACCTGAGTTCCTCATACTGAGATAAAGTTTTTCGCCAAAATTATAGCTTTCATATTCCTTTTTGAAAGATTTCAGGCAGAGAGATGATCGTCATATTAGATTTTATTTATTTTTACTCCAGAATAAAACTCAATTAAATGCACATATGAGATTCCTTGACACTAGTCGACAGGTCTGTGTATGGGCTAAGGTACTCAGGTGACTGTTAAGGCCTGTTGGCCTCTTGTTGAACTATATAGAGGCAATATTTATAAAGAATGTATTGTCAATATCATTTCATTTTATTAGATAACATAATTAAACTTTGTCAAAGTTTTTCTCTAGCAAATAAATTTCATCAATACAGCTACTTTTAATGTTTACAGCATGAACTAGCTAAATCATACTTATCAAAATATTCTCATATTCTATTTTTTTCTTCAGATTCCAAGTTATTTAGATTAGTTTGATGCAAGCATCCTACAATATGTAACTGAAGATGAGGAAGCAAAACTTTTTGCCAATATAACTGATTTTAAAGCTGGACCCTGCAGTCGCGGCTGCACAAAAACCCGTACCTGTGGCAACATCCAAAGCCTGTAGTTGCAGGTAACTCAAAATCATCAGGGAGACAAAATAAGTCTCCTTTGAAAGCACTCCAAAACAATTTAGTGATCGGATACCCAAAGGGGCGAATGATCCCGTTGCGCTACATAATAAATTCGGGATCTTTGAGGAAATTGATTTTACTCCATCTCAGTCCTCTTCCTCAAGAGACAGAAGTCTTTCCCCAAAAAGAACAAGGGGAGGATATCCCCCATTACCCATAATAAATAAAAATGAATCATTCTACACTTATTCAGTGGAATTGTCGAGGTTTTAGAGTTAATATTAATGAATTGTCCCTACTAATTCAAGACCATTGTCCTGTAGCAATATGTTTACAAGAAACACATTTAAAAGAAACTGATAAGATTAATATTAAAAACTATATCATGTATAATCATTATGCTCCAACTGATAGAGCCACTGGTCGTTCTACTATAGCAGTACACCACAGGCACTTGTTTCGGTAATAAATTTTTAACCCATAGTATAATAATAACAACACAAGGTATCTAACTCCGAATTACACGGAGTACCCCCCTCCCCCAGAACCGCACTCATTTACACTTTCAGAGGAAATACACTGACAAACTGTTTATACCTATGTTTTCTACGATAATTTATCTACACAACCATGTATGGCATGCTTGTCTTTATTTTCTTTAGTCTCCGTAAACAGCGTCAAAACTCTGTTCGCCGTGTGGAAAAGTCGAATTCAACCATGAAACGGTATGTGCTAATCCCGCAGAGAGAACAAAATTAAAAAATGAGTGGGTTAAAAAATACAATTCCAGTGTTTAAATATCGCATGAGTAAATAGAACTTGTTTACGTCTAATTTTCCTTGAAAACATTACGGTGTTTATCCGATGTAATTTTAGAAACAGATTTTTAGCCAATCAAAATCTCTGTGCGGGATTAGCACATACCATTTCATGGTTGAATTCGACTTTTCCACTCGGCGAGCAGAGTTTTGACGCTGTTTACGGAGACTAAAGAGAATAAAGACAAGCATGCCATATATGGTTGCGTAGATAAATTATCGTAGAAAACATAGGTATAAACAATTTGTCAGTGTATTTCCTCTGAAAGTGTAAATGAGTGCGGTCCTGGGGGAGGGGGGTACTCCGTGTAATTCGGAGTTAGATACCTTGTGTTATTATTATACTATGGGTTAAAAATTTATTACCGAAACAAGTGCCTGTGCAGTACACAATAAATGCATCCACAGCCAAATATTTTTGAAAACAAAACCCCAAGCTATAGCTTTACGTCTTTGACTTGATAAAACAATTACCATTTGTTCTGTATATATCCCTCCGAATTATCAATTACAGTCTTGTGAACTTTCGGAATTAATACATCAACTTCCTACTCCATTTCTACTCATGGGCGACTTTAATGCCCAAAACCCACTGTGGGATAGTGATAAAATAACAGACAAATGTAAAAAACTTGAAGATCCAATTTCTCATCATAATCCCTGTATATTAAATGACGGCTCGAACACATACCCGCATCCAGGCAATGGTTCATATTCCTCAATAGATATCAGTTTAGCGGATCCTTTTCCTCTTGTTAGATTTTGATTGGTCCTTACATGACGATTTGTGCGGGAGCGATCATTTCCCAATCATTATTAAACAAACTAAACCTTCAGAAAACAACTGTATTCAAAATTGGAAATTAGACAAGGTTAATTGGAATCAATTTAAAAACTTATGTTTACAAAATTTTTCGGTTGAAAAATTTAAAGATCATCCTGATCCTATTCAAAAATTTACTGAAACTTTACTACATATAGCAAATGAATGCATACCAGAAACCTCGACAAATTCTAGAATTAAAAAACCATGGTTTACAGAAGAATGTAATGACGCTGTTAAAACCCGCAAAAAAGCAGAAAGACTTTTCAACAAATCACCATCTTCAATAAATCTTAATAATGTTCGAATATTTCGAGCAAAAGCTAGAAGGACTATAAACTACAGTAAACGAAAATCTTGGGAAAAAATTGTTTCAAAATTAAATTCACATACTGCTTTTCAGAAGGTGTGGAATGCAATGAGAAAAATAAAAGGGAAAGGTTTCGGCCAAAAATACTCAACATCTTAATGTTGGAAATCAAATTATTACAGATAAAAAAGAAATTTCCAATGAAATAGCTGAATCAATTGCCAAAAATTCCTCGACAAATAACACGAGATCTAATTTTACTACATATACAAATTCACAAGAAAAGAAACATTAGATTTTACATCAGACAACAATAAATGTTATAACGAATCATTTACTTTCGATGAATTACAAAAGTCTCTAGATAAATCCCATGAGGCCATTCCAGGTCTTTTCTCTGCTTAGTGTCCATCCATCTTTCAAAAACCTACCTACCTATTCGCAAAAAAACACACAAGGCAAAAAATAAAAACACAGACTTTAATAAGGTCATAGAAATTACATTGTTAAAGGATATAATTTCATTAAAAAAAATTCTTGTAGAAAGATTTATTCTTTTGCATATATTAAAAGGTATTAATTGCTTAAAATATACCTAATACGACATATGGTATACAAATATGTAAAAAAAAAAAAAAAAAAAAAAAAAAAAAAAAAAAAAATTGACAGAATTCAAAGATTTCGACCAGAATAATCAATTTCAGGACTCCTGATTTTGTTTGTTTTTTCTGATATGGGGTGTTAAAAACCAAGGCGCACGCGGACGCTTAACATAGAAAAAACTTGGAATGCATGGCCTGATACAGCTGTAGGACCGGACCAGATTTATTATCAAATAATTAAACATCTACCAAAGAGCAGCAAAGAATGTCTCCTGCAAATTTTTAATATGATCTGTGAAAAGGGTAATTTTCCACCTTTATGGACGCAGGCAACAATTATTCATATTCCAAAACCTGGAAAAGATCACACAGATCCAAACAATTATAGACCTATTGTTTTAACAAGCTGCGTATGTAAAACCATGTAGTGGATGATCAATGAACGCCTTATATGGTATCTTGAAACAAATAATATTTTAACAAATATACAATGTGGTTTTAGAAAAAAACGAAGTACAACTGACCATCTAGTTAAGCTAGAAACATATTTGTGATGCCTTTATTAAAGCTGAACACGACTCGTAAATAGGCATACGCCATTTTCAATATTATATCTACGATACATCAACACCAGGGTATACTCTTCGCATTCGTTACACCTGACTGCTTTATTGTCACGGGAATCGGCGTGGAATGGCGACCCGTGTTCGTGCTGGTTATCTTGCATTACCTTTGTTTACATTTTATTGTATTTACATGTACCTGTGTTTGTTTGTATAATGCACTGACCTGTACAACTATAATTGTAAGTTTCTTTTGTATCTACTTTCCTGCATTAGACGAGGTATTACAGTTATTTTTGTCACTACCGAGTGCTGTATAGCATACGTCCGTCTACACCGGTGTCGACTTATTATACTGAACAGTGTCCAAGTCAGGCCCTTTATATAGGGGTCCTCAGATATAGCGAGAATCCGAACAAAAATGGCGGACACATTGCTTTTACGAATCATGTTCAGCTTTAAGAAAGAGCATGCAGTTTTTAATATTGTTTGACTTGGAAAAAGCCTACGATACTACTTGGAAATACGGTATTTTGAAAGATCTTTTTAACATTGGGCTCAAAGAAAATTTACCTATTTTTATCAAAAACTTCTTAAATGATAGAAATTTTAAAGTACGGTTAGGGTCTACATTCTCAAATAATTTTGACCAAGAAATGGGTGTACCACAAGGAAGTATCCTATCAGTCATATTATTTAGCAATAAAATAAACACTTTAGCTGAAGTTCTTAAAAAAGATATGCTTGGCAGTTTGTATGTTGATGACTTTGTCCTTTGTTACAATCCAAAAATATGAAGTCCATTGAGCAGAAGTTACAGTCGTGTCTAAACAAAAATCAAAATTTGGCTGATAAGAATGGTTTTAAATTTTCAAAAAAACAAAACTGCATGTGTACATTTCTGTTCCAAACGGAAAGTCCACGACGATCCGCATTTGCAATTGGATGGTGATCATATAAAAGTACTTAAAGAAATAAAATGTTTAGGTGTCATATTTGATAATAAGTTGGCTTTCATTCCACACATTAAAATGCTAAAAGAAAAATGTACAAAAGCTCTAGATATATTATTAAAGTTATTGCAAACACTAAATGGGGAGCAAATAGAAACTTTATCGCTCTCTAGTCAGATCAAAATTAGACTATGGTTGAATTGTTTATGGATCAGCAAGGACCTCTTATTTGAAAGCGCTTGATGCAATCCACCATCAAGGCCTTCGACTGTGCTTAGGGGCTTTTCGAAATTCCCCTATAGACAGTTTATATGTTGAATTAAAAAAATTCAATGACGTCATCCATTGTTATTGGTCTACTTATATTTTACCGATTCAACCATCACTAGTTGGATATTTAAAGAGCCAACTGGCCATCAGTTGGATATTCAAATATCCAACTGCCTATCGGTTGGATATTTAAATATCCAACTGTGCATAAAAACATAATTAAGCAATGAACAAAAGAGATAAAAGAGTTGAAAATGTATTTCCAATGCACGTAAAAAACAATTACTCAGAATTTGTCACACTATTAGAATTTATGTCCAATGCACCCAGGATTTTAATCACTTTAGAATTGTGTTAAAAATGTACTTCCAATGCTCACGAAAATTAAAATTCCTCCGAATTTTGCACACTATTAACACTTGTCGTCAATAAAATATCCAATACTTATCCGATGGTATTTTAACAGAATGTTTCCGGTCTTAAATTTTGAAAGCATTACTTTTTGACATGCTTATGAATACATTTTCACCTTGAACCTTAATTCACATCACTTCCTGTTGCTGAATATTATTTCAGGGGTGCGTTATAAGCAAATCCTCTCAGCTTTTTCGAGGCTCATCTCTGTTCTCATACTTTTCCAGCGTACTTCCCAAAACAATTTAATAATTGATAGCCCATCTATTTTTTGTCACCTTTTTTATTGCAAATCTTGATATGGAATATTTTTAAAGCAGGTTCCGCATAACACCAACAATCTTTTCATCTGTTATAGCACCACTAGAAGTATTGTCCGAATGGAGCTCCGTAAGATTCCAACACTTTTCTGCAACAAATCATCATCTTATATGTAATGATAGATTTCCAACCTTTTATCAAAATTTTGTAGTTTTCTTCTGCTTTCAGGTCAAAAGTATTCAAAACACTATCTGAACCTCTCTAACTTTACATTAGATTTAACACTATTCTTCATCTGATTCCATGACTATTCAGAATAATGAAACGGTTTGAAATGACATTAGCACCATGCGGTTTCTTGCTCACCAGTCCATGAATAAAAGGGGTGTTCGCTTAGGCTATTGTATTGTGTCACTGTTGGATATCTGAATGGTGTAGATCACATTGTATTACAGCAAAGTTGGATATATGAATGGGTAAATGTTTCTTTGGGGTCCAAAGTGGGGAAGATTTTTAAGTAAGATAAATAACTCGATAGTGTTGAATAGTCTAAACTATTCAACACCATCTCTTTATTTATCCATTACTTAAACGAACCACCTCCCGACTTAAGACGAATTAAGCTAACTTTACAATATTTAATAAAATTAAAAGCAAATACTGATAACCCTGCATTTGACTGTGTTTCAGCCGGAGCATGAAGACTTATATAATAAAAGAAAAAATGCATTAAATCAATTGGTTTAAGATATAAAAATCATATCAGAGATTCAGACCTACCGTTGGATATTGTTAAACCTACTACTCATTCTGAAACACCGCCATGGAAATTAATTAAACCAGATATAAGTACTTCTTTAACAGAATTCACTAAGTCAGAAACAAATTCCATCGTTTTCAAGCAGAAATTAGCTGAAATAAAACAATTTAAACATTCGACTATTGAAATTTATACAGATGGTTTAAAAGACAAAAACAAAGTTGCAGCCGCTGCAGTGGTTAAAGATGATGTATTTTCTACTTCCTAATGAAGCAACATTTTTTACAGCTGAAGCAAAGGCAATACAACTTGCATTTGAATATATTCAAACATCTAGTGACAATTATTTTACAATTTTTTCAGACTTGCTCTCCTGCTTGCAATCCATAAACAATATGAACATTGATCACCCATATGTTTTGGATATATTAATCAAGTACTATCACTTCATTAAAGAAGGTAAAGTTGTTGAATTTTGTTGGATCCCAAGTCATATTGGTATCTCAGGAAACACGAAGGCTGATAGTGCAGCAAAAAAAGCACTTCAATATGAAATTGTTTTTTGTTTTTGTATGTTGCGGAAGTCATGTCATTTCGAAGCCCTTCAAGGCTTGTTTGTCGTCCATTTTGCATGTTTAAGCGTTGAGTCGTATCCAGCGAGTGTGGATATGTTTGTTCGGAGATCTACAAACATGGGGGTCTGGATGCCAATGTCGCGTACAGAAGCAACACGCTGTGCATGTGAAAATAAGTCTCTTACTAACACCATTTTGTAAATCTTGGTACTTAATAAATTTTGTAAATTTTTTAATACCCTGTTGCCACACTAAAGTATCGTCCGTATGTGTGCCTAAAAGATAAAATTCAAATTGTCTTTATATTTTAAGATATTTGCAAACCTTTAAACCGAAACGTTGATTAAATTAAAGTCTATTTAAAATAATTGTTTTGAATAATCTGTTTCAATATCTGATATTCAATTTGCCAATTAAGATCATAGTCTTACACACTGTCGCGGTAGCTCAGTCGGTAGAACCGTGATCGGAAGGTCGTGTGTTCGAATCACGGCCGCGACAGACCTAAGACGATGAAAAATAGGTAGCAACTGTTACTTCGCCAAGCGCTCAGCACTTGCGGGTCTTTCTGGATGAGACCAAAATGAGGCCCCGTGTCACGACAGGCGTTAGCACGATAAAGAAGCCTCACTGCTCAATGGCCCTGAGTGCTGAGGAAAGGTCTAAATTTTTTAAGCCCTTCACCGGTAGATGGTGACGTCTCCATATTATTGAAAAATTCTCGAACGGGACGTAACAATACATTCAATCAATCATCAATCATACTCTCACACTGGAGACGGTATTTGGATTTCCTAACCCTTCATTGTTATACCAAGTATATTGCATTGTAAACGTTTGAAGGTTCCGACTTTTAAAATAAAACAGATGAGTAAAACATATAAAGGAATAAATTAAAGAGTTTTCACTCTTAGTAATTGTTTTAAAATATTAACGAACTCTTAACATTGTAAATGGAGTGAAGATTCCCGCTGAAGCATATGGAGAGTAAACAAATTATGAAAAGATGACTTTTTTGGTTATGATCATTATCCACGAATTTACGTTTCCTCGAAACATTGATTTTTACTAAATCCACGAAAATTGATGCATATTAAAGAAACCACAATAGATGTATATTGATGGTACATACACTGTATACATGAATTGATTTGACAAAAGGTATAAAATTTTAAAGAACATTTAACATCTCTCCGTGATTACAAGATACGAGTTGCCCCGCTTGAGATGTAATAGTCTAGTAGTCAATGAATTATTATTTTTATACAGTAGAAAAAATTAGCAATTCGCTCTAGAAGTAAATAATTACTTCAAATTATGTCTACGAGTCGACAGACTAATAAATCGAAAGTACATGTAGACTTGTCTACAGGGCAGTATTTCAGTAGATTTGGTTATACAATGGTAAAAGTCTATGGGTCGACATTTCTACAGGTTAATGTAAGTAAGATGAATCGATAATTATTCTAGTATGTTTACGAATCTATATACTGGTTATCAGTACTAATGTTCGACAGATATTGTCGTATACAAGTCTACATGTCCAAAGATATGGAGGCCAATAATACTTCAAATCGATAGTTACATTCTTACAATTAAACGGATCGAGGGTCAACTATTTGAAAAAATATTGACATATCTAAGGTTAAATGAGTTAAGAGAGGAATATTATAATAAAAGATTGTAAAGAACAAGGTCCACTTAGGACCTTTTTTGGCTCTGTGAAATTCTGAAAAATTAAAACGGCTCAGTTTTTGTTCAAAATACATTATATTTCGCTTGGACTCTTGGTGACTTTATATCTATTAGCCCTTCCGCGATAACTGCAGTATTACTCTTTTTCAAAGTGATTTTTTTTTTGACAGATAATTAAATGTCGATATTAAATTTATTTATATATTGCATGATACACCCATATGGGTCAGCAATTGCATACAAAAATAACATATATGACATACATTTACACATTTTAAAATTGCTTCATTATAAGTACAATTTTAAAATACTAAAGTTTTTGATTGACATGGACCTCATTTACGCAGGTCTAAAAACTTTATAAAATCTTCAATTGCTGACAAAAGTTAAGATTTTGGATTTAAAATTTTTTGCATTTTACTGAGTGGCTTTTCTTAAAAAAAAAAAAACAGTGTTTATTTTATTGATTTTAGAGCATAATTGATTTCTGACAAAAAAGTTTTGTTGACAGTGAAGAAAGAAGTGGTACTGATCATCCAATTTATTACAATTTTTTACAAAGTTTAAGATCTCCTGGACTCATGACATTATTGGACAAGGTCGGAATTCGGTCAGGTAATAAGTTTTAACAGTGCGACATTTAACTCCGGACACGACATTTGTCCGGACTTTCGCCAACCACTTTTCCAAAGATACATGGAAACCATTTATGTCATCTGGTGGGATTTTTTTAATCGCACAACATGGACTAACCTTTACACCTGAATATCTTCTAGATTAAAAGATATTACACCTGCAATCAAGAAATCCCATGGGATTATGGTGGGATTTTCTCTCCTAACTAATATCCCACCATTATTCTGTGGGAGAAAAATGAGTTCTGTGGGATTTTTTCTCCTATAGAAGCAAAACTCCCATTTTTAACCTTACATGGGATTTTTTATCCCATAATTTGTGAAATAGGACAAGAAGTTCTATAATTGTCACTAATAGGATTAAAAGTTCTCTAACAAAATGATTTATAGAATATTTTATCCTACAGGAGAATGGAAATTGTTTTTATCTCTTTAATGTACAGGGAAAAACAGTCCATCTTCTTTTAATCTAATACAGTCAAGGGTCAAAATTATTTTTGAAAGCTTTTTGCCATATAATTCATTGCAAACTTAACATTTTAAAATCATTACTTTAATATTTCTACTCTAGCTTTATATCACTATAAAAAAAACTTTACTGTCATATTATATACATGCTGTGGTCTAGATATAAAATTGTTATTCTTTACTTTTATCAGTGTTTATCATAAACCTTAAATAGACTTCTGCATGATCTATCTTGAAATGATTTCATAATGAATAGTAACTAAAATATTTTTGTAAATATCATTGAAATAGGTTTGTAATGGGTTATAATTATAAGTGCTGAAATACTTCCGACCTTTAAATGTATTTTATGAAACCACCTTCTCGGGTGCTCCTTATACATAGGAGGGAATTCCATAACTGAACTGAACTAAAGCACCTTTCTTTTTGACTTATTAATTGCGCTGAGGTGATTGTGGACTAATTCAAGCATTACGTATTAAACCAATAGCTCAATAAAATGAATATAAATGAGACTAAATTGATTTAAAAGTACGTGAATTAATCCTTTCAGCAGACTGCATCTTTCCCTGTTCTTGCATCACAGTTGCAACAATGCATTTACAGAATGTGTAATTTTACTACGAATACAAAGCGCAGTGGAGATCTTGATCGGTATTGGGTGGATTCGTCGCGACTATTTGGATTCACTCCGGGCGTTTCGTTTCATTCTAAATAAAGTATTCAATTGTTCTATAACGACTATATTTTTCTACTTTAAATGAATGTTGAATTATTTTTAATCATGGTAGCGTTTTCACTCGGAGAGCGTTATCAAATAAAAGTACTCAGCCAAGTGAATTTGCATGAAATAAAAGGAGAAAAAATTGTAGTCCACTCAGGTTTCACAGATGAATTTAGGGGTCAAATAAATTCATATGTTATATGCATGCAGGTATCTGACTTTAAAAACTTAATTTCTATTTTTGAATAGTAATTATGACTGTATTTATAAGGCAGATAAAGCTCTCCCTTTTCAAATAATTTATTTAAATTTTAAAACCTGGTCTTGAGTAGAAAAAAAGTCTCCCATTGGTCATTTTCTTAATGTTTCAAAAAATATACACAAATTCATTTATTAGGTTTGATTTACTAAGTGAATGCTATGACAAAAAAATCTATTCCAAACTGGCTAAATTTCATTGAAAAGTACAAAAAGTTATGGTAATTTAATTAAGTGAACACACCAATTCCTATCGATGGAGTATACCATGATGATGGATTCTCCCTATGAAAATTTCAGTCCTCTTACAATTTATCAATTGACATTTAGAAAGTACATGCTATTGCAAGCAAAATAATATCAAACTGGCAAAATTTCATTGAGAAATAAAAAAGTTATGGCCATTCAAGAGAACACACCAGTACGATTGACAGAGTATAATATGATGATGGATTCTCCCTATGAAAATTTCAGTCCTTTTACAATTTATCATTTGACATTTAGAAAGTACATGCTATTGCAAGAAAAATAATATCAAACTGGCAAAATTTCATTCAGAAATAAAAAAGTTATGGCCATTCAAGAGAACACATCAGTACGATTGACAGAGTATAATATGATGATGGATTCTCCCTATGAAAATTTCAGTTCTTTTACAATTTATCATTTTATATTTAGAAAGTACATGCTATTGCAAGCAAAATAATATCAAACTGGCAAAATTTCATTCAGAAATAAAAAAGTTATGGCCATTCAAGAAAACATACCAGTACAATTGACAGAGTATAATATGATGATGGATTCTTCCTATGAAAATGTCAGTCCTTTTACAATTTATCATTTTATATTTAGAAAGTACATGCTATTGCAAGCAAAATAATATCAAATTGGCAAAATTTCATTGAGAAATAAAAAAGTTATGGCCATTCAAGAGAACACACCAGACTAGTATGATTAACGAGTAATATATGACATGATGATGGATTCTCCGTATGAAAATTTTAGTCCTCTTATAATTTATCACTTTACATGTAGAAAGTACATGCTATTGCAAGCAAAATAATTCCAAATTGGCAAAATTTCATTGAGAAATAAAAAAGTTATGGCCATTCAAGAGAACACACCAGACTAGTACGATTAACGGAGTAATATGACATGATGATGGATTCTCCCTATGAAAATTTCAGTCCTCTTACAATTTATCATTTGACATTTAGAAAGTACATGCTATTGCAAGCAAAATAATATCAAATTGGCAAAATTTCATTGAGAAATAAAAAAGTTATGGCCATTCAAGAGAACACACCAGTACGATTGACAAAGTATAATATGATGATGGATTCTCCCTATGAAAATTTCAGTCCTTTTACAATTTATCATTTGACATTTAGAAAGTACATGCTATTGCAAGCAAAATAATATCAAATTGGCAAAATTTCATTCAGAAATAAAAAAGTTATGGCCATTCAAGAGAACACACCATTACGATTGACAGAGTATAATATGATGATGGATTCTCCCTATGAAAATGTCAGTCCTTTTACAATTTATCATTTGACATTTAGAAAGTACATGCTATTGCAAGCAAAATAATATCAAATTGGCAAAATTTCATTCAGAAATAAAAAAGTTATGGCCATTCAAGAGAACACACCAGTACGATTGACAGAGTATAATATGATGATGGATTCTCCCTATGAAAATTTCAGTCCTCTTACAATTTATCATTTGACATTTAGAAAGTACATGCTATTGCAAGCAAAATAATATCAAATTGGCAAAATTTCATTCAGAAATAAAAAAGTTATGGCCATTCAAGAGAACACACCAGTACGATTGACAGAGTATAATATGATGATGGATTCTCCCTATGAAAATTTCAGTCCTTTTACAATTTATCATTTGACATTTAGAAAGTACATGCCATTGCAAGCAAAATAATATCAAACTGGCAAAATTTCATTCAGAAATAAAAAAGTTATGGCCATTCAAGAGAACACACCAGTACGATTGACAGAGTATAATATGATGATGGATTCTCCCTATGAAAATTTCAGTCTTTTTACAATTTATCATTTAACATTTAGAAAGTACATGCTATTGCAAGCAAAATAATATCAAATTGGCAAAATTTCATTGAGAAATAAAAAAAGTTATATATAGCCATTTAAGAGAACACACCAGTATGATTAGGTGAGTTTAATTAACATGGCAAATGTTCCCTATGAAAATTGAAGTCTTAATTTTTACAATATCAGAATTTCTACTCTTTTCTATATCAGTATAACTTTAAATTTTGGGTCATTTTTAAATTTAAAGGATTGTAATTATATTGATAATTTTTTCAAGGAATGAATCAAAGAGCTGAGATGTATACCTATATAGTTTTTCTTCATACAAAAACTTACGATGAAATATGGCACAGTTAGATATTCTTCATTTAATTTATACACTTATTATTATCATTAAATTTCCCAAACAATTAGTTATGAAATGAAAGATACAATTTCTGGTAAATTGAGTCTAAATTCTGTAAGTGATTGTAATCTGCACCATAAAAGACAGTACTGAATGCATTGTAATAGGAAAGGTCATATTATATGTATGCATATATATAAATTGGTAAAATTAAATTGAAATGTTAGAAAAGTATATTTTATGAATATATATTTTTAATCTGTTAAATAAGAAAAAAATAAAATGTTGAATAAATGATGGTTTTTAATTATGAAAATGAGTTGCAACAGATCTTTGAATGAGCAAACCATGAAGCCTCATGTGTACATTCAAATACATGTATTTTGATTTTTTTTTTTTTTTTTTTTTTTTTTGAAACAGATACCAATAACTGTTTTCATGTGATAATAGCACTAACAACATAATTAGTCCAACATGTTGTTACCTAAACTTAATTAACAAGGTTAACTATATTTACTAATTATTAGCCATTGTCATCTTCATTGTTTTGCAGTAAAAAAAAACTATTAATAACTATACATATTTTTGTATGTCCATTAATCAACACTTTAAAATGTTGTTGTTTTTTCTTGGAAAATGTTTTAAAATAATTTTTAGAGTAGGTACTCCAAAACAAAGTATATACACAAATTGATAATAAACAGGAAATGGCTCGAGTCATCATCAGTCGGTGTGGAGATGAATTGTTGAATATATGTGTATATCACTGTTTACATTGAAGTTCTGGGAAAAAAAGGTGTGAGAATATTCCCTTCAGGCTAAATTTTACAATATATTTTCAAAGGTGTGAAATTGGAATCCATTCAATGATTTCAATCTGATCACTCTTTTACAACATTATATAAGATTTTCCAGAATCAATAAATTACTCTAGATCTCTTGAAAATTCTTCAGCAAATCAAAGATACTGAAATACAATCAAGCCTTTGGAAGCAATTTCAGTACTCTTTTGAGATGGGGTGGGGTACATGTAAGGAGGTGGGCTCAACTGATGAAGAATTTATAGAAGCATACAACTTTTATAATTTTGTTGCATAATATTCGTAGCGTAAAAGAGACGTCAGCATATGGGGGCAACATTTCTTCTGCTTGATTTTTTAAAATTGTTTTAATTTTATTTTTTGTTTTACTGAATAACGATAAAATGTGTGAATCGTTAGCTTTCCACTCTTACTCTGTATTTGGTGTTGATGTGCAGTGCTAAGTTTGTACAATCTCGTAAGATTTCAATACATGTATATAAAAAAAAAACCTGAAATAGACTTGAAATTAAACAACAGTGGCCTTATCGGCAGACATATGGCTGCAATTAGCCCTTTGTTTTATTTCACAAGTCCTGCATCTAGTATCTGAAATGTACTGTTTGTACACTTTGAATACAAGATTATTGATAGGAAAGTTAAGTATATGTGTATATTTTTCACACGGAATTTACATTTGGTACATCATTAACTTTCAAATATCAAATTATATATTTTTATTCATTTTCACTATTTACAATTTAATCAGTTTGGTTTTCCACGAAAGATATTTTTAAATGCGAATGTGATCTACAGGATAACATTAAAACAAGGTGATCGAAGTTATATAGTATAATGACATATTATCTTCTTTATATACCAACAGTCCTAAGGGGACCGCTTTGATTATTTACTATAATTTAAATCAAGGATCTATAAATTGTCATTTTTTTCTACTAAACTTTAAAAAAAATTCCTTTTCGTCCAAAGTTTCTTAAAATAAAAGTTACATTGGCTATTATTGTTTAGAAGAAAAAAATAAATCACGTAAACGTAAAGACCATAAGTATTTAAAATCTATAACTTACATTCTAGAAAGGGACATAACTCTGTAAAGAGTATCGTATTATGCTATAGTGTCCTAGATCGGACATAGATATTCTTTAAGCTAGAGTTGAAGCTATAATTTTATAAATGATTTATTTTTATTTTATCGATAAAAAACAATAATAGGACATATTCATAAATGCGTCACAAGACCCACTTCGAGATATTGACTCTGCTGACTTCTAAACGCTTTAGCTTTGGACGGGACTATATTTTTGGACGGGGGTGTCGATCCCAAGTTAAGCTCAATCTGATTTTTTTTTTTTTTTTTTTTTTTTTTGATATTTGTCATCTGAGTTTGATTTCACAGAAAAATAATCAACTTCTGTTGTATTACCTGTTTTTCTTAATCTTGCAGTAAATGTTTGAATACTAATAAAGCAACTTAAGTCTGCTGTTAAACCTACCCCCCCCCCCCCTCCCCTTGCTAACTTCCAAGAAACCAATATCTTCACCCCAGATCTCCATAGGGTATGATACATGTATGTATATACCTAGAGGCATTTAAGAGTCTAACTCTTTTGTTTTCCCCAGGTAGCAAAACTGTCACAATTTGCTTGGAACTAACAAAACATACACAAGGGATATTAACACACAGCAAGTCGATTTAACAAATGAATCTACAATAGAAATTCATGAAAAACAAACTCCATGCTTTTACTAAACCTTTGGATTAAGTCATAATTTTTTTTTTCATTTTCAATTTAAAAATTAAATCCAAACAATTTTACATCGTTCATAATTGATAGCAAACAATTAATATAAAATTGCATCCCCCCCCCCCCCCCTTAAGGACAGATGATACAAACGTTTGTCAAAAAATTCGAAAATATAAACTTGAATCATGTTTATGAAAGTAAAATGAATGCTCGTATAGCTTTTGATTTTTCATTCTACGTTTCACAAAAATGGGATTTGAAGTGACAAAAATTTATAGGTTACTATTGATTATCACATGAAGGATGGTTGGTGAATGATACAATTTTGAACATCATAGAAAGTTAACAATATATCAAAATGTCGTGAATTAAAAGAAGAAGAAGGGGCTTTATTGAGGCTATGTACTGACTGGACTTTTAAACTTGTACTGAATATCCCACTGACCATGCAAATAAAATTTTCTTGACTGTTCAAGGGAAACATTAATTTTTATTTTAGAGATACAGAGAGACTACCCACCCGTCCACTACCCCTCCTCCTTCTTATCATGTTCTCAATGATCATGATGATGTCCCATTTATATAAAATGTTAATATTTTTGGTATTGGGCATTTTAATTACCATTATTACCCATGGCAGTATTTACAACAACAACAAAAAAAATCTGAAAAAAATAGGCCTGATAATTTATTTCATTTCTTTGTTTTCTCGTGAACTATGCATTGTTTAAATTAAAAAAAGATAAACCAATAAATAAAAAGAAGCAGTAATATTCTATCTATGGATTCACTTCTTAAAAATTCTGTGCAGACGGATGCATTATATTCCTAGAATTACCCAATACCAACCAAAGAAAAAAAAACGGCGACAAGATTATGAGGATATTGGAATTTCCACATGATGTTTGTAAACAAAATTATGACGAAGACCTGCTCTATTTTTGTAAGTAGATCTAGAATTATTGAATTTGTTATTTATTTCATTTAAAGCATGTTAATACATGGCTCATAGATTCTCTTTTTTTTTGAAGTCTAAAGATCTATAGATCATCCTGATTCCTCGTTAACTGATGAAACAATCTTATGAATTTCTGTCACTGTAAAGTGTTTGCAGAGCTAGCAGTCGATGGGGTTATTCAGTAGTACATTATACAAGTTAACAAAGTAAATAATCGTCAGAAAATTATACACATCGGAATATTATTCTTTCGTTCGAATTTCCTCAATGACAACGTTGTAGGCTAGTATTCGTTCGTTCGAATATTCTCAATGTGTACACTAGCTGATGATTCTTCTTAAAAAATTATACTGTCATGTCTAAATTTGTCTGTAATTTGCAAGTTACAATTTATAAGTATCTTGATCACAGTCATCAGCATTACTGATTAGAAAATTAATTATCTTCTCTCAGACATGGTTAAAAGTATCCTACTACTGTAGTGTACTAGGGATTAACAAACATTGCATGTGTTGCAAGTACTATTTTTTTTTTTTTGGTGTCAAGATAAATTTTGAGATATGGGGGGTCAGTGCTTATAGTACATGTCATGATGGACATAATTAATAACCCCCAAAACTCCTACTTATATTGTTTGGAAGTATCCAAATATCAAATTACTAATTCTCTGTTAGAAAATTGGTTGATCCTCTGAAGTTTACATAGGACATGTACCCACATGATTATTGATATAATCAATGTTTTTTTTTTAATCTCTGAAAAACAGTCTTAAAACTTTGAGTGAAAAATCAATCTTTATACTGCTAAACTCATTTTTTATACCATGAATACATACTTAGGAATATCATTATTAAGTTATGTTCATGTTCTTTTGAGGGGAAAAAATATACATCATGTAGATGCTTATGTGTAAGTAAATTATAAAAGACAAAAATGCTAGGACTTTTTTATTTTACATATTTATTTGTAAAAATATTTTTTCTATTAATTGGAAATGAAATAAAAAAAAGTTCTAGCTTTATTACTAATAATATGATTTTTTATTAGAATTGATAGGATATTGGATGTTTAAGAAATAAAGACTGCATTCTCGTGCATGTTGCAGGATAACCTGCAATGTTAATGTAGACATAGATTTAAATTAAACAAGGACTCCCATGCCAATTTCAATAGTCCTCACCCACTGAAGTCAAACACAAAGGTAGTCGCACGAGATTTACATGCATATTTAGCCTCCTTAGCGTCAGACACAGAGACAGGTGCGCACGAGATTTTCATGCATATTAGGCCTTCTTAGCTCCTGACCTATCGACCTGCCTAATTTACATTCCGATAGAATTATCAAGAAATCAATTCCGCTAACTTTCAAAGAGTTACCACAGAGAAAAAAAAAAACAGACATGGAAATATTATGGCATGACATCATGAAAAATTCTCAAGGGCATAAAACTACTATATACAGATACCGGTAAATGAATGCAGAACATGCACAAAGTTTCATTTATGATATATTGATAGATAAAAATAATTTATACTTTTATACTTCGACCTCAGTAGGGGTAAATTTTAGCGTCAGTCATTTTGGCTGGATCGAGAAATTTCAGTGATCGATATTCAATCCATTTTCTAATTTTAGTGAAAAATTTAATCCATGCTTTGTTATTATACATGTAATTGGTATTGTATGATTTATTCTATTTTTTTTCTTTAACAGAAAATGAAGGTATAGTAGCTGACATATAGTGTACATGTACCACTTGAAGATTTGTCCCCCTTGTAGATACAAGAAATGCAAAGGTAATTCTTTGTGAAAATAGAGAGAATGAATAATAAAATTTTTCAAACCATACAACAAAAACTACTTTGAATAATTAGTACGCAACCAACCATTTACAATTTAATTTTGCAGTTTTATTTCTTTAACATTGAAAAAAAATCAAATTTGATATTTTTTTTAGCTCTACTGGTCAGAGACCAGAAGAGCTTATGGGATAGGAAGGTGTCCCTCGTCCATCCGTCTAGCTGTCCGTCTGTCTGTCTGTCCATGGCGTTTAGTTGTCTGTCTGTCTAGCTGTCCATCTGTTTGTAATTTTTCAAAACACTACTCCTCCTACAGTTTTATTCTGATTTCAATATAACTTAGACTGCACTAAGGTACATTTCAATGAACGGTGCTGCCATGGTTACTAAAAATAGAAATTTCTGTAAAATTCCTTTAAAACGCTACTCCACCTACAATTTTGGTATGATTTCAATATAATGTGGCACACAAGTAGACTACACTTAGATACATAATTCTATTTATTGCTGTCTGTTGCAAAGTTTCAAATCCAAGTGTTACTTTTTCTTTGTTATACATATAGACCAGGAGAGCTACAGTCTCATCAGAGACTTCTGGTTTATCCTTTTCATCACACAGCGACTTTCTTTTTTTTTCAGTGTACACAGATACATACACATAAAAGGAGACATCACCTCATGATCTGTGGATCCATTGAAAACTTTAAGGACAAAACTTCTGATAATTCATTCATGTATAGAGTGTTGACTCGAATATTGAATATCTAATGAATGGAAGCAAGAGAATTAATTTAAGAAGTATTATATTGTATATTACTCTTCTTATTCATCTGTCAAATTTCTTAATTAAAAATTAAACTTAAAGGCTTAAATAAGGATTTTTTTTTTCATTATTTTAATTAGAACAAGTTCTTTAATTTATTTTTCTCTTATATAAACGGGCATTTAAGGTCATACGCAACGTAGTTTGCACTTTATTGGGTTCTTCCCTGGAGTTGAAGAGTTCCACTAAATGAAGGACCTGTGTGCAATATTTTTATTGTCTATATATGGATTTGTAAATCTCTTCTAAAACAATTTTGATAAAAAAAATCTGGAATTTATGTTTTGTAATTTTTGTACATTTTTCTTTGAATAATGCAAAATTTTTCAAACTTTAATATCTTTTCAAAATCCCTGGAAATGCATGCTGATTTTTTGTTTAAAAATATGTTATATGGTACATGTATTATAAGTTTAAATTTAGAATATCTTGAAAAATTATCAGTAGGTAAGGTATCTTGCGTATGTCCTTAAATGTAAAATGAAGGTATGTGTACCTTTATTCAATGAACTAGGGAACTCATGAAGTGTGCATATTTATATAATAGTGTTGTATTTTGCATGCACTATTCTTAAAAAGTAGTCAGGGTTTGACACATGGTGCACAAGCCGGAGGCTTTAGGTATAATATACAGATAGTTTTAGAGAATAGTAGTTGAGTGATGAGGTCAATTGCAAGAAACTATTTTAGAAGAATTATTTTGTTTATTTTTCATCTTAAGTGTTAGCTGCAGAACTGTAGCTCTCTGAAAAAATATATATTGACAGACGGGAGAGCTACAGTGCCACCCATAGAAAAAACTGTATATTTATTGTGCACTTTTTGTGCACTGTTTCTCGATTTATTTCTCAGTGTTTTTAAAACTGTCATCTCAAAATATTACTAAACGTGTGTTTCTAACATATTCTTTCACTGTTTCTACAATAAAACATTCCTTATAATTGTTTTTAACAGCCCTCCTGGCCCTGAAATTGAAATCATTGAAAATTTTGCCTATTTATACTGCCATTTTGGTCTTCACGAGAATTCGGTCCAACGCACTTAGTACAAGTGTAAACTACGAAAGTTATAGAGGAGTAAGGACTTTTTTGAAATGTAGCTTTTTTTCAATTGAGGTAAGAATTTCGAAGAATTAATTCAGAACCGAGCGCACTTTTTTGTGCGCAATAAATATACAGTTTTTTCAATGGGTGGCACTGTAGCTCTCTGGTCTGTCAACATATATTTTTTCTGAGAGCTACAGTTCTGCAGCTACTTAAGTGTAAAATATTTGAAACTAAGTTTATATATATTATAGTACATTGATATTTATAACGGCGTCTGTGTTGTAATCGGTAGCGCGTCGGAATGACAATCTCGGGGTTGTGAGTTCGCTCCCAGGCGTGGGCGCAGTCAGTTTTTCTTCAGAAAATGAAGTCGTGCACTATTTCGGCATAGTATGCTTATGCTATTTAAATCCTTAGAACACTATGCAAGAATAGTAGGGTATGGGTTATGTAGAGACAAACTGACAGGAAGCATAATAATTGACAATATGCATTTATGACAAGAAAATTGAAAATCTTCCTGAAAGAAGTTGAATAAATTTAAGCCACTTAAGTACCAATCTAGTTAAAATTAGATGTTAGATCCGCTCACATAGTCACTACAGTCAGTTTAGCGAGTATGCGTGCGGATCTAACAACTTATTTAAATTACACGTAGATTGCTGAGGTAAAAGTTTAATACATGTACCCAATATCATTCTGCTATATTTGCATCCGCGTGGGTATTAACAGTGAGCATTAACTAACTGTGGCCTGGACCTCTTATTTTATGTGTTATGGGGTGTCCAAAACAAGGTGCATGCTGACGTTTAACAAAGAAGAAACTTGCAATGGCCTAAGGTGACTTGGCTATTATCAGTTGAATACATGTCAATGGTGCATGGTTATTATATGTACCAAAAAATAACAAGTAAAAGATCAGCAGAGTGCTTTTATTAAAGAAGTAACAGAACTAAGGAAAACTTGTTTTCTACTGGATGATATGAAACAATGAGTAGAGTACCACCGCAAATATTTCTGGATCCATGCCCTTTCATCATGTTTATTTTTGAACGGGTTCAATGAACTGTCAAAAATTCTTGATATGTTTAGTAGGTGTAGGTAGAAAGTTTTGAAATTAGTGAAAAGGTTGTTAAATATTTTTAATGCAAACTACCAGTAAATGTGCATAATGAAGATGGTTGAATTTTTTTCAACATTATTTTCTGTTCATTTGTCAGATCGGGTTCGTTATGAGTAAAATAATTTCCAGCTGTCATTGGAACAAAACAAGGCATGATCAGGATCATACAAAGAAAATTAAAAGTAAAAATTAGGTATATTATTACAGTTTGTGCATCTAAATAAGTTTTAAAACTCTCTTAAGAATCTCAGAGTGACTGATACGACCCAATTTCATGTGATTTTTTAATTGGAAACCTATCAGTTTAGTGCAGCAAACAGGCAAAGATCTAACAACGTGCATGGATCTGATCATGTCGTAAAGCTTGACAAATGGCACTTATGCAATAAATTAACCTAAATGATTAGGAGGAAAATAAACATAAAAAGATTTGTTCTTCCTTAATTGCATTTTTTATTTTTCCCATTCAAAATTTACATACAAGGAATAAAAGAAGGTAATCTACATACAAGGGAAATTGCCTTTTTACTTAAAAAAAAAACAAAAAAACAAAAAAACTGAAAGTTATAGAGATAAAACCACTTTTGATTTTTTGATCTTTAATCATTGAAAAAATTAAACATTACCCCAAAATTGGTTAATTTTAAGAAATTAAAAAAAAATGGTTTAGGAAACACATAACTTAAATGAAAATAAATAATTAATAGTAGTTAAACTGTTCAATAGTTTCTTTATTTGGTTTAAAACTGTTGTTTCTTTATCCCATGGGAGAATTTTTTTCTATTTTGTAATGAATATGGGATAAATCCCACATTTATAAAGAGATGGGAGATTATCTTCTATATACAAGTATATGGGAGATTTTGTCCCATTATAAAGCATTCATGGGATTTTCAAACTTCTATGGGAGAAAAAATCCCACAGAATACCTTTTTCTCCCACAGAATAATGGTGGGATATTGGTTAGGAGAAAAAATCCCACCATTATCCCATGGGATTTCTTGGTTTCAGGTGTAATATCTTTTTACTTAGAAGATAATCAGGTGTAAATTTTGGTTCATGTGTTAAGTTTTAAAAAATCCCATCAGATGACATAAATGGTTTCCACATATCTTTGGAAAAGTGGTTGGCGAAAGTCCGGACAAATGTCGTGTCCGGAGTTAAATGTCGCACTGTTTTTTGTGAAAATCTCCTGAACACTCCGACTTCGGTGCATATACTAATGATACAGGTAGGAAAAAGTGTAGAAAGAGTCGCCCGCGTGGCGCAGTGGTTAGAGCGTCTGCTCTAGAGTCGCGAAGTAAGGAGTTGATCCTTACGTCGCGGGTTCGAATCCCACTGTGTGGCGTGGAGACCGGTCCTTCGGATGAGACCGTTTAAAACGAGGTCCAGTGTCGCAGTAGGTGCTGGCACGAAAAAGATCAGTGCTCAATGGCCGTAAGTGCCGAGTATAGGACAAAATTTGCAGCTCTCCACCGGCAAGTGGTGGCGTCTCCATATGAGTGAAAAATTCTCGAGAGGGACGTTATACAGGATAAAAACAAACAAACAAACCATTTTCAATTTCTATAGAATGGTCAATTACTCTGAATTTTGAAATTAGCTGTCTGGTTCTAATTTTTTTTCCTACTTATAGGTATTCTTCCATTTTAATATCGGTTTTCAATTTACTATAGAAATGCAATTTAGAGATATCTGTAATTGAAAAGTTCGCCATGGAATATATACAACTTCCATACATAATGGAATAAAGATTGCCTATAAATACTAGACAGGGAAAATCCATAGGTTATTTTGAGGTAAGTATCACATGCTCGCTCGTAAAACCAAGATTTACGAGAGAAATCTCTAATTTTACTTTAAGGAGGGATTCTTCTCAGAAGAACACTTATTTCTTATATTTAAAAATCAATGAAATTTTCACAAAATTAAGAAGACAGTATCACTAAGTGATGGTATCAGTTAGATTGAATTTTTATATCAGAGGAAAGGTCAGGTCAAGGTCAGTACCTTTTTCCTGGACATTAAGAATAAAAAATTACTGTTGCCAATCATGCAATGCCTACTTCTATTTCAATAAATTAAATGTTTTCCTTTTTGCATAAAGAGATATTACCATATACAGTTTATAAGATGATATTACCAAATTGACATAAATAATTTAACTAAAATGGATATTGGCTAATCCGAATGTTCTCTATTTTTCTTAAAATTTTAAGATATTTTAGTTATTTTTATATGCTTCCTATAATTAAATTTTTCTTATTTTCACATATGGTAAAGTTGTCACATAAAGATACAAAATGATATAAAAACAAAAAGTTTTGACCGTTTACTAAGAGAGAAAAAAACACTTTTTACGGATTTTCGGCTCATATCTGAACTTAGATTGTAAGCTTTTAAAAGCTAACATAATTGTACTTTGTTTGGAAAATCATATTTATTTGATATATTTTAAAACTTTAGTCCCTTAATATTTATTTAACTTACATTTAAAAATTTTCTTCAAGTCTTTGTGTAAAAATTATAACTAAACTCATTGTTCTATCATTATTTTGAGAGATAGAAAAGAAGATATTTTCATACGCCGCCATTCCGCCAAAAATATAGTCCCTGCTAGATTTCAAACTCAGTTTACCATTTCTATTTAAAGTTGTACAATTGTGATGAGGAAAGAAAAATATGATCTTTTAAATCTCTTGCATCTAAAAATATAAAACATATAAGCAAATATACTTTGAATATTTCATCTAGTCAGAAACCAGACAAGAATCCCTCCTTAAAGACAATAAAAGGATTAGGAATGGCATCGGAGTACGGACGGAAGATGAATTCAGTAAAAAAAAATTGATATGCAAAAATTTAGTTTTGTTTTACAATTCCTTTGAAAAATGTATATTCAGAGGAAAAAGAAAACTGGATGTCTACATTCGGAAAAACAACGAATTGCTCCAAAACTTAAGTACAGTAAGTCTCTTATCGTTAGTTGCGGCACTGACCAGACCGGAAAGCAAGGTCACTGTAGGAAGCATCGAATACACAATTCTTTACCAGTTCATAATTTCCTTATGTGCACCCGGGGGAGGAAAGAGTAACACATTTTATCGAGCGATAGATCCAGTGGTTGAAAAAATCAGAAAGAAGCATGGTGTGAATGTGTATTTAGAAACCTGTACATCCTTCGGTCTGCAAAGCACCAGATAGAAAAAAATGAATAGGGTTTAACTATCAGTTAGGAGGATCGCCGTTTTATAACGTCGGTAATTGTTAAGCAATTCAATAGACAGGGGAAGCGTTAGCTTTTGAGCAAAATCTGGGGTGGCAATGGAGACATTGCAAATCCAAGTCACAGGAAACAGAGGTTTCATGAAAACCTCAATGTCGTTACTCCTATTCTTACGGAGTCCGGGGTAACGACGGTCAGTTTAACCGTTTACTTTACTTGTCCAGCTCAGTCATTAGATGACGCTTGTTCCTTGATCGGAAGGTCGTGGGCTCCAGTCCCGGCCGTGACAAACCTTAGTCGATATAAAATTAGTATTATATTCTCCCTCACTACGTTCGTCCGAATACAATTTAACTTAGTCCGAAATATCTGACGTTTTCCAGGCTTTTTTCACGATTTTGATATTTTACATGCCAGGAAAACGTCAGAACCGGCGCCATTACAAAAATGGAAATTCTCGGGTTGATTTTCGATACTTGCTAACTGAATTAAATGCTGAATTCACAACTTATCAGTAGTACAATGCCTGTAGTACTCACCAACATCATTTATATGGGTTTGTTTATGAAATATACAGTCTGGTGAAAACATTTTATCAGAGGGTCGAGTTTTCTTTTCATTTCGTGCAATTTAAATTCTTGCAAGACCAAATCGAAATGTGGAGTGATATTTTCTTTTCATCGATATTGGTGAGTACTAGAAGCATTGTGGTACTGATAAATAGTAAGTTCGGCATTTAATTCAGTTCGCAAGTATCGAAAATCAGCTCCGGTGGGAGACGGTGAAATTTCCAGTTTTCGTAATGGCGCCGGTTCTGACGTTTTCCTGGCACGTAAAATATCAAAATCGTGAAAAAAGCCTGGAAATCGTCAGATATTTCGGACTAAATTTAACTATACTCTTTATTCTGTATTTATAAATAAATTTTGAAAAGATAACAACTCATGTATATGGAATGCTGCTCGTTAGAACGTAGAACCAACAAAGAGAAGGATGTAAATTTTCAACACTCACTTTTTCCCAAAGTTTCTAGCAATAACTCTCGGGCTTGTTGATACCGCACAACACATATTTCCCAGATGACTTGTTGAATTGAATTGCTCTAAATACGTATTCCTCCGATTTATCCTTAATTTCGGCTAACTTTAAGTAATGCTTAATCCAGGACACAAGACACAGTTCTCTGTCTCTGCCATTGCCACTTCGTTACCACGCCAGTATACATCAGTTGTGCTTGATTCAATGTAAACATTCATATATGAATCTTTAAGACTTATATTTTTTACTTTAATATTAACTAATTCACTGAATCGCAGAAAACCTGCAAAACTTAACAACAACAAAGCCACTGTTCTCACTTCGTAAATCACAGTTTTGCTCCTGTTCCAAAACATCTGAAGAATTCGTTTCCTTCTTCTTTATGGGTTTCGATAAAATTCGTTTTCCTTCTTCCATTAAACTATAATTAACACTGTCGTCACAGGGATTAGAAACGCACAATGAAGATCATAATGCCACTTTATACTATAGAAGAATGAGTACAGAACTGCTTCAGAAACTCCTTGTTGAATTAATCCACTTAAGAAAATGGCATCCACACAGGATTTTGCGGGAAAACTTGCGACATCTTTTGAAATGCATCACTGCTGAAATTTTTTGAAATATATTTTATGAAATATATGGAGATAACGAAGAGTATTCAAGCTCAAAAGTCCATGAAACAATACAAAATAGGAGCAGAGCAAACACGGACCTCTAAAACATCAGAGATGGGATCAGGTGCCATGGAGGTGTGAGTATCCCCTGCCGACCGGTCACACCCGCCGTTTGCTTCATACTGCTTAATGTGTTTCTACTTTTTATGATATGGAAAACAGAGGAATCTGCTGATTTAAACTGCTCTTTGTTTGACAAGTCTTTAATTTCAGCCGATGTGTCACTAAAAATCTGTGAATAAACAGCAAATATATAACCATACACTCAAATATATATATCATCTGATATCATTATATTTTTTGAAATCAATCCTAGGAACCAAAACCTTACACAGAAATATTTCTTGAGCGAATATACTCGACTTGTCTGATCCTGACATAAACAAGACATCATGATGGTTGTACAGGTAATTGTGATATAAACAACATGCCGTCGCGCTCACAAAAATTATCAAAACACGCCGTCACGCTCACACAACTTATCAAAACACGCCGTCACGCTCACACAAAACACGCCGTTACGCTTACACAGAGTGTGACGGCGTGTTGTGTGTTATCGAGATGGAGTGTGGTAGTATTTAATTCAGTGTATTTGCTTTCATTCCGCCTGTTCTACTAGTACTTGTCTGTATAGTATTATTGTGAAAAACGCACTGGCGTGTTGTCACTAATGTGAACGACGCACCGGTGAGTTGTAACTAACGCACTGTTGCACTTTTGCAAATCGTCTTATCGGAACAGTGGGGACACCATACATTTCCTCATTGCCTGACGCCACGTGCGTCAGGCAGTATAAGGATTAATTTTTCCAAGATCCGAAACTAAACGATCACTCTTAATGAACTATTTTTTGTGCATGCTGATTTACAACGGAATTTGTTACCTGCGTTTAAAGAAAAACAGTTTGCAGAAGAAAGAATCATATTACTGATGTAAATTAATGATGTGTTTAATTCCTTCAGTTTTTTTTCATACAAATGTTTATTCTTTGCAATTCTTTGTATGGACATGTCCGTGTAACATTTTTTCTGCGTTTCTAAACGACTGGATCAGTCCATTTGCCTTCTACGAAAGGAGTGACACAATCTTATCTCAATTTTTAAAAGAACACATTGTACATGTATATGGGCAAGCAACACTAAAGCAATGGATTTGCTGACCATTCTTACTATTTATCTTATAAGTGGACTAGTCCAATCATAAACAAACTCCCTCCACCTAGTAAATGGGACATCCCTTCTTAATTCAGTCTGTTTTCCACCTTTTCTTTCAATATTACATTTATTAACAAGCATTCTGAGAGTATTGCATGAGCAATACTAGTCCCCTACCGGCAAGTGTAATCTGGTTCTGTTCCCGTTAAGAATTGAAAATGCCATAATTCCGTCAAAAATTAATGAAGCGGGACGAAATGCAAAGTTGATCTATAACTAATCAAGGTAAAGCCACATACCAAAAATCAGCTCAATATCTACAAGCGTTTAGAAGAAAATTGCGGAAAACCCGTAAAAATTGAAAAGGCCGTAATTCCGTCAAAAATCAATGAAGCGGAACGAATTGCAAACTTGATCTGTAACTCATCAAGATACACTCACATACCAAAAATCAGCTCAATATCTGCAAGCGTTTAGGAAAAAAGTGCGAAAAACCAAGTGGGACAGACTGACAGACAGACAGAGGGACAGACAGGCAGACAGACAGACGGGCGGACAGACTCAGAGGAAACCTATAGTCCCCTCCGGTTTCACCGGTAGGGGACTAAAAAGTTTCTTGTATTCAACATATTCTTTTATAAAAGATTTGTAAGATTTTGTACTTTTATCCCATATCATTGGCCAAAATAAAGAAGACAACCATTTAGGAATGACTAAAGTTCTGTATGCATTACACAAACGCATCGCAGCTATGTTAAGGCTGTCCGAAGGCTAAAAATTAGGGATGGCAATTTGTAATCGGTTAACCGGTTAGTCGGTCGGAACGATGGTAATCGGTTGGAAAATCTGTAATCGGAAAAAAATTAATATATGTGTACATCTGAACACAATTTCATAAAATTAAGAAGATACCAAAAAAATATCTGAAATGTAAGCATTTTCACCTATCTATTGAAGCTGATTTGGAGATGATTAAGGCTCTCCAGATGGACACCATGGGGGTAATTAGTCAGTAAATATATAAAAAAATAAAATAAAATGCATCCCATCGCAGCGATGTTGGAGAGGCTATAGTAACGCTCGTGTATGTGTGTTGGGGGGGGGGGGGGGGGAGAGAGAAAGGATGCGTAACAAGTTAAGCAAGAAATAATTCATATCAGGATTGTAAGCAAGAAATAATTCATATCAGGATTGATATGCTCTTCTGCGATAAACTATCTTTAGGAAAAGTTTTAAAAGCCCCAAGCACAAACTAAGATCTTGATGATGGATTGCGTCAAGAGCCTTTATATAGGAAGTCCTAGCTTACCCATACAGAATACATCCATAGTCTAATTTAAATCTGGCCAGAGAACGACTGGATGTCAGACTAGCTCTCTATCATCTGCTATGATGTGATGTCAACTTCTTGTATGATGATGTTGTATGTTTTACGTCCCGTTGGAGAATTTTTCACTCATATAGAAACGTCACCATATACCTGTGAAGGTCAGGTTTTGACCTTTACTCGGCACTAGGGCTATTGAGCCGTGAGTTTTTAGTCCCCTACCGGTGAAACCGGAGGGGACTATAGGTTTCCTCTGAGTCTGTCCGTCCGTCCGTCTGTCTGTCTGTCTGTCTGTCTGTCCCTCTGTCTGTCTGTCAGTCTGTCCCACTTGGTTTTCCGCACTTTTTTCCTAAACGCTTGCAGATATTGAGCTGATTTTTGGTATGTGAGTGTATCTTGATGAGTTACAGACCAAGTTTGCACTTCGTTCCGCTTCATTGATTTTTGACGGAATTACGGCCTTTTCAATTTTTACTGGTTTTCCGCAATTTTCTTCTAAACGCTTGTAGATATTGAGCTGATTTTTGGTATGTGGCTTTACCTTGATTAGTTATAGATCAAGTTTGCATTTCGTCCCGCTTCATTAATTTTTGACGGAATTATGGCATTTTCAATTCTTAAAGGGAATAGAACCAGATTACACTTGCCGGTAGGGGACTAGTATTGCTCATGCAATACTCTCAGAATGCTTGTTTCTTTTGCCAGCACCTACTGCGACACGGGACCTCGCGGTTTATACGGTCTCATCCGAAAGACCGGATTCCACGTCCAACAGTGGAATTCGAACCCGCGGCGTAAGGATCAACTCTTTACTCCACGATTCTAAAGCAAACGCTATAACTACTGTGCCACGCGATTGAAAAATGTAGCGATAAAAATCACAAAAACTCACTATCTATCCGTTTTCTCTTCTAAAAGGAAGGTACAAGAGGATTCTCAAGCACAAAGACGATTAATCACATCATAAGGTGTTTTGTCTAAGCTGTCTCGTCAGAGGAAATCCATTGGCACTGAAAGCAACCATTATTGCCCTTCCACATCATATTTGGAAATCACTCCAGCTGTGATTCAAAGTGGTGTCGATACCTTCATGCTTAGGATTCATACATTCCAAAGAATCATTCCAATAAACGATATCGGTCAGATACCAATCAAGTTCTTCTGCATCTGTTTTCATCGTTTGTAGAGCAAACAGAGAAACTTTCATCTCTAGAAAGCACCTCTATGGCAATGAAACTTTAACATTATGGAGTCTAGAATGAATTTAAAGGAAACTTTTATTCTGGATCAGAGAACACCTGTGAAAGAGACGCAGCTGCTGTCCGTGAAAAGAAAACGGGGACTAAAATATGCTACAAAGGTTAGCCTGGCGACAGACATTTTTTGTGTTCTAATAAAAATTGTATACTGTACTATATGATGCACATAATGCAGTACAAGATTGTAAATACTCGCAAAAGCTTGCTTAGTATGGTAGTAATTGATACTTTATTTGAATTACACTTTTACAGCGTCCTATATCATTGATATCATAAAACAGATGGAAAGCAGAAAAAAAACTAGAGGTACTGTGAGCACTGAGCTCACTAAATGATACCCCCGCCTTCCATATGATTATAATGGCAAAGTCAATGTTTTGCTCTGAGAAACCCGAAATAAGTGTCAGATCAAAAAGTAAAATAGGAGGTGCACAATGGCATTATGTAATAAAGAATCTGTGAAAGTATCATTAAATTTTATTCAGTGGTATAGGAGGAGGTGCGGATAAGAGAGGGTACCCTTCAATATTATAGAAAGAATGGCAGTGTCCATGTTTTGCTATGGGAAACCCGAAATAAGTATCCGATCAAAAAGTAAAATAGGAGGTGCACAATGACACGATGTAAAAAAGACTCTATGGAAGTTTCATTAAAATTCATTCAGTGGTATAAGAGGAGTTGCGGATAAGAGATGGGTTCCCCAAAGCGTAACAGACGGACGGACGGACGGACGGACATCCCGATCACTATATACCCTCCCACTTTTTAAGCGGGGGTATAAAAATTAGGAGCCATTGATACTTTGATTAAGCTAAAGTTGTATAAGATAGTATGGGGAAAAAAGATTTGGGCCTTTCTTTACCCAATGTACGTGTAGCACATGAGAGAAAGGGATTTGATGGCATCTATAGTACATTTACAGAATGTCTTCACGGTAAAGTAAAAGTGACTAAACAATGAAAATCATAACTGCTGTTTCAATTTGTTTGGAAGAGAGATAACTCTAAATATGTCACTGCAATTAATTGACCTTATTGTTTAATTAGTATTTCACTCGATACAACAGATATTTCAGTGATTATTCTATATTTCTGGTTAAATTGAATATTTCTGGCTTCAGGGCATGGATGAAAGTAATTTCATGTAAAAACAGAAAAAACGAAATTAGCTTCTTTTCTTATATAACACTACAAAGATCTTGACGAAATATTTTGGATGCAAGCCTGGATATGCCATAGCAAATATTGATTGATGTTTAATTTTTCAATGAGTACTAAACAAACCATTAAAGAAATTATTTGAAGAAAATTTACTCTTAATTTTGTTTTGTTCTTGAGGAGTGGATAATCTAACAGGAAAAGCGTATCAACTTGACAGTTTTAGTCATTTATCACAGTGAGAGTAATGCTTGTTATCAAAGGGTAATTGCACCTTAACTCTGCTATATGTTGCAATGATTAGACTTAACGTTTATTTCCAAATGACATGGTGTCGGCAGGTTTCAATGGAATTTATCATTTTTCTCTATATGATGATTATTTATGATAAATAACATAGAATTTACTACTAAAATTAACAAGATCTTTAAAATGTGTTGTTTAATCTGAAAGTAATATTTTTTTTCCAAATGTACATTGTATTATGTTTCATCTTCCTAGACGACATCAAAATTTTCTCCAAGACTTACAAGGAACATATGGAAAGATTACATGTACAACTGGTATTTGACAGATTAAGAGCAACAGGACAGAAAGTAACCCCTCCCCCCCCCCTCCCCAAATGCAACTTTCTGATGGAGCGGGTAAAATATGTTGGCATATAGTTCCAAGAACGGCATAGAAACAGATCCTGATAAAACAGAGAGAAAGTCAGAAATTGACCCACACCTAAATCACCAGAAGCCAGAAAGTTCCTAGGATTTATTGATTATTACAGGCGTTTTATCCAAAATTTCAGCAGAATTGCAAAACCGTTGACCATCCTGATGCCAATACCCAAAGATAGGAAGAAAGGGAAACAGATAGCCAAACAGAAATGGATATCAGGAGACGAACAAGATCAAGCATTACCAAACTTAAACACCTGTTACATGTAGCTATTCCATCCCATTTGAACTACATACAGATGCTAGTATTCAGGGATGTTATACATGTATCAGATACAAGAAGGAGAAAAGAGGGTCATCAGTTATGCTAGCAGAGGATTAACCAGATCAGAAAGAAATTACCCTGCCCACAAAATGGAATTTCTGGCTCCCAAATGGGCAATAACTGAAAAATTCAAAGATTATCTCTACGGAAATTCATTTACAGTATATACAGACAACAATCCTCTTACGTATGTCTTAACGACTGCGAAATTGGATGCCACCGGACATAGATGGTTAGCGGAATTGTCAAATTATAATTTTAACATCATTTACAGACGGGGGAAAAATAACAAGGATGCGGATGGATTACGCAGAGTTTCAGAGGATGTGATCAGGATTCAATTAAAGCCATCTCCGTCTCAACCTACTCTCAAGGACTAGTAGAGAGTATTGTCATAGACACCAATGTTTTTCAACAGACCATCAGTGAATCAGAAATATCAGACACCACCAAAATTGACTGAAAACAAAGACAGGATGCAGATGGGTTACTTGGAAAATGGAAATACTTTGTAAAAAGTGGAAGGAAACCAAAACAACACCAAATTACACCAAGTGAAGAATAGTATCCCTTGAGAAGAAATTTTAAAAACTTGTTTATAGAAGATGGAGTATTATACAGAAAAACCAGAGTCTAAGGAGAAAAAAGGAAACAGCTGCAGTAATTTTACCCAGATGCTACATTAACAGTGTATTAGACTACCTACACAGCAAATTTGGTCATCCAGAAAGGGAAAGGACACTATCCTTGATTAGAGACAAGTTTTATTGAAATGGAATGTTTAAGGACACAGAGAACTGGATTAAGAATTGTCAAAGATATGTGTGCAGGAAGACACCAACAAACCAATGTGCACCTCTAACAGGGATAGAAACAACTTATCTCTTAGAACTAGTCTGTATGGACTTAACATTAGAACATTCAAAAGGAGGTTTCCAGCATATTTTAGTGATCACTGACCACTTCACCAGATTCGCGCAAGCAATACCAACAATAAGACGGCAAGAACAACAGCTGAAGCCCTATTTAACAACTTTATAGCTTATTATGGAATACCATCAAGAATCCACAGTGATCAAGGCGCAAACTTCGCAAGCAAAATCATAAAGAAACTGTGTAACATCACCGGCATGAAAAAATCGAGAACAACGCCATATCATGCAATGGGAAATAGGATGAGAGAACGGTTTAATCTGACATTTCTGGACATGTTAGGAACTTTGGAGCCACACAAAAAATCTAACTGGAAACCACATGTTGCACCGTTAGTTCATGCATACAATTGCACACGGCATGAGAGTACCAATCAGTCACCCTACTACCTCATGTTTGGACGGGAACCACGGATTCCAGTGGACTTCGTCTTTGGTATTAACAACCAGCAACAGAAAACATTGTCCAAATACATAGAAGACCTTCGCCAGAAAATGAAGAAAGCATATGAAATAAGCAATATCATCAGCAAAGCAGCCCGTTCTAATCAGAAAGAAGAATATGGTATGAAGATCAGAGGAAACATCAACGAAGGAGATAGGGTTTTAGTGAAGATAGTCAGTTTTGATGGCAAACAAAAAATGGCGGACAGATGGGAGAAGATCTACATAGTACTGAGACAACCAAATCCCACAATATCAGTGTATGTTGTCAGGAAGGAGAGTGTTGAGGGAGGAAAGAGAACTTTACACAGGAACCTTCTACTTCCCATAGGTCACCTCGATAGCTTTAAGGAATCCAGAAAGACAAAAGCAGAAATAACTATAGCTGAATCGACAAAACAGGATAAGAGGAATCAGCAACCAGAACCAGTTAAAGAAACCACCAGTGATAGTGAATGTGAGGCAGAATCAGATATGGAGCGCAGTACAGTTAAGGTGTCAAATGGAAATATCGGCGATTTTTTTTAGATAGAAAATACATTTTTTTACAAGGATGGGCGTTTCTTTTTAGGACTTAACTATTATCGGACAAATGCAATGTGGTTAAAAACTACATGTTGAGGACGATTAGATTTCTTATTTAGACTTGTCACGTGATGTGGCAGTCACGTGATTTTAGCAAATATGCATTAAAAGTATTGAGGTCATCTATAGATTCTAATATTGCAAGGGCATAACCAAGTTAAAAATCTAAGTTTAACAAACAATTATTTTCAACACTCTTTGTAGTTTGTGAAAAGTGCTGCGAACCTATATAGATTCTACTAATTGCTAAAATTACATTTGTTAGACTGTATGTTGAATATTTTGCTGGTCAAGTACATTAAATATAGATATAATTCATTCATATGCAAGATTTCAACAGGTTCGCAGCACTTTTCAAATGTCTTCATACTTTTTGAGTTTATGTGTAAAAGCTTCTCGTAATTCATTGAGGGTATGCCCTTGCAATATATCGATTTATTACGACCCTTCTATTACCCTTCAATGAATCTGCATACAAATATACTACAGTATCCCTTGTCTAGGGAATGTACAGGAAGTATATGAATAAAATCATAAAATAGACATCGCATCCAAGTTAATGGCCTCATATATCTACAATATATTTTATTTAATTACAAAATACACTTTTCATTGTATAAATATAACTTGATCCGCCTCTCACTGCATACAAACTGCGTTAAATTTTACGATATGACGTCACATTGCATGACAAGTGCATTGCGATCAGTGAATTGTTTATAATTGCTGTGTGGGATTTAACCAACGACAATAAGCATGCACTAATTAGTATTGATGTAGTTTAAAGCTATTCAACAGTTTAAAATAGCAAATCATTTCATTTTGTAGTAATTTGAAGAACTTATTTTTTTGTTGATGTCATAGTAAGCATTTCCGTATAAATTAGGCCCCGCCTCCTTACTACAGCCTTAACTGTGCTGCGAGGTACCGGTACCAAGATTTAGAAGTCAAGACAACTGAACATCAGCAACCTATGACTGACCAGTTAAGAGAGATGTCACAGGGTGACAATAGTCAAGTATCAGATGCTGCAGAGAATGTATCTGAAGAAACACTAGTGGAGGAGGATGAAGAAGAACAGCAAATTAGGAGAAGTACTCGACAGAAAACAGCCATCCGGGATGAGGAGTGGTGAATATGTACAATCTGTCCAGAGTAGTAAAGGTACTAAGGATCCTTGGAACACAAAGAAGATATAATACTTACAAAGTATCTTGATAACTGGTTCCTATAAAGGCTCTGAAAGCAAAATCATCGACACAATGATTGATTTAATGAAACAGCAATGTTTATTTTATGATTTTCTTTTCAGTCTCTCTGAGAATTTTTAATTTGTATATACTTCAGTTATTAGGATTCTTTCTCGCACATTCCTCCTAAGAATTGCACGTCTGAACTTGCAGAGTGGTGAGTATTACTGTATTTACATGTATATGTCAGAATATGAAATGTTAACAATTTTACATTTCTTGATGTTGTACAGTTTTTACTTTGATTAATGGCGGGGACGTCATTTTTTCCACACGGGGGGAGTATGTTGCAGAATGGTTTTTGATAAGAAATAGATAATTAATAAAGAATAATTATTTATCATCTAAAATGTGTTTTATAGTTATCATTCATCATTGTGTGCGGGGGTACTCACTGCTCGCACGAACAGCCAACATTGCGGCTCGGAGACGATATTGTCTCAGTTGATGATCTAAAGTACATGTATAGGTGTTTAACATTGATATAATTTCTATGATATATATATATATATATATATATATATATATATATATATATATATATATATATATATATATATATATATATATATATATATATATATACAGACCACATTTAGTAAGTTTTATCTATTTTCTACTTTTATCTTTCTATCTTCACGTAATATAATTTCTCTCATTGAAAGAGAGAACGAGTGAAGTTTTGAAATAAAGTTCATTGTATTTCTGTAAAGTATTATTATCAATAATCATATTGATTGTAAGCAACGCTAGATCTAGATGTAGTTTGAAAGTATAGTATTATTATTTTTGTGATCAGCTATTTTCCTGAGATTTATTACGGCTGAACCTGTGATTGTTGTTTTTTATAGGTTCAGATTTGTACATTTAAACATGTGAACCTGCAGACTACTTGCTTCGTGCTTAGTAAGCCTAATTCCATAAATTGGTACGCTATAGCAATTATTACTTGTTGATACGTTTTAATATACTTTGATAAATTATTCATATTTACTGAAATTTCTATCTGAACACAATTTTGATCATTCTGTAATTTTCTAAGAGTTATTTCCCTTTTTATGCATTCATGAATTCTTAACATTTACAATTGGTTAAATCTATTTTTAGTAAAATCTGTGTCGATCTATGAGAACTGCATATTACTTAATATATTGTTTGATGCCTTGAGCATGTTCTTGCATATCGAATCAACTGAGAGACATAAACCCCATATGCAGGTGATAAGGGTATATTGCTACATAGGTAAGGGAAGCGGACGACTGAAAAGTTGAAGTCATCACGTTTATCATAAAGCTTTGTTTTTAGGTTACCATTAACGTCTTTTTCTAGTAAAAGATCTAAATATGAAACAGATGTGTCAGAAGCTGTGGTATCTTTTATTTCAAGCTCACTGGGATATATCGAGTTGACATATGAATGAAAGTAACTATTAATAATTGATAATACTGTGTTTGATATATCGAAATGTCGAGTTGAAGGCAACAGCAAGTCTTTTTCTTCTCATGTAGAAGTTTTTGAATAAATTCAGCTTCATATGAATACAAAAATAGGTCTGCTAATAAGGGGGCGCAATTGGTACCCTTGGGAATTCCAGCAGATTGTTGGAAGACCATATCTCCAAAAACTACATAGGTATTGTCAATCAGAAACTCAATCATCTTTATAATATCAACTTCAGAGTACTTGTGTGTACAATCAGAGTGCTTTTTAACGAAATAGTTTTGGAAATGACCAATGACAAGGTAAATATACTTACGAGTTCCATTTTTATTGAAAAAGCAGCTGTCTATGATGTCAAAAAGCCTGGACTTCAATTTATCTTGGGGAAGGGTTGTATAAAGTGTTGAAAAGTCGTACGCTTTGATGCTATTGATTTAAGTAAAACTTTGTGATTTCAAATTTTCTTTGGAGTTACAGTAAAACTCGGTTATAACGAAGTCACTGGGACCTGTGAATTTTCTTCGCTGTATCCGTAATTCGTTATATCCGTATATGAAATTCGTTAAATTAATATAGCTGGGGATCCAAGAAAAATTCGCTATATCCGTGTTCGTACTAAACGAGTTTTACTGTACACCACTTCTAGGTTATGTTGTAGCACAGTACGTCTAAAGTTTCTCATTAACATCAGTTAATATTTTGGTAAGGAGTAAATATAGGGGCTTGGTAGAGGATTTGCTGGACCCGGCAATATATCATGTTAAGGATTTTTATGAAGTTAAGGAATCCAGTATAGGTATGGAAGATCAAACTCACCTTGGTTGACTAGAATGTTAAAGGTACATGTATGAAACACAGATATGTGATTTTGAAGAATTTCATCCTTGGAAAGCGAATTCCGATTGTATGTAGGATTTCCAGACGTAGAATTAAAACCAAGTTCTTCCAAAATACAATTATAATAAAAGCCTTACAAACAAAGACGATAATATTACCAGCCTTGTCTGCTGGAACCATTACACATTGTTCATGTAGTGTCTATAATTCTTTTATCACTTCCGATTTCGTGAAAACGTAAGGATAGATGGTTTGCATTTTGCCTTTTTAATTTTCGTATACGATTCTTTAATACCTTTCTAAATCATTTAATCCATTCTGACAGAGTGGTCAGGTCTTCTTTTTCATATTGAGCCCAACATTTGGCATTATCTTCGACAGAATTCATAACAGAAACGATTGAAAGATCGGGACTCCCTGTACTTAGGACCTTTTACGTTGATTAATTTTAGATTTTCACTTTCAAATATATTAACATCACCAGTAATGACGTGTCCAGCGGGACTGTAGTTGAAAGAATAAAGTGCACAACATATGTATTGGACATAGGATGGACTACTTAAATTACTAAGAATCGATAAAATTATATAAAATATAAATCATTATAATAAAAAAAGGTTTTCACTTCCTGTGGAAAACATTATGGTTAATAATGTCAAAGGACAAGATAGGCTAAGACCCCTTTTTGGCCCCTAATTTGGGGTGTCTTTTAGAATGATGCAACAGTTTATCAATAAAAACCTGTTGTCACCCCTGCCACAAAATGAGTATTGGTTCAAAGTTATGGAATACACAGAAGTCACAGGAAGGTCAGAATATGTCAATTTCCAAATTTTCTCATTTTTATGCACATTTTCATCAATTTTACAGCATATTTTGTTTCAGAAAACATAGAGCACAAGCTTGCCTATCTACCAAATTTATATATTTCATACACTAGTATCAGATGCATCTTACGTATAAAAATCTCAGATAGGCAAGCTTGTGCTCTATGTTTCCGGAAGTGAAAAGTATCACAAATACGATGAAATTCCACCAGAATTGCGGAAATTCAAGAAAATAAACTACTTCTGCACCCTATTGTGCCCTCCGTGTAAGCTTTGAATCAAAATAAGCGCTGGTTTTAAAACGAGCATCATTTTAAGATCTTAACTATAAACTATCACAATTTTAACTGTGTTCTGATTTTTACATCAAATAAGGGGCCAGATTCGGCCGTTACCATACCTTCCCCTTTAGGACATAAAATATGTACGGGATATGAACAGAAGAGGCTGGTAAAAGATTTTTTTCCTGCCTCTGACATAAAATTTAAAATCTCATTGGTCGAGAAGAATAATATATAAAAACCATATACTGCTGCCTACCGACATTATACTGTTAAGATGCCCACTCCACGTAACCTACTGACCAACATATCAAATCAATAAATCCCCATCACGTTCCATACTGTGCAAATCATATTCAATATGTTGTTTTCATTTGAACATGGATGGAGCCTAATAACTGTCGTCACCTGAGCATCAAATGACGTCCCCATGTAATCAATTGTTTGGAAAGGTTAGCTTTACTCAGAGAAAATGAACTTAAAACATTTTTTCGATAGGATAAATTTGTCACGTAGACACTTTGGAGGGGTAATACAGAAATTTACCCTGCGTGTCATAAAAAGCACGAAATTTCATTGGTCGAGAAGAATACAGTAAAAACTGTATACTTAGCTGCCTATTCACATTATATTGTAAATTAATATGCCCCCTCCACGTGACTTAATCGGTAGGCCTTAGACAGGATTCAATACAAATATACGAATATTAACTTCAAAATGATTACAATCGTCACGGTAGCTCAGTCGGTAGAGCACTCGCTCCGTGATCGGAAGGTCGAGTATTCGAATCACGGCCGCGACTGACCTAAGTCGATAAAAAAATAGGTAGCAACTGTTCCTTCGCCAAGCGCTCAGAACTTTGAAGTGAAAGTTGCGGGTCTTTCGTAAGAGAACTTAAAAACCGAGGCCCCGTGTCACGGCAGGCGTTGGCACGTTCAAGATTCCTCACTGCTCAATGACCCTGAGTGTAAAGTAAATCTCTGAATTTAAAGCCCTTCATCCAGTATATGGTGACTTCTCTATATGAGTGAAAAATTCTCGAACGGGACGTAAAACAACATACAATAATTCTGTCCATTAGCACTTCTCAGAGCTGTATTTTCCTCATTGTATCAATTATTGCCTATAGTCGAAAGACGCCATGGGTACACATTTTGAGATATTATAGACAGTCGCAAAGTTAATTAAGAGGAGAGATTTTCACAAAATTCGGCTCAATATATTCCATGATGGTGAATCGAAGGTCGTCAGTTCGAATCACGGCCGTGACTGACCTTAGTCGATATAAAAAAAAATAGGTAGCGACTGTTCCTTCCCAAAAGCTCGACACTTTGAAGTGAAAGTTGCGGGTCATTCGGATGAGACCTTAAAAACCGAGGCCCCGTGTCACGGTAGGCGTTGGTACGATAAAGAACCCTCACTGATCAATGGCCCTGAGTGCCGAGTAAAGGTCCTTCACCGGTATATGGTGACGTCTTTATATGAGTGGAAAATTCTCCAACGGGACGTAAACAGAATTCAGTCAAATTTAGAAGTTTATTTCAAAGTAAGGATTATCTCCCTCATGCATAGCTCTGATCCTTCGACGTATTTGGCTCTAGTCTTTGGCGCCCCTTTTTTTTCTCTAAATATTTTAAATTTCTAACGTTTCGGCATGAGCATTACTAAAGAGACATAATTTGTCGAAATGCGAATTTGGTTCTTCAAAATTATATATTACCGTATAAGATTCATATCAAAGACTGATAAATAGAATTGATACCTAGCAAAACTCTACCTTTTTACCTTGCCTAGTTATTTCATTAGAGAGTTCTGTATTATCTCGTCAGCAGACAGATCAATGATGGAGATCATTGAGAGAACACATTGACATATTTTCTAACGGAGATGCAGATATTGGACATTTTACAGATGTTAATCTGTATCAAGATCATTTTTTCAGACAAGATTCCATTTAAATAAGATATGGAAGGATCCCTCAATCAATGACTGATGAAGTTCGAGAGATTTTTACAAGTAGTAAAACATGACATCAACAGGTACTCTGAATAAAGTCTGCAATACTGAAAAAAAAATTTGCTATAGGAATAACTTTGACACTTTCACACTTTTATTTAATTACTACAGTGATAGTTTTGACATTAGTGATCTCAATGACGCAATAAAGATAATGAAATAGGTGAAATATGGAGATAACGAACAGTTATCCAGCTCAAAAGTCCACTGAAACAATACAAATCGGGAGCAGAGCAAATACGGACCTCTAAAAGCATCAGAGGTGGGATCAGGTACAATGGAGGAGTATGAATCCACTGTCAACCGCTCAAACCTGCCCTGTGCTCCTTATGATTGATCTAGCAAATGGAAAAATCCTTAGACAAAGTGTGTAAATAATGGCCTTATAATTAGTAGGAAAAACGTCAGTCGGCATTTGACTCAATAAATGTTGACTTCAAACAAGACTGTAACAATTTGAAAACTAATTTAGTCTTTGAACTCTTTAATTTATTGTAGTTAACTATATATAGTAAATATTTACATTTCCAATGTCTTTCTCCGAGATAAATCTACAAATAAGGTTATGGCTTTAAAACCCCAGAAATCGATTTGCTCAGCACATGACAGAACTGCATGCTTTTTTGCTGCGTGTTGCTTAGTAATACACCTGGTGGGGATGCTGAGATTTCTTATTATTGATTTTTTTAATTGAATCAAGGATCAGTTAAAAATGTAATTATAAGGAATAACTGTCTGTTTTTTTGGTTTTTATGATGATGATCAATCCATATGATCGCGTGATAATTTTACGCATAAACGCCGAAGATAATTTTACGCATAATCGCCTTCGGCGTTTATGCAAATTATCACGCGAGCAAATTGATTGATCACATCATAAAACTAAAAAACTAGACAGTTATTCCTTAATTAAGAGTAATCTATAGTTTACTATTGTATTTTTTAGGTCAACTGAGTTTACTCAGGTGACCTATTGCTATCTGTTTTCGTCCGTCGTCGTGCGTCGTATGTTTACATTTGAACATTTTCAGCGTCTTCTCTGAAACCGCTCCACCAATTTTAGCATATAGCATCTTTAAGTTAAGAGGAACATAAATTGTGAATTTCATGGTCTCTATCCCCCTGGGGCCTGAGGTTTTTGGCCAAAACTACTAAAATTAATGCAGTCTTTAAAAATCTTCTTTACTCCTGAACATCAAGCAGTCAAACTGTTGGCATGATTGTAATAGGCATTGAGCCCTCTACCAAAATTTTGAAATTTATGGCCCCAGGGTCAGAGATTCTGGTGCAAGGGCGGGGCCCTGTTGAATATCTAGTGAAAATGCATTATTTCTTTAAAAATCTTCTCCTCTGCTCTTTTGTATTAAGCAAACAAACAATATGCATAGTTATGATGAGGAAAGGTGCCTCTTCCAAAATTGTGAATTTCATGGCCCTTAGATCAGTGTTAGGGCGGGGCACCGATGATTATATAGTGAAAATGCATTAATTCTTAAAAAATCTTCTCTGCTGTTGGGTATTAAGCCGTTGAATTAAGTACATAGTTATGATGAGGAAAGGTGCCTCTTCCAAAATTGTGAATTTCATGGCCCCTGGGTCTTAGGGCGGGGCTCTAATGATTATATAGTGAAAATGCATTAATTCTTTAAAAATCTTCTCCTCTGCTCCTAGGTATTAAGCCGATCAACTAAGTATATAGTTATGTTAAGGGAGAGTGCCTCTTCCCAACCTATGAATTTCATGGCCCCAGAGTCAGGGGTTCTGGTGTTGGATGGGGCTCTAATGATTAAATTGTGTAAATGCATTAATTCTTTAAAAATCTTCTCCTCTGTTCCAGGGTATTAAGCAGATCAACAAAGTACATAGTTATGTTGGGAGAGAGTGCCTCTTACAAATTTGTGAATTTCATGGCCCCAGGATTAGGGGTTCTGGTGTTAGGGCGGGGCTGTAATGATTAAATAATGAAAATGCGTAAATTCTTTAAAAATCTTCTCTGCTCCTGGGTATTGAGCCGATGAACTAAGTGCATAGTTATAAGGAGGAAAATTGCCTACTTAAATTGTGAATTTCATGGCCCCTGGGTCAGGGGTTCTGGTGCTTTGGTGGGGCTCTATTGATTAATTAGCAAAAATGCATTAATGCTTTGAAAATCTCCTCCTCTGCCTCTGAGTACTTAGCAAACACTAAATGCAATAATATCAATGTCAATGTATTAAATATTATTATAAGTAAATGTGCTTTTTCTTTGCTCCTGAATATCTAGGAGAAAAACAGTACACAATTGTGATAAGTGAAGCAAATGAGATTTACTCCCCTTTGCTAGATTGTATTAATCAAGATATCCTTGTATATAATTTAATTAACAGGTTATTTGATTGAATGAGAATACAAGGAAGAATTTTATTTACATATATATATATATATATATATATATATATATATATATATATATATATATATATATATATATATATATATATATATATAATGTTTGGTTTAAATGAGCAAAGCATGCTCAAAGTCAGGTTCTTGCCTGGAAAGCAATATGAAAGATTGACATAAATATTTTTTTATATATTTAGCAAAAGTAAAAGTCAGGATTGACAAGAGACTGGATAAAGTTGTTTTTTTACCTTATCAAGTGAACAAAGAATCACAGAGATCCAGGGTGACTTGTTGTAATTAGCAACGTTCTACAATGTATAGCCAAGTCTCTGTGTACTGAATTGTAGCACTAGGCTAGTGACATATATTGAATACCTTACATAATAGGCAAGTGTTCATTGCATTTGTATATTTTGCATTCATTATCATCCCTCTAAGGCTTGGGAAAACCAAGTATGATTCCAAGGAGATCACTCGGGTCTAGCACGCTACAACAAGCAAGGGTATTTTTACCAGATTTTTGAAATTCTTGTGCAACATTTGCCTATCAGTTAATTTTATTTTGTACTTCTGTGGATCCTTTACAGTGTTGTATTAGACTCAGTTGGGTGACTGATAAGGCCCTCTCTGAAAATTCAGTATGGTTTTAGAACCATATAGGAAATACGTGTGTACGTAAGTGGTTCATCATCATTTTATACTACATCTCCATTTTTGTTAATTAATTTATGATGCTTTATGTCCCATTGGAGAAAATGTAGAGTAAAAAAGATGAAGATGACGAACAGTAATCGATCTCAAAAAAACTACAACTAATACAAATCTGTGAAAAAGGGAATACACTCAGGTGCTTAGGAAAAGTACGCATCCTCTGTCGATCATTCACACCCGCCATAAGCCGGTAGACGGAATATTCCGTAGTCGTCACCTATACCGGTGAAGGGCTTCAAAGAACGAGGGCGTACAAGGCGGGGACACCACCATTAACACCACTTCTCGAATATACTGTTTTACAGTACTCCTGAAGTTTCTCCTTCATTACAGATAGTGAGGAGAAAAGAAAGAGGCTTGGTAGAACATTTACTGGAACCCGCTATGTATCTTTGTTTGTAAGGATTTTTATGAAGTTAAGGAATCCAGTAAAGGTATGGTAATTCAAATTCATTTTGATTGTTGGGAATATTAAAAATATCTAAAACGGACATATGATTTTGAAGAATGTCCTCCTTAGAAAGGGAGCTATGGGTGTAAGTTGGATTTCTACATGCAGAATTAAATCCTAGTTCCTCTAAAATACAATTCAAATAATGAGCCTTATAAAGACGATGTTGTTACCAGCTTTGTCAGCTGGGACCAGTACTTACTGATCGTGTAATCTATCTTCTGTATACAGGGAAAATTTCGCCCCCGTTTTATTTTCGCCCCACTCAAATGTGGGCGAATTTAAAATGGGGCGAATTAATTATAAAAAGTTATTAAACAGAACTGCGACTGGGCGAATATAAAACGGGGCAAAGTTGTATGCACTTGTGATAGGGCGAAAATAACGCAGGGCGATGATAACCCTGTATACAGTAATTCCCTTTTTGCACTTCTGAGTTATTGACATATATATATATATATATATATATATATATATATATATATATATATATATATATATATATATATATAAATTAATAAATTTTGCAAATAAACTCAGAAATGGGTGCACCAGAGTTCTCACTTATTCCTCTAACAATACACTAGATACAAGATGATGTCCGTAAACTATATTTAGATTTCACTCGCATAGTAAGTATCGTATATTAAATTAAAAGTCTACTTTTATTTTCTATAAACAGCCATGAAATAGCAAAAACGTGAGTACGGTGGCGTTTCCGGTTGGCGGATCTAAGTTACTGGCAATTTTAAGGAAACTGACAACAAGCAATCGTTTATTTATTTCATAAAACGTCATGTCTGAATTATTCAATCAAAACTTGATTTAAATGATATAAAAGACATAAGTTGTGATGACCGATTAAAAAGGGAAAATGTGCAAATTATTTTCGTCATTCACCGATCTTAATATTGACGGAAGCTTCTAGAACATCATATAGCATCGAGCCCGGTGTTTAAAAAAAAAACGAGGCGCTTATAGCTGCAACATAAAGAAATCTTTTGTGTGATTGGTCATTGAAATAATGGTAAATCATTGATAAAACTATAAGTTGTGAATATGTTTACATATCGAAAGACTATTATAAATATATACATGTACATGTATGTAGTAGGTTTTCCTAATAAATTTATCGGTAAATTTGTATCACAGGATGAAAAGCCAGGTTTCCCAAATTTGGAAACCCGATGGAAACATACGGGAATCGTGACATCAGTAGTTTCCATATAGTTTCCATTTTATGGAAACCACATAGTGGTTTCCACGTAGATTCCCGATATGGAAACAACCTGTGGTTTCCCGTAAGTTTCCCAATATGGGAAACCCTGGAAACATGCAGTAGTGGTTTCCACGTAGATTCCCGATATGGAAACAATCAACCTGTGGTTTCCCGTAAGTTTCCCAATATGGGAAAGCGCGGAAACATGCAGTAGTTGTTTCCACGTAGATTCCCATTATGGAAGTAATCAACCTGTAGTTTCCCGCATGTTTCCCAGATATGGAAAACAAGTATGCTGTGGTTTACACCTATTTTCCCGATAAAAGACATTTTGGAAATGTGTATCAAAAGAATAATTTAAAAAAAACTGTTTGTGTAATTCTGTGTAATAAAATTGAACATTCTGTGACCACCGTAAACCCAAATTAAATATTTTTTTAACATTTTAGTCTCGGTAAAACTTATAAAGACACGTGAATTGGAATTAGTAGAGAAGATTTAATGCAACTTTCAATTTTAGAAAAAATCAGTGTAAACAGTTTAGATAAAATTCAATCATTGTGCTAACCCTTGTAATCGCGGGCACCTGTTCTCACGTGCCACAGGTGGAGACACGTGTCGCGAAGACACCTGCGACTGTGTATTTTTGTATATTCTATGTGATTTGAGAGGGTTTTCTACCTAAGGGGAACAATGGGCTGTGGTCAAGCATGTACATACACATAATCTCCGCAAACTCAGTTTAAATTTAGGTGATTATTGCTAACCATTGATTTGATTTAAAAAAAATAATTTAAATTATCAATAAGATCACAAAATATTGATAAAATAAGGTACATTAATTTTAAGATGTTCAATGAGAGAAGAAAAAAAAAAGAATTGTATTTCAATTTTTCATTACTGATTAAAAATCAAAATTTCCTAACCGTTGAAAAATTATATATACTTTTCTATCGGTCTAGAATAAATCTAAATTCTCGTTATGTGTACATGTTAAATCATAATTCTTTTTCAAATAAATTTGTAAGTGCATAGATAAATGAAATAAAATTTCTTAATCAGTAATTAACGAATCGTCCTTGTTTGACATCAATGTAAACTTCAAATATTGAAAACATAGAAAGAATTATTAATTATCAACTTTGTTGCCTGCTTAATTCGCAAATTGTTTATGAGAAAGGATGCAGATGGATCTATTATACAACATAACAACTAAATTACTAATGTATTGTGTGAAATTCGTATATCGTCCTCTACAAAGACATTGATAAGATAATACAGCAGAATAATATTCATATACAAAATTAATGAGTGTTAATAAATAACTTATTTTTTTATTTATATCTGTAAACAGACCCTGATGTAGTAAATGTCTTCATTTTTCGCAGGAAATTACAATAATGTTGGTCTTAAATGCATACATGCACTTATATTTAATTTAGCCATTTTGTACACAAAGACCAATGCTGGCTCTAAATGAAGAAAAGTATACCGGTGTGATATTTATATAACATGATTTTCTTTTTCTTAAGAACAACGTATTCAGAAGAACTGCATGCTAAGGCAATTCATTGAAGAAAAAAACTCAATAATTTATTAATTGTCTTACACGTAGATGCTTAGCGAAAACTTAACATTTTTAAATCGGGTATTGTGTTAAACAGAAGGTTACCCCTTTCAAATTTAAGCCTCCTCCCCTCCTTCAAAAAATGGAGAGAAAATAGTTTCTTTCGATATTTAGGTATAATATACTGATTTGGTGATTGTCAATACTACTTCATATACAAACATTTCTTTATATATGCCGTCCATTTCTTGATTTTTATACCCCTACATGTACCATTACTTACTTTAAAAAACTGCACTTAAAACTGTCTACTCAAACCACAGGCCTGTATTAAAGTAATTTCAGTTTGGGGCACAAACTTTACCAGAAAGTTCTTAACTAGCAAACCTTACCAGAAATTACCAGAAAAAAAGTTATATATGAACAGGGCGGTACTGGCTGAACGACTAAAGCCACGTATATAATACAGCCCTGCACATCAACGAGTATACACGGACATTATTTTCCAACAAATAAGATGATCATATATTGACAAACTGTTACCAGTCACGTATAAAATTCTGAACGCAATGGACATGATTGTAGGTTACTTACAATAATTCTAAACTTATTTTAAATAATTATGTGTTTCAGGTCAGTAGCAACAGTTTCAAAAGTGGGGAGGGGGGGGGGGGGTACTTGCAAAAAAAATCTGACAAGCCAAAAAAATAAATAAGAAGCGCATAACCATTTACTTTCACCCCTTGCCCCCCCCCCCCCCGCATTCTACGGGCCGGTGTTTTCCAAATTAGAATACTGTTTTCCCTACCTTTGCTTAGATGAGGTACCTATATACTAGTAAATATAGGTCCCTGCTTAGATTTTGGTTCGTTTTTTCACCTTGTGTTTACTCTCTTTTTTTATAAATCAATTTTCAAATTTAATGTGAAAAATTCTGATACATTATAACGGTGTGAGAATTATTTTTAACTAAAGACAAAGATGTTTGAAGTAAAATATATAGCAAATAGAAAAAAGTCCAGCAATTTCGTCCACTGATTATTATTGATATCAGGCTAAAAATCGAAATCAAAAAAGGAGGGGGTTCAATAAAGTATCTAAAGCCGAACAAGAGAAAAAAAAATCAAATTTTTATTATTCTTGAACCGTCCTTGCTGGTAATTAAATTATTTTGTCTTGATTTTCACAAGTGTATACTAGTCTTACAGACCCTGATTCCTTCTACTAACTAGCAATTTTTGACACCGAACTTTTCCATCATCACTAAAAATAAAATACTGTTCTGTATACATTTCCTGTAGTTCATTTGCATGCCAAATGCCTATCGAAATTTACGGCAGACCTTCAAAGGACAACTACATTCTTGTCACAAAATAAAAAAAAAACCCAGCTGATAAAGAGTCATCATATGTTTATTTTGAAGGGCGCAACAGGAAATAAGCTTTGTTTTCTATGCTGCAAAAAAATATGTTTAGGGACGTATGGCACTCCCACTATGCCCCCCCCCCTTATTTTCTACGGTCCTCAACTAATATTCATTTTCTGACGCTTCAAATTTTAAACATGTATAAAAGTTTAACATCTTTCTTTGTGACATTATATATTAATCAGAATATTGAATAATTTAATGAGAAAGTGGGGGGGATAACCGGACATTTTCTGTTTGAATGGGCACTACGTACCAAGCCCCCCCCCCCCCTCCCCCCAAGTCAAATAATTTGAGGGGTTACACCAGAAACATAAAATGTCTCTGGTCACACTCAGAAAAACACTTTGTTTTCTATAGTATACTAATTATCAGCAAATTTATTGAGGAGCACCCCCTTTCTATGAACAGGGAAGAACTTCACTCAGGATATGAACTCATAATCACCGTTACAGGGAAATTATATTATATATAAAAACTTTTATTATCCTCTAACATAATTAACGTAAACAGGTTCCGTTTCCCATAATGCATCGCTCTGCAGAGGCTTTAATTTCATTGGTCAATTTTCACGAGGCGCCATTTTTGGAGTTGAGCAAGACGGAGAAGAACTCGGGTGTAAGGTGCAAATGTGAAAAGTTAACGATGTTTTCGCCACCCATTGTCTTTAAAACTGTGAAAAATGGAAAGATCAACAACCAAGGATTAGTGTACGTATATTTTTATATACTTTTTTTTTTACGGTTAATAATACTAATAATGGGCAGAACAAATCTTTCCCATCGAAGACCACATTCGTTTTGACGCCATTTTGAAAAGTTTTAAATAATTTAGTTTACACATTGCAAAAACGGGAAGAGAAACTTGAATTATACAATATTTAGTGTTTTACGTTCAATCATAGATGTATAGATAGTAGACTTTGTATAGCTAGGCCCTATGGCACCACATTTGTCTTTTTCCATGCTGTAAGTTGTATGATAACGTTTCGCCTTTGTAGATTTTTTTTTAATGAAAATGAATGCTTACTATAATAGTTCTCTCTTTCTCTCTATAAATAAATGAAAAGTGTATGAATTTTTTTTTTCGTTGTTAAATCGGATAAAAATGTTTGTACCGAATATGGTTTCTTTGTTAATACAGACAAACATATATCCGGTTTGAATACATACATGTGTTCTCGGATCGCCAACGTGTTGTACTTTTGGACTTCTGGAACTTTTTATGATGTAACGAAAAGGTAAAAATGAATTATTTCTGCTTCTAAATTACGATTAAGTCATCAATATTTAAACAAAAAGTGTCTGCAATCTCAACTTATCAGATTATTCACGAACGACATTATCATCGATGGAAATTTAAAAGAGATAGTTCTGACTATTGTAAGCCGCCTTTATTTGGCAGATAAAATTGGAAATTATGAAGAATCATCAGAACAATTTAAATAGATTGTCTGTATTAGAGTACATATGCATCTTACAAAGTCATAGCACAACCCTTATTCATATGCATAATGTAATATGTATAGGGAAAATGTATTGGTTTTAATGTACTGTCTGCAGGGATCGACATTAACGGTTGTCCGATTGCCCGGGACAAGTAAATTCTCAGTTCGGGCAAGTGAAATTGTCGACATACTTTTCCGATCGGGCAAGTGAATTTTTCTGATACAAATGTACATATTTATTTAGTTTACATTAATTTATAAATAAAACAATAAATTGAACACTTGATTTCCGCCACGCACCTGACTGACAATGTTTTGCATTTGAAATTCCTTGGTAGCATTTCTGGATTATACGGTTAATTTAAAAATCAAGTTTGTTGTTTTCTTTCGTAGGAAATACACTCTACGTCTAACAAAATTTTGTTAACTTCTTATTAGGGAATTAGATTATTCAAGCACAGAATATAAGTACAGTGTAACACGTTGTATCCTGATCAAGGTAAGATGTATGTTTCGTAGCAACTGTCTTCCTTAAGCGTTGCATCACAGTTATCGCTGAAAATCACGAATTACAAAATGATCCTACCGCAAATAATTTTCAAAAATATATTTAAAAAGGAAATGAAGGGATATTGCTGCATGGCAGTGTGTGTTAACAGGTTACATATACAAGTACATTTACAAGCGGTATACATTTATGTACAAATGCAGGATCAAAATTTTTTCAGGTACCAGGTAGCTCAACTTGCCAAATTGACAGTAGTGTATTTCGTCACATTTTTTCTTTTCAGAATGTTTGCAGTAATTAATAATTTTCTTCTTAAGTTCCATCCTAATTTTGGGCAACCAAGTTTTGCATTCGGACAAGTCAAAGTTTGAGATCACTTACCCGAAGGGCAAGTGAATCTGAAAGTTAATGTCTATCCCTGTGTCTATAATAATATAACAACTGTTTTACAAACAAGTGATAGATTGTAAATTGAAATAGTTAAGTGTTCAAAAGACAGAATTTTTCGTGTGTGACCTGCTGAGAGATTTATTGAAAATGTTCAAAATAATAAGCCTACAAGATGTACAAATATTGATCATTTTTGATAGTATTTCGAGTAATGCAAATGAATCATCTGCGTAACAATCATCAGTTATTGATGGTGGTCACAACATCATAGAAGTCTAATGGTAAAAGTGAATCCTCATTTGTTTGATATTTGTTGTATGATAACGATAAATTTTGTTTATTTTTTTCTCCCTGGTAGTTGTTGAAGTTTTGGCCATTATAAAAAATACTTGAAATTTGTTTTATCAGATGTACTCCGACCCAAATTTTGTAAAATGGGTAGGTAAGGTAGGTAGAATTTTTTTTTGACAGTATCTAACAAATTGATATTTTGTCATACAAAAACACAGAATTAGAAATTTATTGATGTTTCATTACACACTGGACAGCTACTAGACAGATTTAATATTTATTGATCTCAATAAAACAAGTATCTTGGAGAAATTATAAACCTCAGCTTTATAATGAAACAAACTTTATTTCCCTGAAACCAAAAAAAAAAAAAAAAAAAAAAAAAAAAGAGAAAAAGAAATACTTAAAAAATGATTGGGTAGGGGTGATTTTGATGGATCTTTTGGAGTACATGAAACAAATCATTCTTAGCTCACCTGAGCCAATGGCTCAAGTGAGCTTTTCTGATCAAAATTTGTCGCCGTCATTGTCGTAAACTTTTCACATTTGAATCTTCTTCTCAAGAACCACTGTGCCAATTTCAATCAAACTTGCTACAAAGTATCCTTGGGTAAAGGGGGTTCAACTTTATTGAATGAAGGGCCATATCTTCTTCTAAGGGGAGATAATTACAAATAAATGAAAAATTAATGGCATCATTTAAAAATCTTTTCTGGAACCACTGGGCCAGGAAAAATTAAACTTATTTGGAAGCATCCTCAGGAAGTGTAGATCCAATTTTTTTTTAAATCATGACCCCCGGGTGTAGGGTGGGGCCACAATGGATGATCAAGTTTTACATATGAATACATAGGATAAAATCTTTAAAAATGTTCTTCACTAGAACCACTGTATCAGGAAAGATGAAGCCTATGTTGAAACATCCTCAGCTTGTGTAAATTCAAGTTTGTTCAAATCATGACCCATGGGGTAGGACGGGGCCACAACAAACGATCAAAGTACATAGGAAAAATCTAAGAAATTCTTCTATTCAAGAACAGCAAAGCCATGATTTGTCATATTTATATGGAAGCATCTTCAGGTAGTGTAGATGCAAGTTTGTTCAAATCATGACCCCCCAGGGTTAGGGTTGGGCCACAATGGGCGATCAACGTTTTACATAACAATACTGATACATAGAAAAGATCTTTAAAATTCTTATCAAGACCAATATCGTCAAAACTGATCATAATAGTATAAAAGCAGCCTGAAGTCATGTAGATTCAATTTATTCAAATCATGACCCCCCCCCCCCTCCCCAGCAGAATAAAGGGGCCATAGAAAGGGATCATAGTTAAACTTATACAGTAAAACTCGTTTAGTACGAACATGGATGTTGCGAATTCACAGATATAGCGAAGTTTTCTTGGATCCCCAGCTAAACAAATTTTACTAATTCCTTATACGTATAAAAGGAATTACAGATATAGCAAAGTAATTTCACAGGTCCCAGTGACTTCGTTATAACCGAGTTTTACTGTACAAAGGATATATCAATAAAAATTTTCTTCTTAAGAACAGCAATGCTAATATGTGTTATATTAAATCAAAAGCAAATTAAAAAGTGTAGAATTCATACCCCCCCCCCCTTCCAAACCACTTTTATATTTAAACTTTTTAATACTGAACTGAATTATGCTTTTTCCTACCCAAAGTGCTCAGGTGAGCAATGTGGCCCCTGGGACTCTTGTTTATTGTTGGTCTAATAAGTGGAATCAGAATGCAATAGTAACTGTACATAATATATTCTTTCAGAGAGAAGAAAACTGACATTAAAGGAGAACCAGTAACTAAAGATGTATGATGAATCAAGATGTGATCATGTGGTAAGTGGTAATTAATTCAATCATAAATAGGCATGTATGACAATTGCATTAAAAGAAAAGAACTTGATTCCAATTTATTAACTGGAATGTTGAACTACCAGCTGCAAACTACAACAGGTTAGGCATAATAAAAAAAAAATATGTTTGTTGACGGTTACCCGACCGACCCTATATCTAATAGACTAATACCCAACCCAAATTTTTTTTCGTCATAAAAATCCAGAAGCCACTCATTTGTGGGTTTAACTTTTACATGCATCTTAATCGATCAAGCATTTGAAATCGAAAGTACTAGAAATAGTTAGTGCAACATGGAATTAAAGAAGAAATACAAGACAGTTTTTTCATTGTGTGGTAGCTGTAAGGCACTTGGCAAGAAAGATATTGTCTATCACCCATATGGCAAGCCTAAACAAAATTAAAGCACCACACAATGGTAAAACTGTTTTGTATTTCAACCAATTCCTGTGAATTTGTGTATAAAAATATTCAATAAAATAAATAAAATCCTACCTATCGACTCTTTTTTATTTCAGCATGTAACAGTAAACAAACATATTTTTTTTGTTTGGCCTAATGAAATAGTATGGCTTGGAGTTTTTTTCACTGCTCTATAAAATTTTCTGTTTGGATGATATCTAGTATAATATACACCATGCAGTGAGGATTTTAGTTCACCCTAGCTAAAAACTGAAGTGAACTTTTCTGATCACCTTTTGTTTTGTCTTTTGTCCATCAAACTGTCTATCCATCTGTGAGCTTTTCACACTTTCAACTTCTTCTCAAGAACCACTAATTTCAACCAAGGTTGACACAAAGTAAGGATATTTTAAATTGTACAGAGGAAACCCCCCCCCCCCCTTCATCCCAAGGGGAAATGATCAACTCTTATAGATATTATTGATATGATAATTGTTGAGCAACTTATAATTTTCTTACCTGTAGACTTTATTATTTTTAAGAATAATGAATATTTGTTTAAGAGTCCCTTTGTCAAGGTTCAAAGTTCAATTGAAATTACTTTGAGATACATGTATTTGAGGATTCGAGATATCAGGAGTAAAATATTTAAAGAATACTTCCAAATTACTTCGACATATCTATGGTATTCGAGATGTCTGTGTTCGAGATGCCAAAGTTCAACTGTATGGCTATGCTAAAGTAGTAGATATTTAACTTACTAAAACTTTCTAACATTGAAACATGTTAAATGAAACAAGACAATAATGAAAAATAAACATTTACTGATTTCTGGCTGGTCAGTATTTTGATGACTGTAATTTCTAAAATATTCAATGAAACACTTTGAAGCTTTAACTGTAGGTATATGTCAACTAAATACATGTATACTATAAGGTAATATTTATAAATGAGAAGTTTTGATTAAACATTACAACATGCAGGTATGTAAATTGGGGTAAAAATTGGTTAATGGCTATCGCCTTAATTTTCAGTGACATAAAACAAGATTTAGAATGTAGATAAATAATACTAGTATGTGTCTGTACATATGATATAGCATATAGAACTTGTACTGAATATTGATAAGCTAAATCTTGAATGGCTGATATGTTGGTCGTTTTTGATGAAATTTAGATTATTTGTATGTAAATATGCAATATGAAATTATTCATAAGTTAAGGTATTAAACATGATTAAAGCATGTGTATGCAATGCAACATATGATTGAATCATATTCATCATTATGATGAATTCATGTTGACTTGTATGGATATTACTTAACATGTATGTGCATTGTTTTTTTTTAGGGTCCTGTTCTGCATATGCCATGAGATGATCTGTCTGTCCATCTGATATCACTTGTCCTGAGTATATTTTCTCTCCTCTTAGCCCCATCTCACTCAAATTTAACTCATAGAGTGCCTGTGGATGGAGGGTAAAAAGTGACCTTGGACCAATTATCTAGGTCAAAGGTCAGTATCAAAATACACTATATATCTTTATTTAGAGTCCTTGTCCAGAGCATAATTTTTCTCCCTTGGTATGATCTGGCTTGTGTGCCATGGGAATATGATGGGATGAAGGGTTTTTAGTGATCTTTAACAAAATTTCTAGGTCAAATGTCAATTAATAAGAAAAAAAAAGATTCGTAATATCCTTTTCCAGAGCACATTTCTCTCCACTCAACCAAAAGCAGTGTTCTACATGTATGAGATGGTCATATTCTCAATCATACCTGCTTTAATATTAATCTGGCTTAAAACCTTACTATGTAATGTTCATTATTCAGATTTTATGGTCATTAAATTTAAAGACTGAAACTAATCACTGATATTGGTACATTAAAGGACATTGAGTGATCTTGTCAGATTTCTAAATAATATTCAAGCATACAATTCTTACATCAAATAATAATTTTGTATGAAAATATATTGCAGATCGCAGATGATGTGAAGAAAATAGAAAGGAAGCTGATGTTGAAAAAAGTATAGAGTATCTAATGAAGTTTATGAATGGACTTAGATGTGAAAGACTACTTCATTGTTTACCAAGATATATGATTTTATTTATTTTGATATCATTTTCAAATAATGTTTTTGCACATCAAATGAATTATTAAACATATGATTTGATAATGCTTTTTTCCTTTTTATACATTTTCTTGATAGATTTTGAAAAGAAAGCACAGTTTACCAAGGAAATTAATAATATATATTTTGATTTAAACCTGCTGTTCTCTTTTCATATTCTAGACAAGAAGGATTTACCATGGAAAATACAGGGATACTTGAGCTTCCAGTTGCTTGTCAATCATTTTTCGAAATTGAAACGCTCAACCTACCCTGTAATTTCCATGGTATGGAAACTATTACACCACAATTACACATTGCTTCCCGTCTCAGATAAATAAGGGAATCTTGAAGTGTCCCTGTAATTTCCTTTTATGAGACACCAGATAATTCCACCAAGTTTCCATCACACGGAAACTGCTACGCTCCGATTCCATGTAGTTTCCTGAGTCATGGAAACTTGAGGAATCATGAGGTTTCCTCTAGTTTCCATTCATGGGAAATCTGAGGATTCCATCGAGTTTCCATTCCATGGAAACCACTACGCTCCGATTCCACATAGTTTCCTAGTTATGGAAACCAGTGGAATCTTCAGGTTTCCCATTATGGGAAACTACATGGAGGCTCGGGAAACTTCAGATTTCCTGAGGTTTCCGTGGTTCGGGATACCTAATGGAATCGGAGCGTAGTAGTTTCCGTGGTACGGAAACTTGACGGAATAACCTGGCATCCGCTGCGGAAACCACTAGGAAACATGATGTAATCTTGAGGTTTCCTTGTGGTTTCCATATAGTTTCCCATGACGGGAAACTGCTTTTTTCACCCAGTGTATATATTCCTTACTGAGAGCATCGTGGCAACGAACCCGAAGTACAATTTGTACTATATAAACTTGCTTACAAGTCAAGAGAAAATTAATGAATAAGGTTTGTTCAAAACCAATTACAGATGCAAAATTTTGTGCTTTAATCAATACATTTTATTTTTTTTTCTGAAAACAGTCTTTTGTATCAAATACTCGGCCTATTCATATGGCGTTAAAAGCTAATTTTCCAAAGGTACTTGAGTCTTGGTTTATAAATACATGTATGTATGTACCATATTGATATGTAAAAAAGGTAAAGTACATTATTTACATATCAGTAAGGTAAAAACATATTTATAAACCAAGACCCAAGTACCTATGAATTTTTAACCCACCCATCTCCCACCCCCCAAATCTATTTATCAGTAAAATATGCATATTCATTGCTTTTATCCTTGACGGAAATGAAATAAGAGCATCTGAAGTACAATATCTATAACATAGTATAACAGGCTTCACAATAAACGTCAATTAATGAAAAAATTTGTTAATTTTAAAGTTTTTACAAAGGGGGTGGGGTGGGGGTGGAGACGCACATCTACTTCATGCGAGATTTTGAACAAAGTATTTCTTCCTGCTATAAGCCTGTAGGTTGTCAGTAGAAACTACAAAATATTTTCTGTCGGTAGTAGTATAGATTCGATTCCCCGTGCTTGCGCGGGATTTTATCTAGTATATATATATATATATATATATATATATATATATAGGGGTTATCAAAAAGTTCGTGGACTGATGCGATAAAATTAATACTATGTAGTCGTTGACTACAAATTTTATAGGGAACATAAGACAACAAAAGTTTAGAAAGTGTTGAAAATTTCCGCTTGATATGTTGATTATTTGCCAAATTATCATTAACTAAAAAGGGTATTATACGACCACCCGGCGCTGTCGCTGTTTAGTTTCATGACGTCCGACAACGCCATTATTTCTCAATACCCGCTCCTTCTGCCACAATACACTTATCTTGATAAGATTCTCTGGAGTAAAGTAAAGACCTAAACCCGTCTTGTTTATATGACTTTACAAGGTCATAATCACCTTATTTCAATGCATTTATATTGTAGATATTAAACCTATGCATAGGAAAAGATCCTCGCTTGATTTGCCAGCATAATTTTCTTGTCGGAGTTCAATGTCAACCAATGATCAACGTTACTTTTCGACATGACTGACTTTGGACACCCTGAATATAAATCGACATTATCCGTGTGTCTCTCTTGCTGAATCTTTTTTGATATTTAAAAACAAGTACCCTGGATGTATTTTAATTTCTCTGTAGCCTGTTTAAACATTTTCTAAGTCTAAACCAATTTTTCCAGGGGCTGAAACTTTGTAGAATGTTGTAAAATGACACCCTACCCCCTTTCGACGTCATTTTTAACCCCTTTATTGCTTGGACATTCAATATAAAATTTACGATAAAATTTCATAGAATATACAAAGTGAGGTGAAATTTGCAACTGTTAAGGAAAAATTGTGTCATATAACATAAGTGAGTTAATTGGACTTTCGGATGACAAATGCTCATATTAGAAGAGTTTTTCTCAGTTACACTCAGGTAGAAAAATACGTTATGTTTGAGGTTGCGCCGCCTGGGCATACCATTGCTAACAAAAACATTTACGATTCACTAAAAAACAAAACTTATGATTTATAGTTTATTTTACAGATAGAAAAGATGATGCTTATTAAATGTTTAAAAATTCATTGTTGTACATTTAGCGGTTTTAATTTTATGGCGCTAGTCCACGAACTTTTTGATAACCCCTCGTATATATATATATATATATATATATATATATATATATATATATATATATATATATATATATATATATATATATATTCAGATCAATTCTTGTAAAGCTCTCTTATGTTATTTTCTTTTGTGTTTGTTAAAGTGTAGTACTTGAGTTAAAAGTAAAACTTCTATTCCCATGCTTAACTCGTACATGTACAAAACATCGCTCTTTTGGCCAACATTTATTGCTGACTTCTATTTTTTATTAATATAAATTAGAGAATGAGCAATTATCATAATTTTCCGTGTAGAGAGTTGACCAAGAATTATCGCACTTAGAAATTCATTTCTTGACGTTGGATTTTATTAATGTTGTATAATTATGCGTGCCATAAATATAAAAAATTCTTGACAGCGGTAATGACCTACGCAAGAATAATATATTTTTTTTATGCGAATTAATTCTTAATCTTAAAAATAATGAAATCAATGTAGACATTCTTTCAGCTTAAATTCAGTTACTCCTAAGATGTCACACTGAAACGTCAACTGGTTTTGGGTAGTGTAATGATTTATTGGTCTTCAAAAGTGTAATGATTAATTGTTAAGCAATAAACGAGAAGATTAATTCCCCTGCTGTGACTGGGTGGTGATAATGTGGATAATAAAACCTTCCTAACATGAATATCTCTTCTTGCTTTATATGAGCAGTAAGATACCTTTACATGCAGATCAGATGTCGACAATAAAATCTATCCCATTATACCTAGCGTTATATTACTTTCGGACTAGTGCATATGTCCTGACAATACCCTTGTCAACGATAAGTATGCCGATTTCACTGCGTGGCTCAGCGTAAATAATGTATGAAGATCTTTTTACTCTGTATTTTGAACCTAAATTAAGAATCGCAATACATGAATGTTAAATAAACAAGCTACAATAAATTCCGCAAAATGCTGATTAATTGCCTTTTTGAATTCCTCCTGTATTCCGAATAAGTCAAGAGAGTCTTGCAGAGTTATTGTTGTATATATGTGCTGAAAAAAAGTGAAGACATTACCTGTGACTTGAACTTCATGATCCGAAATATCCTTGATGTCAATGTCACCCACTACATAATACGCCGCAAATACGAATTTGTTCATGAAATATCATACAAATTCGGATCTACAGGGTAGACATAATGGTGAAAAATTGGCACATGCGCAACAGAAAGCCTGTCGATCATTCACAGCTTCCGATCAGTCCTTGGTGTATTAAATACCATACAAGTCCGCCATGTTCAGTGTCAACTCTGAAAGAAAAACGTGTTCATAAAATCAGATACATTAATATGCAACACATTTAAGAATGTGTCAGCTGATGAATGCCTCGTACAGCAATAGTAACGTAACGCGAAAAGAAAACTATGAAAACTAATATAGGCCGCCTAAAATGACAAGGTTATTTTGTTGATTTACCTCTCTGGTTTTAACACTGTATTTAATTGTCCTCACGGCCGTAGACTATAATAACAACCCGGTCATTATGGAAAATGGTTACTTTGTCTAATTACGCGGCGAGTTATCGTGAATTTGCATGATTATGCATTCTGCTTGCACATAATTCAGTCCGAATAAAGAAAGAAAATATAAAACGCTGTTCTTGTCGGTTTTTCAAGCTGGCTTAGTATTATATTGTCCAACAAAATGTAAGGGAAAAAACAAATATAATTTTTTACCTGCCATTGCCTAGATACCTGTGCGCCGTTGCTCGTCCGAATTGTATCCATGTCTTCCGAATAATGCAAACGTACACCCCTGTGCAGTGTTCAATACCTTTATTCAAGTTCATGCTTAAGAATTCCGTAAGCGTTATCGCTAATTTATAACTGTATAATGTTAAAGAAAATAAGATAAAAGGTCATAAAATACGGTCCTCTCGCGAAACAACTTGATAACGCATAATAAGGGACAAACAAATGTTGCCAGTCAAATCAGTCCGCGCTCCTCTTGAAGTGTACAGCGAGGTTATAAAAATTGAAAGGAAATTATTCCATAAACACTTGAACGTTAGTAGTATAATATTTACCTTTCTGTCACCATGGTTTCTCCACTGTGTGTCTGTTTAGATCTCTTCTTCTGGACTTTTTATGGGAATGTAGTTCTTGTGATGGGTGTTAAATTGGACGACATGGTCATAAACTTTGACCATTCAGTTTATACCTATCCGATATCTAATCACTGGTGCTCGGTGCTAAGTAGATATGTTGCTTGTCTGGAATAATCCCATCAAGAGACGGTATTCATACACTATTTTAAGATTTGTTCTACTATAGTTATGTACATTTACTTTCAACTTCATTTTAATAATTTCATTGTTATTTATGTACAAAAGCTGAAATATGCGGTTTACAAAAAAAAAAAATGTACATGCAAGTGAAAAAGAGGCAGGAGTCTATATATCCAGAGCGTTTTAAATTCTCATGAATGGATTTTGAAAATCAAAACCTATTATTCTTACTACATCAATGCTTACGAGCTCTCAAGTTCACAAGTCTATTTGGAGTTAAATTGATGTTAAAACAAAAGGTAATTGGCGCGAAAAAATAATTTGTTGAAATAGTTCAAAATCTATCAAAGATGAAATCCTGCAATAAAAAAAATAATTTTTTTATTTTGATTTACGTCCCTTCAAAATATTTAACTTAAGAGTGTTGAGATGGCACCAATTGCCGATGCGCTGAGGGTAGGGGTGTGAATCGGCACAAATGCCATTGAGCAGCGAGAGATGTGTTTCGTGTCATTCTCTTTACTGCAACACGTGATCTTGGTTTTAAGATCTCATCCGAAGGATAGGTCTACACGTCTCGCAGTGGGAATCAAGTCCGCGAAGAACGGATCAACTCAACCTCGCAAGTCCATCATCTTAACACCCGGGCGAGTGAAGTAATTATACAGTATCTATATGGACCCAATTTCTGTCATTATTTGGCAATACATATTTTTCATAATTTTATTAATGTACTTTTAATAATAATGTAACTTTAATAAACCAAAATAAATAAACTATGTTTAAAAACGTTGAAAAATAAGATATAGATGGTTTTTCATCTAGGTGATTTAAGCAAGAGTTATTCCCCATGGCCGCCAATTGTAGGTCAACATCCCCAGATCCCTCCATTATTCAACCAAGTTCAATTTGTTATACTGTCACTGAGGTAAAGATAACACTGTTTTTCTTATGAATATACGTTTGTTAAAGCTTCTTTTAATTCATAATTTCAATATTGTAAATATTTTTTACCATATATTTCTGGCATGCATGTTTAAAATTGGTTGCTCAAAGATGAAAATTCACTACTTTAACCTACAAGATGGCGGCCAAGGGGAATAACTTCAAGGCAAAATACGTCAAAGGAAAACCATCTATTGGAATATCCATACCTCACATGTTTGGTAATTGTTTGAAATGTGAATGGAAAACGTTTACATTGTAAATAAAATGATAATTATTTTACTTGCGTATTTTGTACATTTTTATGCATGAAAAACATGCTATATTGCTTAGTGGAGTAAGTCTTTTTATGTAGATATTACTGCGCTATGTGATTAGGTCACGTAATGACCTATGACCTTCGAAAAACTTCATACAGGTATGAAGATATTTGCTCTCTGCATGTTTATATAATAGAGAGATACCACAAATATATATATATATACGTGTATATGCATTTTTGAGTCATAAATGTAACTAAATTATTAATGCATTGAAGGAACAACGAAAGTATTCTTGGCGGCATTTTATTTTATACACACTAACATATTTATGATTAGATGTTTTTATGACCTTTTTAAGTACTATTTCTTTGAATTCGATAAATACTCGGTATTTGTGTAAAAAATAACCGTGCTACAGCATTGGCTAAGTAAGGGGTATTCTGGAGTGAATCTCAGGAAATACTACTTTTGTTCGCTTTTAATTTAAGATGTTTGTTTGCCGGCAGCACTTACTGAATCTACAAATAAATGTACCAGATTATGTCCAACAACACGATACTGCATATACATGTATACCAATATTTTTAAAGAATCTAATAATAGATCACACACACACACACACACACACACACACACACACACACACACACACACACACACATATATATATATATATATATATATATATATATATATATATATATATATATATATATATATATTCATCCATTTAATTCAGGTTTAAAATGTTCTGTTACGTAAATGGGAGAGAACAATTATTCAGAACTTCTTACATAGATCATGTAGATATAAATCTATAAGCGTTCAGCTCATCGGGAGAAATTTGCATCAAATATGTTAGACACAGGTGTCTGTAAAATAAGATTGTAAAATCTGTCTCTTCAATAATTTACTCAGATTTCAAATCTTTGTCAATCATGTAAAGAGGAGATGAGGTCTGTTCTTATTTTGAGGTAAAAATGTGCATTTTTCCAAGTTTCTGAGGTAAATTTCATTTTGTTAGTTAATACACACTAAAATTGTTTATTTTTGTCGCATATGACAGTAAGAGGTGATCAACTATAAAGACACATCCCATATGTCTATTAGCATGATAAACGGGATATCAATATATTTTCAACCCCAAGTATGAAATACATGTAGTTTGATTCTGATAAATTCCGGAGTAAAAATTTACCTATCCTTTAGCTGAAAGAAAAATACAATTTCGTCAATACTAGGCAGTGACATGATTGAGCTCTATTGTCAATCAGTGATATATAGAGAGAGAGGGGGAGGGGAGGGTATTGGTGGTGATGTTATACATGAGTAAGTGAATATCAAGACAATGTCAATGATTAGAATCGATTAATTTATATAAAATACTAACACAATACCTTGTTTTTTTTTTTGGGGGGGGGGGATTAAAAGCCGTGTAATACTGCACAGCATGTACGTATCGTATGTCAAGAAAAGTGTCATATTGACAGTTTTGGACTCTGTGTGAAAGTAAAACTAGGATATAAGTATATGATTTCATTAAAACAACCGTGATTGTAAGGTCGTGAGTTCGCAACTCGGCCGCGACTGACCCAAGTCGATAAAAAATAGGTAGCGACTGTTCCTTCGCCAAGCGCTCGGCACTTTAAAGTGAAAATTGCGGGTCCTTCGAATGAGAGCTTAGAAACCCGTATCGGCAGGTGTTGGCACCATAAAGAACCCTCACTGCTCAATGGCCTTCAGTGCGGAGTAAAGGTCTAAATTTGAAGCCCTTCACCGGTATATGGTGACGTCTCTATATGAGTGAAACATTTTCGAACGTAAAACAACATGCAATCAATCGTTAAAACAACTGCCCTAGTTATGAAAGATGAATTCGTTCTCACTCTCCCTTCTTTTGCTTGCTTTTATTTTCTCTCAATCAATCGAAAGTGTCAAGTTTACGATGAAAATGATCACATTTCGACTGATAAAACAAGAAAACATCTTGCAAATACGCAATGGAATTAAAAAAAAAATACTAGAAGAAACCTTTCAAAAAGCAGTATATGCCATAAAAAATGGTTCTATGTCATATAGATCAGCAGAAAAAAAAGTTTCACATCGCAAATTCAACTCTAGAAAATGAAACCTCTTGAAAATCTGATAAAGAAGCGAAAATGAGAAGAAAACCAGCTCTGCCTGAAGTTGTAGTAAAAAAATTGTCACAACTCTAAAGGAAGCTGCAAGACAAGGCATTGGTATTTCTAGACAGAACCTTCTGAGACATACGGGAGAGCTATGTCAGCCCCTTCAAAAACATAATTCCATCAATCCAAAGGACCATGAACATTTATTTAGATCATTGTAAAACTATCACATATATATTGAACAGCTTGATCAAAGCATAACTGCTAACAAGCAAGGAAATTGTTAGCTACAGTTGAAATTGGGTATCTCGAACACCAGTATCCCGTATAGAATGGATTTGTCCCCGTGATTTGGAAGTCCCAATTTACCCTTTAATTTTTAAGTTTTTTACCCTCCATATCTCGAATCCTCAGATATCTAGAATTTTTTCGCGGGCCCATAAGTTCGAGATAATGAAGTTTGTTTGACTGTATGTTTTGAACAATATGTCTGAAAGTATTTTACATATTTGAAAGATACTGCACAACCTTTTCAATGACAGTTTTAGATTTCGATATTCTGAATCTCTTTGAATTGGCTATTGTGTCAGTAAAGACATTTTTTCGAATACCGTTATTTGGATCACGCTTATGTATTACTTTCAGTTTTGCTAAATCCAACGAGAGTCCCATTAACTTTTTCATAGTGGCAACGGAAAAAAATAATTTTCGACTTTACAAGAGGCTCTAAAGATGATTTACAGCTGTAAAAAGATAATCTGAAAATATCTTCACTAATATAATGGAATGAAGAACTTCAACATCTGTGACTGCATTATGGGCACTGTATGTTTCTCCCATAAGTTCCTCAAGAAGATTTTCTTGTCTATTACCAAACTCAGCCTTTGGATAAATCCTTTTTGATAACTTCAGAGTGTCAACAAATCCAGATATAGATGCCTGAAACCTTTGAAAAAGATTATGTTTGGACAGCTGGTGGATAAGGACAGGGATATCGAAATATTGTATATTGTGTCCTATTAGAGCTGCATTAGGGTAAAAATGAACAAACTTCAAAAACTTGCCAAGGCCGTCCACTATTGTTGTTGAATCAACAGAATTGCCATTCAGCCTCATTACTCCTCCAACGTAGGTCAAACCTGTGGCAGCCGAAGCACCGATACTAATACTAAAAATTGGTTTTGTGTAGACATTAAACTTATTCTCCCCACAAACACATGCAATCTGAAGGAAATCTGATGTACTAGCTACAATATACATGCAAGTAAAAATATGAAACATGTTACTAGACATGTATAACATGTCTCCTAATGGTTGAATATCAATTTTCAATACTCAATATATTTAGTTACAAAACTAACTTAATCCAGTTGTTTCGAGATCAGAAACTATCAAGGGACTGTTGTCTAAAGATATATCCTCTGTAGCAAAACTGATGTCTTCTATGTCAGTAGCCTCATCAAATCCAATGTTGGAACTGTATGTTGCACCTAAAAATTTGTTAAGTAAATTTAAATACAGAAGCTCAGCCTAAACAAATTCCCAAGTCTTACTCTACTGCTTAAAAGTGAAATATTCTATTTACCTTCAAGCACCATCTGAGAAGCGTCTTTCGACAGTCTCTCACTTTTAAGTTCAAGGCGTCTTCGCTTTGCACTTTGTTGGGCTTGACGTAACCGCTTTCGTTTTAAAGACTGGGCTAATTTGGTAGCATACTGGATAGTAAATCTTCCTGGTGACATATCAGGGCTCGACATTAACGCTTGTCCGGTACCAGTGAAAAAAAATTACGGACAAGTGAATATTGATGGGCACTTGTCAGACTGGACAGGTGCATTTTGATATAAAGAAGTCTTCACAGGATGAAAAGCCAGGTTTCCCAAATTTGGAAACCCGACGGAAACATATTGGAATCGTGACATCAGTAGTTTCCATATAGTTTCCATTTTATGGAAACCACATAATGGTTTCCACGTAGATTCCCGATATGGAAAAAATCAATCTGTGGTTTCCCGTAAGTTTCCCAATATGGGAAACCGTGGAAACATGCAGTAGTGGTTTCCACGTAGATTCCCAATATAGAAACAATCAACCTGTGGTTTCCCGTAAGTTTCCCAATATGGGAAACCGCGGAAACATGCAGTAGTGGTTTCCACGTATATTCCCGATATGGAAGAATCAACCTGTAGTTTCCTGCATGTTTTCCAGATATGGAAAACACGTATGCTGTGGTTTACACCTATTTTCCCGATAATAGACATTTTGGAAACGTGTATCAAAAGAATAATAATAATAAAAAACTGTTTGTGTAATTCTGTGTAATAAAAATTGAACATTCTGTGACAAATAAAATTTTTTTTTTAACATTTTAGTCTCGGTAAAACACATAAAGACTTGGAATTGGAATTAGTAGTAAGAGAAGATTTAATACAACTTTTAATTTTAGAAAAATCAGTGTAAACTATTCAGATAAAATTCAATCATTGCGCTAACCCTTGTAATCGCGGGCACCTGTTCTCACGTGCCACAGGTGGAGACACGTGTCGCGAAGACACCTGCGACTGTGTATTTTTTGTATATTCTATGTGATTTGAGAGGGTTTTCTACCTAAGGGGAACAATGGGCTGTGGTCAAGCATGTACATACACATAGTCTCCACAAACTCAGTTTAAATTTAGGTGATAATTGCTGGCCATTGATTTGATTTAAAAAAAAAAATAATTTAAATTATCAATAAGACCACAGAATATTGATAAAATAAGCTACATTAATTTTAAGATGTTCAATGAGAGAAGAAAAAAAAGAATTGTATTTTAATTTTTCATTACTGATTAAAAAACAAAATTTCCTAACCGTTTAAAAATTATATATACTTTTCTATCGGTCTAGAATAAATCAAAATTCTCGTTATGTGTTAAATCATAATTCTTTTTCAAACAAATTTGTAAGTGCATAGATAAATGAAATAAAATTTCTTAATCGATAAATAACGAATCGTCCTTGTTTGACATCAATGTAAACTTTGAATATTGAAAACATAGAAAGAATTATTAATTATCAACTTTGTTGCCTGCTTAATTCGCAAATTGTTTATGAGAAAGGATGCAGATAGATCTATTATACAATAAGAACTAAATTACTAATGTTTTGTGTGAAATTCGTATATAGTCCTCTACAAAGACATTGATAATACAGCAGAATAATATTCATATACAAAATTAATGAATGTTAACTAAATAACTTTTTTTTTATTATTTATATCTGTACACAGACCCTGATGTAGTAAATGTCTTCATTTTTCGCAGGGAATTGCAATAATGTTGGTCTTAAATGCATACATGCACGTATATTTAATTTAGCCATTTTGTACACAAAGACCAATGCTGGCTCTAAATAAAGAAAAGTCTATGATATTTATATAACATGGTTTTCTTTTCCTTAAGAACAACATCTGAAGAAGAACTGCGTGCTAAGGCAATTCATTGAATAAAAAAAAAACAATAATTTATTAATTGTTTTACACGTAGATGCTTAGCGAAAACTTAATATTTTTAAATCGTGTATTATGTTAAACAGAAGGTTACCCCTTTCAAATTTAAGCCCCCTCCCCTCCTTCAAAAAATGGAGAGAAAATAGTTTCTTTCGATATTTAGGTATAATATATACTGATGTGGTGATTGTCCATACTTCTACATGTACAAACATTTCTTTATATATTTGCCGTCCATTTCTTGAATTTTATACCCCTACATGTACCATTACTTATTTAAAAAAAAAAAAACTGCACTGAAAACTGTCTACTCAAACCACAGGCCTGTATAATTTCAGTTTGGAGCACAAACTTTACCAGAAAGTTCTTAACTAGCAAACCTTACCAGAAATTACCAGAAAAAAGTTATATATGAAAGATACAGGGCGGTACTGGCTGATTGGTTAAAGCCACGTATATATATATATATATACAGCCCTGCACATCAACGAGTATACACCGGGCATTATTTTCCAACAAATCAGATGATCAAATATTGACAAATTGTTACCAGTCACGACTAAAATTCAGGACCCAATGGACATGATTGTAGGTTACCTACAATAATTCTGAGCTTATTTTAATTATGTTTTTCTTTTAATTATGTTTTTCAGGTCAGTAGCAACAGTTTCAAAAGTGGGAGGGGGCTTCCATAAAAATCTGACAAGCCAAAACAAAAAAAAAAAAAAAGAAGAAGAAGAGCATAACCATTTACTTTCACCCCCCCCCCCCCGCATTCTACGGGCCGGTGTTTTCCAAATTAAAATACTGTTTTCCCTACCTTCGTTTTTTTCACCTTGTGTTTACTCTCCTTTTTTTATAAATCAATTTTCAGATTTAATGTGAAAAATTCTGATACATTATAACGGTGAGAATTATCTTAACTAAAGGCAAAGATGTTTGAAGTAAAATATAGCAAATAGAAAAAAAGTCCAGCAATTTCGTCCACTGATTATTATTGATATCAGGCTAAAATCGAAACCAAAAAAGGAGGGGGTTCAAAAAAGTATCTAAAGCCGAACAAGAGAAAAAAAATCAAATCTTTATTATTTTGGAACCGTCCTTGCTGGTAATTAAATTATTTTGTCTTGATTTTCACAAGTCTATACTAGTCTAACATACCCTGATTCCTTCTACTAGCTAGCAATTTTTGACACCGAACTTTTCCATCATCACTAAAAATAAAATACTGTTCTGTATACATGTCATGTAGTTCATTTGCATGCCAAATATCGAAATTTACGGCAGACTTCAAAGGACAACATTCTTTTCTCAAAATAATAAACAGCTGATAAAGAGTCATCAAACGTTTATTTTGAGGGGCGCAACAGAAAATAAGCTTTGTTTTCTATACTGCAAAAAATATGTTTAGGGACGTATGGCATGTCCACTATGCCCCCCCCCCTCCCTATTTCCTACGGTCCTCAACTAATATTCATTTTCTGACGCTTCAAATTTTAAAACATGTATACATGTATAAAGGTTTAACATCTTTCTTTGTGACATTATACATTAATCAGAATAATGAATAATTTATTGAAAAAGTAGTGGGGGGATAACCGGACATTTTCTGTTTGGATGGGTACTACGTACCAAGCCCCCCCCCCCCCCAGTCAAATAATTTGAGGGGTCACACCAGAAACATGAAGTGTCTCTGGTCACCCTCAGAAAACCTCTTTGTTTTCTATAGTATACTAATTATCAGCAAATTTATTGAGGAACACCCCCTTTCTATGATTAGTGAAGAACTTCACTGAGGATATGAACTCATAATCACCGTAATAGGGAAATTATATTATTTATATAAACTTTTATTACCCTCTAACATAATTAACGTAAACAGGTTCCGTTTCCCATAATGCATCGCTCTACAGAGGCTTTAATTTTCATTGGTCAATTTTCACGAGGCGCCATATTTTTGGAGTTGAGCAAGACGGAGATGGACTCGGGTGTAAGGTGCAAATGTGAAAAGTTAACGATGTTTTCGCTACCCAGTGTCTTTAAAACTAAGAAAAATGCAATGATCAACAACCAAGGACTAGTGTACGTATATTTTTATATACTTTTTACGGTAAATAATACTAATATTGGGCAGAACAAATCTTTCCCATCGAAGACCACATTAGTTTTGACGCCATTTTGAAAAGTTTGATATCAAAGTTTTAAATATGTTAGTTTACACATTGAAAAAACGGAAAGAGAAACTTGAATTATACAATATTTAGTGTTTTATGTTCAATCATTGATGTATAGATCAGTAGACTTTGTATAGTTAAGCCCTATGGCACCACATTTGTCTTTTTCCATGCTGTATGTTGTATGTTAACGTTTCGCCTTTGTAGATTTTTTTTTAATGAAAATGAATGCTCAATTACTAAAATAGTTCTCTCTCTCTATAAATAAATGAAAAGTGTATGAAATTTTTTTTCGTTGTTAAGTCGGATAATAATGTTTGTACCGAATATGGTTTCTTTGTTAATACAGACAAACTTATATCCGGTTTGAATACATGTGTTCTCGAAATGCAACTTGTTGTACTTTTGGACTTCTGGAACTTTTTATGATGTAACGACAGGGTAAAAATGAATTATTTCTCCTACTAAATTACGATTAAGTCATCAATATTTAAACAAAAAGTGGCCGCAATCTCAACTTATCAGATTATTCACGAAGGACATCATCATCGATGGAAATTTAAACAGTTAAAAGAGAGAATTCTGACTATTGTAAGCCGCCTTTATTTGGCAGATAAAATTAGAAATTATGAAGAATCATAAGAACAATTTAAATAGATTGTCTGTAACTAGAGTACATATACATCTTACAAAGTCATAGCACAACCCTTATTCATATGCATAATGATGATATGTATAGGGAAAATGTATTGGTTTTAAAAGTACTGTCTATAATAATATAACAGCTGTTTAACAATCAAGTGATAGATTTTAAATTGAAATAGTTTACTGTTCAAAAGACAAATTTCTCATGTGTGACCTGCTGAGAGATTTACTGAAAATGTTAAAAATAATAAGCCTACCAGATGTACAAATATTGATCATTTTTGATAGTATTTCAAGTAATGCAAATGAATCATCTGAGTAACAATCATCAGTCATTGATGGTGGTCACAACATCATAGAAGTCTAATTGTAAAAATAAGTGAATCCTCATTTGTTTGAAATTTTTGTTCTCCACAAGGGGTTTTACCATGGCGGCCCGCCATGGTTAAATTTATGTGCGCCATGGTTAAACAAGCTGCGCCATGGTTAAAATCGACGACCGCCATGATTAAATTTTTCTTGCATTCAGTATTGACACTTTATTTTTAATGACCTGAGTAGTTAATTGTGTTTATGACTATGACTGCATGCATCTCGAGAGAAAGCGGACTGTGCTACACAAACGGCTTATTACTTGTTGTTTTTTGCGAGTAGCCGTTCGGGGAACACACCACACAAACACAGTGGTTGATCGGCAATGTACCTGTATACCGTGAAGTGTGACAATTGAGAGTCAATCAGCTGATTATCAATATCTTTAGAGTAAATTTTCCTGTACACATGTAATTTCCTATCCCCTTGTATTTAATTTTCAAATTCCTCTTGCTCCGTTTTTAAATATTAATTTGTTATCTTTCTGACAAAATGGACACAAACTCCAATCACCAAGTATAGGTTATAGAGTTACCTCCCGTTTTATGAAACGTCGCGTTGCGCTATTTTTAGCACTGGAGCACATGGAGATGTAAACAATGAAGGAAAATCAGCGAAAAATGCAGTGTAGAAAGGGGGGGGGGGAGTTAAGAAAGGACATAACAGAGAAAGCACTGTTAAAGTTATCTCAAATTTATGCCCTTATAATTAAAACTTTTGATACTTATACCATCAATAAGTTTTCGAAGACCATGCAGTTGAAAAACTCAGGCAATGTTTATATGCCTGTGCTTGTTCGTTTGTGTCTCTGTAACCCTACCCCCCACCCCAAATATAAGATCTACTCCTTCATCATCTTCACTGTAAAAAGGAAGAAAAGGAATATATCAATAAAAATTTTCTTCTTAAGAACAGCAATGCTAATATGTGTCATATTAATTCAAAAGCATCCTTCGAAAGTGTAGAATTCATAATCCCCCACCCCACTCCCCACCCCCTTCCCTCTGAACCACTTTTATATATAAACTTTTAAATACTGAACTGATTTATGCTTTTTCCTACCCGAAGTGCTCAGGTGAGCAATGTGGCCCCTAGGACTCTTGTTTATTGTTGGTCTTATAAGTGAAATCAGAATGCAATACAGTGTAGTAACTGTACATAATATATTCTTTCAGAGAGAAGAAAATTGACATTAAAGGAGAACCAGTAACTAAAGATGTATGATGAATCAAGATGTGATCATGTGGTAAGTGGTAATTAATTCAATCATAAATAGGCATGTATGACAATTGCATTAAAAGAAAAGAACTTGATTCCAATTTTAATTGGAATGTTGAACTACCAGCTGCAAACTACAACAGGTTAGGCATAATAAAAAAAAATGTTTGTTTACGGTCCCCCCCCCCCCAATATCTAATAGCCAACCCAAATTTTTTTTCATTGTAAAAATCCATAAGTCACTCATTCGTCAGTTTAACTTTTACATGCATCTTAATTTGGTCAAGCGTTTGAATCGAAAGCACTAGAAATAGTTAGTGCAACATGGAGTTAAAGAAGGAATACAAGAAAGTTTTTTTCATTGTGTGGTAGCGGTAAGGCACTTGGCAAGAAAGATATTGTCTATCGCCTATATGGCAAGCCCAAACAGAAGTAAAGCTGTTTTGTATTTCAACCAATTCATGTGAATTTGTGTATAAAAAAATTCAATAAAATAAAAAAAAAATCCTACCTACCAACCCTATTTTATTTCAGCATGTAACAGTAAACATACTTATTTTTTTGTTTGGCCTTATGATATTGTATGGCTTGGAGTCTTTTTTCACTTCTCTATAAAATTTTCTGTCTGGATGATATCTAGCATAATATACACCATGCAGTGAGGATTTTAGTTCACCCGAGCTAAAAACTCGAGTGAACTTTTCTGATCACCTTTTGTTTTGTCTTTTGTCCATCAAACTGTCGATCCATCAGTGAACTTTTCACATTTTCAACCTCTCCTCAAGAACCACTAATTTTAACCAAGGTTGACACAAAGTAAGGATATTTTAAATTGTACAGAGGAAGCCCCCCCCCCTTTCACCCCAAGAGGAAATGATCAACTCTTTCAGATATTATTGATATGATCATTGTTGAGCAACTTATAATTTTGTATCCTGTAGACTTTATTTTAAGAATAATGAATATTTGTTTAAGAGTCCTTTTGTCAAGGTTCAAAGTTCAATTAAAATTATTTTGTGGTACATGTACATGTATTTGAGGATTCGAGATATCAGGAGTAAAATATTTAAAGAATACTTCCAAATTACTTCGACATATCTATGGTATTAGAGATGCCAAAGTTCAGCTGTATGGCTATGCTAAAGTAGTAAATATTATAACTTACTAAAACTTTCTAACATTGAAATATGTTAAATGAAACAAGACAAAAATGAAAAATAAAAATTTACTGGTTTCTGGCTGGTCAGTATTTTGATGACTGTAATTTCTAAAATATTCAATGAAACACTTTGAAGCTTTAACTGTAGGGATATGTTAATATACTATAAGGTAATACATGTATTTATAAATGAGAAGTTTTGAACAAACATTACAACATGCATGTATGTGAATTTGGGTTAAAAATTGGTTACCGGTAATGGCTATCACCTTAATTTTCAATGACATAAAACAAGATTTAGAATGTAGGTAAATAATACTAGTATGTGTCTGTACATATGATATAGCATATAGAACTTGTACTGAATGTTGATTAGCTAAATCTTGAATGGCTGATATGTTGGTCGTTTTTGATGAAATTTAGATTATTTGTATGTAAACTGAGTGTACATGCAACATGAAATTATTCATAAGGTATTAAACATGATTAAAACGTGTATGCAATGCAACATATGATGAATTCATATTGACTTGTATGGATATAGCTTAACATGTATGTGCATTGTTTTTTAGGGTCCTGTTCTGCTGATGCTATGAGATGATCTGTCTGTCCATCTGATATCACTTGTCCTGAGTATTTTTTCTCCTCTTAGCCCAATCTCACTCAAATTTAACTCATAGAGTGCCTGTGGATGGAGGGTAAAAAGTGACCTTGGACCAATTATCAAGGTCAAAGGTCAGTATCAAAACACACTATATATCTTTATTTAAAGTCCTTGTCCAGAGCATAATTTTTCTCCCTTGGTATGATCTGGCTTGTGTGCCATGGGATGAAGGGTTTTTAGTGATCTTTAACAAAATTTCTAGGTCAAATGTCAATATGAAAAAAAAAAAAGATTTGTAATATCCTTGTCCAGAGCACATTTCTCCAATTCACTCAACTAAAAGCAGTGTTCTACATGTACGAGATGGTCACATTCTCAATCATACCTGCTTTAATATTATTCTGGCTTAAAACCTTACTATGTAATGTTCATTATTCGGATTTCATGTCATTAAATTTAAAGACTGAAACTAATTATAATCACTGATATTGGTACATTAAAGAACATTGAGTGATCTTGTAAGATTTCTAAATAATATTCAAGCATACAATTCTTACATCAAATAATAATTTTATATGAAAATATATTGCAGATCGCAGATGATGTGAAGAAAATACAAAGGAAGCTGATGTTGAAAGACGTATAGAGTATTTAATGAAGTTTTTATGAATGGACTTAGATGTGAAAGACTACTTCATTGTGTACCAAGATATATGATTTTATTTATTTTGATATCATTTTCAAATAATGTTTTTGCACATCAAATGAATAATTAAACATATGATTTGATAATGCTTTTTCCTTTTTATACATTTTCTTGATAGATTTTGAAAAGAAAACACAGTTTACCAAGGAAATTAATAATATATATTTTGATTTAAACCTGCTGTTCTCTTTTCACATTCTAGACAAGAAAGATTTACCATGGAAAATACAGGGATCCTTGAGCTTCCAGTTGCTTGTCAATCATTTTTCGAAATTGAAATGCTCAACCTACCCTGTAGTTTCCATGGTATGGAAACTATTGCACCACAATTACACATTGCTTCTCGTCTCAGAAAAATAAGGGAATCTTGAAGTTTCCCAGTAATTTCCTTTTATGAGACACCAGATAATTCCACCAAGTTTCCATCACACGGAAACCACTACGCTCCAATTCTATATAGTTTCCTGAGTCACGGAAACTTGAGGAATCAAGAGGTTTCCTCTAGTTTCCGTTCATGGGAAATCTGAGGATTCCATCGAGTTTCCATTCCATGGAAACCACTACGCTCCGATTCCACATAGTTTCCTAATTATGGAAACCAGTGGAATCTTCAGGTTTCCCATTATGGGAAACTACATGGAGGCTCGGGAAACTTCAGGTTTCCTGAGGTTTCCGTGGTTCGGGATACCTTATGGAATCGGAGCGTAGTAGTTTCCCTGGTACGGAAACTTGACGGAATAACCTGGCATCCGCTGCGGAAACCACTAGGAAACATGATGTAAACATGAGGTTTCCGTGTGGTTTCCATATAGTTTCCCATGACGGGAAACTGCTTATTTCACCCAGTGCTTCAAATAATAAAAGGAACGACCGGTAGAGACGGAAGCAGTACATCAAAAATGAACTTCGATCCCGATATGGATCGCTATGTAATTGAGTTCACACTCGATCGGGATTGAAGTTCACTAATTACATACTACTGCAAAGGCATTTAACTTATGTCGAGTTACGAAGTTTAGATTCTTTTTGATGTTGACAGTTTTATTTGTGAACATTTATGTTGTTGTCAGGATAGAAAGTCCAGATAAAATTTTGTTTTTATGTCATTGTTGTATTTATCAATAACATCACGAATCAAGCACATGTAATGGACTTTATTTAGTTTTCAAGTTGACAGTATTGTATCTTTATTGAACAATTTTCGGACAAGTGAAGTTGAAGTTCGGACAAGTAAATGACTTGGTCACTTGTCCGCATGGACAAGTAGGGAAAAAAGTTAATGTCGAGCCCTGCATCTGACACCTTCTACTAACCTAATAAAAAGCAAAACGTACTTGTAATCTACAATATAGAAATACACAATTTACCTGTAGTTCATGTATTTAACTGATACATAGAATATATTTATCATATTATGAAAACAAGATGTGTTTGTGAAACACTGATGCCCCCGTATGGCAATTTATAGCAAAGTTTAAACTTTCTCAAATGCAAATCAAATATGTTGCTACCCAAAGTAAGGTCTCGTCTCGAGAAATATACCTGTGAAATATGAAAGCCCGAGCAGCAACCATTGAATAGATATGGAAAAGGTTAAAGTTTTTTAAAAGTAAGTCAAACATCAAGGTCAAAATTAATGGTGCCCAAGGAAAGGCCTTCTCACAAGAAAATTCACATGTAAAATATGAAAGCCGTAGCACCAATCGTTCAAAATTATAGCCAAGGCTAAAGTTTTTCAAAAATAGGTCAAACTCCAAGGTGAAAAGGTCAAAGTTGTTGGTATCCAAAGGAAGGTCTCGTCACAAGGATTACATATGTGAAGTATAAAAGCTGTAGCACCAACCGTTAAAGTTTTTCAAAAGTAGGTCAAACTCCAAGGTCAAAGGGTCAAAGTTGTTGGTATCCAAAGGAAGGTCTTGTTACAAGGATTATATATGTAAAGTATGAAAGCCCTAGCACCAACTGTTTGAAAGTCATGGCCAATGTTGAAGTTTTTGCAAAATTGGGTCAAACTCCAAGGTCAAAGGGTCAAAGTTGTTGGTATCCAAAGGAAGGTCTATATATGTAAAGTATGAAAGCCCTAGCACCAACTGTTTGAAAGTCATGGCCAATGTTGAAGTTTTTGCAAAACTGAGTCAAACTCCAAGGTCAAAGGGTTGGTATTCGAAGGAAGGTCCTGTCATCAGAATTACATATGTGAAGTATGAAAGCCCTAGCACCAACCGTTCAAAAGTTATGGCCAAGGTTAAAGTTCGGTAAAATTTGGCAAAACTGGGTCAAACTCCAAGGTCAAAAGGTCAAATATGATGTTACCCAAAGGAAGGTCTTGTCACAAGGAATACATGAGAAATATGAAAGCCATAGCTTCAACCAATCAAAAATTAGGGCAATGATAAAGTTTTTGCGGACGAATAGACAGACGGACCGACAGGGCAAAAACTATATACCCCCGAATCTTCGATACGGGGGCACAAAAATACATGCTTGTGGACTACCTTTGGTGTTTTCATTATGAGGTTTTATGAAGTTTTTTAATATGGCAAGAACTTGTAAATGTAATGAAAATGTATTTAGAAAATTATGTACAAAATGGTCGGTTTGCTAATCTGTTATATGCTCATATAAATTTGATGAAAAGAATCAATTCAAGTACATGTAGTTGTAAAAATGAAAAGTATGATTTTGAACATCTTGTGATTAAACAAACATGTTTTAAGTTGCAACTTCATTTAAATTTCAAAAACAAACACATAATGAAAATTTTGTTTTATTTTCTAAATTATTTCAATAGTAATATTAATTTTGAACTTTTAACTCAAGCTTGTTCTCAGGTTGTAGTGTTGTGATCTGAAATACAAATGTAAAACAATTAAACCACAACAAAATAATAAAAATTATAACTATAAACTGTATATACTGTACAAAACATTTGTAAATATTAATTGCATCCAAAATCAACTACTCTAATCCAGACAAGAGGCCCAAGGGCCTTAACGGTCACCTGATTACAATACAACAATTTAGAGGATCCATAAACTGATTAATAAAGCTTTGTTGCCCAAAAGCAAGAAAAAATTGTATGATGAACATCAACAAAATAATTGGTCTAGTATCTATCTGCCCCCTCCCCCATTTATCACTATTATCATGCAGACTATTAACAAAATTTCTATTATTTAACCCCATATTATTACTTCTCACATTGGCCTCTCTTGGCCTGTTAAGAACATTTAAAAAGATAAGTTATTTTTGTCTCATTTTTATTCATCTAATATTTCCAAGTCATTAAAACTATGAAAGTACTTTTTTAAATTTAATATACAATAAATATTCTTTCATAATTCTCTTATTCTAATAATCTTTCAAATACATTATTTACATTGATTAATTATCAAAGGTGAATGACAAAGGGGAATAACTTAGCTCATCAGAATACAAGTTAGTAAAGCCCTGGCCAGGACCAGAACACTTGACTAAATGGTCCAGGTGTTCAAAATTCTGGTAAAAATACCCTTGCATATTAAAACTTTTACTCTGTTTGCCTCGAACATCCCCAGAAGCATAGAAGATTTTTCAAAGAAATGCATTTTCACTATATTATTAAATAAATAGAGCCCCATCCTTACACCAGAACATCTGACCCATTAGCCATGAACTCAGAATTCTGGAAGAAGCACCCTTTCTCATCATAACTATACACTTGTTTCTTTACTTTATAACTAGTAGTAGAAAAAAAATTATGCATTTTCACTATATAATCAATAGCGCCGCCCCCCCCCCCCCCCCCGAACCCCTGACCTATGGGCCATGAATTTCACAATTTTGGAAGAGGCATTCTTCCTTATCATATCCATGCACTTCCTTTGTTTGAAAAATACCCAGGAGCAGAGAAGATTTTGAAGAATGTATGCATTTTCCCTATATAATCAATAGAGCCCAACCCTAACACCAGAACCCCTGACCCAGGGGCCATGAAATTCATAATTTCTGAGGAGGCAGCCATGCTCATCATAACTTTGTACTTAGTTTATTTAATATCCAGGAGCAGAGAAGATGATTTTGAAAGAATTAATGCAATTTTACTATATAATCAATAGAGCCCCGCCCTAACACCAGAACCCCTGACCCAGGCGCCATGAAATTCGCAATTTCTGAAAAGGCAGCCATGCTCACCATAACTATGTTCTTAGGTAGTTTATTTGATACCCAGGAGCAGAGAAGATTTTCAAAAATTAATGTATTTTCACTATATAATCAATAGAGCTCCACCCCAACATCAGAACCCCTGACCCAGAGGCCATGAAATTCACAATTTTGGAAGAGGCAACCATGCTCAGTATAACTATGCACTAAGTTAGTTTATTTAATACCCAAGAGCAGAGAAGATTATCAAAGAACTAATGCAATTTTACTATATAATCAATAGTGCCCAGCCCTAACACCAGAACCCCTGACCCAGGGGCCATGAAATTCAAAATTTCTGAAAAGGCAGCCATGCTCACATAACTATGTTCTTAGCTAGTTTACTTAACACCCAGGAGCAAAGAAGATTTTCTAAGAATTAATGCAATTCTACTATATAATCAATTGAGCCCCGCCCTAACATCTGAACCCCTGACCCAGGGACCATGGAATTCAGAAATTTGGAAGAGGCAACCATGCTCATTAGAACCATGTACATAGTTTATTTAATACCCAGGAGCAGAGAAGAAGATTTTCAAAGAATTAATGCATTTTCACTATATAATCAATACAGCCCCGCTCTTACACCAGAGCTCCTTATCCTGGGGCCATGAAATTCACAATTTTGGAAGAGGCACTCTTGCTCAACATAACTATGTACTTAGTTAGTTTATTTAATACCCAGGAGCAGAGAAGAAGATTTTCAAAGAATTAATGCATTTTCACTATATAATCAATACAGCCCTGCCCTAACACCAGAACCCCTGACCCAGGGGCCATGAAATTCACAATTTTGGAAGAGGCACTCTTGCTCATGATAACTATGTACTATGTTAGTTTATTTAATACCCAGGAGCAGAGAAAAAGATTTTCAAAGAATTAATGCATTTTCACTATATAAGCAATAGAGCCCTTCCCTAACACCAGAACCTCTGACCCTTTGGCCATGAAATTCATAATTTTGGAAGAGGCACTCTTGCTCTTCATAACTATGTACTTAGTTTATTTAATTCCCAGGAGTAAAGAAGAAGATTTTCAAAGAAATAATGCACTTTCACTATATGATCTACATAGCCCCACCCTAGCACCAGAACCCATGCCCCATTGGGCCATGAATTTCACAATTCTGGTAGAGGGCTCAATGCTTATTACAATCATGCCAACAGTTTGACTGCTTGATGTCCAGGAGTAAAGAAGATTTTTAAAGATTGCATTAATTTTAGTGGTTTTAGCCCCACCGGCACCCCTCAGGCCCCAGGGGGTAGGGACCATAAAATTCACAATTTTTGTTGCATTTCATCCATAGATGCTATATGCCAAATCTGGTTGAAATTGGTTAAACGGTTTCAGAGAAGAAGCTAAAAATGTTCATATGTTAACACACGACGCACACCGCACGACGACGGACGAAAACAGATAGCAATAGGTCACCTGAGTGACTCAGGTGACCTAAAAATTCAGAGTAGAAATGTGAGAAAGATTTTTGCAGTACATGTAATATTCAAAACTTTCTTTTAAAAATATAGTTGAAAAAAAAAATACATTGCATATAACCTGTTAAACTGTTGTAAGCACGACCAGTGCCTCGCTTTTGCCACGCTCCATCAACACTAACAGTTAACTTGCCATCAATCCTATAAAGAAAACACAGGCAAATTAACTAACAATAATTTGAATGAAAAAATTCCATACGTGTATATGTAATAGTTACATGATGACACGAGATGATGCATACAAAATATCGTTGAGTTATTGCACGCGAGTTTGCAATAACGAAACGATATTTTGTATGCATCATCGAGCTGTCAATCATGTAACTGATTTATCCCTTGACCCTTCATTTGACCTTTCCCCATATTTGGTATTGTCTTTGTATCAACTAATAAAGACTCTGAAACAGAACCACGTGATAGTCTTAACGTGAAGGGTTTTGGTATCCAAGGTAACGATTTTCCAAATTTGGTAATTTTCGTAGTACTGTACCACGTGACTAATTTTTGAGATAATCAATTCATTTGTTCTATGATTTGACGAAGATGACAGAAGGAGTTCAGAATAACGAATTGGAATTAAACGCCGTTTTTCTGCAAGCCTACGACGAGGATGATTTTGAGTTGAGTCAGGCAGTTCAGATGTACGAACTACATGTAAGTCAATCTGATTTAAATGGCCAAGACTTTGGGAATTTCGATATACAGAATTGGTGTTTGGAAGCGTTTCCGGTATTAAAACAGGAAAATTTTACGGAATGGACTGAAAATAATACTACTACTAGATTCGGAAAACCTGTCTCGGCTACTGAGATAAGTGCACTTCAAAAAAAATCAAGAAAGTAAAAACACGCGCCGTAACACTTCATGGGCAGTTAAAGTGTTCAACGACTGGAAATCTCAGCGTAACCAACAGCAACTTGATTTTAAAATCATTCCCGAAATCCTCACAAGTACACACCAAGAACTTACGTATACTTTATCATGTTTTGTGATTGAAGCCAGGCGTGCAGATGGTTCCCCCTACCCCCCGAGAACTTTATATCAAATCTGTTCCGGTATTCTACGGTACATGCGAGAGGAAGGCGTTCATGATATGAACTTTTTAGATGTCAAAGATGCTCGTTTCCACGACTTCAGGAAAACTCTAGACGCGCGAATGAAGGAGCTAGCATCCCAAGGAATAGGAGTGTCTATAAAGCAAGCGGATCCGTTAACGCCGGAACAAGAAGACGTCCTGTGGGAGAAAAAATTACTGGGATCGCATACTTCAAAGAGTTACATTAACTGTATTTTATTACAACTGCAAACTTTTTGGACTCCGTGGACTAGATAAACACCGAAAATTAGAGGTATCTCAAATCAAATGTGGCGATTCTGATGGCAAGGCATACATTGAATTTTGTGAGCGCACGTCAAAGAATTTCTCCGGAGGATTACACCAGAGAAACATTCTTGCCAAGACGATACGCCAGTACTCAGAATCCGGTACACTCCGCAGTTTGTTTGATGTTTATTCGTCCTAAATTTCTCTGGTGGGGGAAGGATCATTCTATAGACGACCACTCCCGGGACCCGAACCACGTTTCGGAATCCAGCCTATAGGGGTCAACAAGTTGGGTACAATTATCAAGACCATGTGTGCCGAGGCAGGGTTTGTGGGGAACTTTTCAAATCACTCGGGGAAACGGACCTGTGCAACGACATTGTTTCAGTCCGGTAAGTCAAGATTTAGTTAAATTGTCTTTATAAAAGGAGAAATATTTTATGTTTGATGACGTAAAAGTATGGTAGTTATATCGTGTACGTGACTTGAATTAATAATTTCAATATTTATTTACACTATAGGTTTTGAAGAGCAACAGATCATGGAGAGAATGGGGCACCGTAGTTCCGCAGTTAGAACCTACAAAAGGCAATCGGAGCAACAACTCCTTGAAGTAAGTCGAGCAATGGAGCCACCCCAAAAATCCCTGAAACAGTGTGACGACGTGGAGAAGGAGAATGCCATTATTATGACTACATGAGATGGCATATATACCAAGGGAGACATGAAAATATTGAATTACCGAAGACATTGATAATTTCTAGATGTTGCTGCTACTGAATACAAACATTTACAAAAATAAATGCTTTTAAATTTACAATCGAGATTTTATTTTACTTCGACATAATAATGTTACATACAATCTAACTTCTTCCTTTAAATTCTTCCTGCAGGTTCCTCTGCCATTTCAATAAGATGGAGCACAATCTCACGTTCTCTGCGCTTGATACTTCCAGGTGTTTTTGTTGGGATGTTTAATGCTGAGGGTAAACTGTTGACATGGGTCTCCCCTAGACCTGCATCTATCATACCTATAGTAATTTTTTTTTACGTTTTATCAAATTTCTATTACACTAAATATATAGTTTCTTTATGAAATTTCTCTGCAGGAGTTTCAATGTCAGCCATTATCAGGCTTACCTGCTGCCAACTTTGTGTTTACGTCCTAGGCAATGCCACCGGCAATGGTTTTGTGTCGACTGCCAGTTGGAACCTCATTTAACAATTTACAGTCTTCAAAGCAGCATCTGATCATCAATATATGCCCCAATCCAAATTTTCTTTCACCAACGCAGTCTTTTAAATGAAGGACATTGCCACATACTGTAAACAATCTTTTATTCGCGTGCGAGAAATTTTCGCGAGAGCCTCGTCATCGCGAATATTTCTCGCAGCGAACCGGTCCTTAAAGTCTCTCTTTCTATTAACAACAGATCCAAAAAAGGCTTGATCGCGAAAATTAATCGTCGCGAACTAGTTTACCCCCGGTAAATCGCGAAATAAAGTCGTCGCGAATAAAAGTAGGTTTACAGTAATTGACAAGCTTTCAATCCATCTGCCAAGGTCCTTATAGCTATATTAATTTTTATTGACATGTAAAGCCATATAAACGTTTTTTAACTTATCTAAACACTACATAAACCAAGTAGTTTATTTACAACATCGCATTGTGGAAATACAGGGTAAGATCTAGAATTCAATCGTAACATGTACAAGTAAAATAAAAATTTAACAGTATCGTAATATATTATTTCATGATTTGTGCTTACCTAATTCAACAATCCGTCTTCCTACCCGTCATTCTTCCTCCTGCAAGTTATCATTTACAGTAGTAGACGTAACTTTAACCTGCTGACTGACAGTGGCGGTCGGACTAGAGTTACATGTAGCATACCAGTGATCATGATCGTGACTACTTATTGGTACGCTCTTATGACATGTATCAACGGGATTTGTGGCACTTTTTTTCTCCAGCGTGTTTCCCTTCCCTTCTCCTTTTGAATATCTTTCCCTGTTTACAATATTTTTCTTTATTCTTGCCCACATTGACAAGTGCGCGCCATCGGCAACTAAAGTCGGGGTCGTAACTGGATGTTAAAAACACCACATAAAAGTCGAACCGATAGTGTTAAATTATGATAGTTTTAAATTTAATATGACATCTCGGAAAACGAAAGCGTAGTCGGTTGAGGTTCCATATTCATCTTCCTGTTGTGACGTACTGCGAGTATAGACCTACTTTAACTTATAAAAACTGAAACCAATGAAAAAATTAATCAAATTCTGTAAAAGAATCATTATCATTTCTGAGTGAGGCCAAAATTTTTTACAGAGGCCAAATTTGAGGCCAGAACCAGGTTGTTCAAAGGGTGGTTAAATTTAACACAGTGTTATCTCTGTGTTAACTAGTGTGTTAAAGTTAACCACATGATTAAGTATTGTTCAAATGTGTGTTTGTGTAAACAAGGTGTTAAATCTGTGTTATATTTAATCCAACTACGGTAGGTGGATTAAAAAGGTAACACAATGATTAAATATAGCCGCTAATTTCCTTATTCACACGCCTCGACCCAGAAAACAGCGTGTTTTTCGACTACACGCCAATTTATACGGTTGGTCTGATAATGAATTAAGAAGGTACAGATTTGATCAACGTGGCATAGATTTTACTGGGGAAATCATCAAAATGATTTAGAAAAGCAACTAAAAGAAACAGCGCACTACGCGTCCAACATCAAGTCATGATAGCCTTGCTCTACCTTGCAACTGGTAGTTTTTTGGGAGGTTGTCGGATACACGCGTACGTTAGGTACAATTAATAGAATACAGTACTATACTATATAAATGTTAAAAATGAAGTTTAATTAAAGTTTTAAAATAATAATAACACAGTGCATGGGAAATTTCATGGTTACGTGTATATACTGCATGTATTAAACGTAAAACGCGGATTAAATAGTATTTCCATAATGAAAAAATATACAAATTACTCAAATTTGAAAAGGGGTTTGACAAAAGTACAGTATCTCGCACCGTTAAGAGAGTCACAGAAGCACTGGTTGCTAGAACTGATATATTTACAAAATGGCCTGACGCAACAGCAAAGTCTTTGATCAAAACAGGCTTCTATCGGATGGCAGGTTTCCACAGTGTAATCGGGTGCATTGATGGGACTCGTGTACGGATCCAGGCCCCTCCACACGACAAGAATTCCTTCGTGAATAGAAAAGGATTTCACAGCATCAATGTCCAAGCTGTACGTGACCACGAAGGTATCTATCAATGACCTTTCAAAAGCCCCTTGTATCATTTTCGTTCGATGGTGTTTTTTTAATGTCATAAAATGTCATAATTTCTAGATACAATGAATTCATAGTTAAAATGATATATGCATGTATTGTAGATTAACCTCCCCTTCAAAAAATAATGTGGCGGATCCAACTATTGATTATTTATTTCACTTCAATCAAGAATACATCATTGTATTGGGACTGATAGGTGTACAAGAAAATAAATTCAATTTCATTTTTATAAATCAAAATTGAAAAAGAGATTTATATCAAAATAAAGTGGTTGTACGTGTCTGCAAATGAATATTAAAAATATTTTTAAAAATAATTAAAGTCAAACAAATATGCCTTTCTTTCAAAGAATCTAGTCTTGATATATTTGTTAATTGATATTTTTTATGTATTTGGTTTCTGGATTTACAACATAGAATTTATAACATGCAAGTACTTTCACATGGAATTTTAAGGTAATTAAAATGGGGTCCTATTAGTTATGGTCCCTGATTATTTAAAATATATAAAATTGACCTTTGATATATAGAAAAATTTAGTAAAGCTAAAGTAAAATTGAATTATTTTGCACATTTATCAGCTCCAATCCCTACTAGTGCAAGCTTTGAAAAGAAATTCTGAAACAAACATGATTCCTATATGTGTTCAGCAAACCAAGTACACGAACGTGTACGTGTAGCGGGGATTCCCCCGGAAATGTGTGCATTATACCATCCGCAGTACAGTTAAGGCAACATTTTCTATAAAAAGGCACCAAAAACGAGACACTTTTAGTTCAACCGTCTTATTTTTTAGCATGAAACTCTATCTGAAATATCTTAATGGCTTTATGAAGAGTTTGTCCATCGCTTTTCACATCGGTATTTTTTGTCATCATGTGACCCTCTAAAGTCACGTGAGCTCCGATTTTAGGTCAAAATATGAAATGTCAAATTTAACCAAAAAGTGCAAGGGCAAGGCAAACAATATTTGAACTGCACAAGGTTTCATTGTGTCCCTTGGTATCTATCCTATCGAAAAACTGATGCTCATTCAGTCAGATTTCTGAGATATTTAAGTTAATCATTGAAAAAAAACACCAGTATTCAAAAATAGGGTATTTTTCATCATTTAATCGGAAATTTTAAATTGCCTAATGAATTACAAAGAAATGAGCATCACTTTTTAAAAACTATACAGTAAAATAAAGAATTTAAAATAAAAACCTACCTCTTGGGTTGTCGCCTTGCCCTTGCACTTTTTGATTAAAAATTGAAATCTTAACCCATTCATTCTAAATATAGTTTTCAAACGCATCATTGACCCAGCATGGGAGATAACTCTGTGGTACTTAGTAGAGTTTGTGCACCTCGCAAATTTTAAACAAATACCTACGGACTGCGCTGGGCTTTATTTCACTAAATCAAAACGGTATGCATAAAAAAATCTTTGACTTTACTTTGTTTTGTATATCTTCGTTCTTTTATACGCTACACAAGACGTATTTGACACCTACCGCATTTCCTCCGTTCGCCTAAAATTTGCCGCAACATCCATCATGTAAATAAATTGGAAAATGCCCATGGTTAAAAATATTGAAAGATTCAGTCATTTGTAATAAAAATAAAAAATAGACAGCCCCTATCAATGATTAAACATTTATTCTTCCTCAGTAGAAACACAGAAAAAATATCTCCAACAGAACTTAGGCCTAGTAGTTTTTTTTTTTTTTTTTTTTTTTTTTTTTTTCATATGTGACTATTTTAGTTATCATGTAAACCTTCAACTGTTTATGGATTCTAGACTACGTTAAAAGTTTTAAGAACAGAAGGAAGGGATTGGGGTGCTTACTCCAGTATTTAATAACCTGTTTTCCTTTCTACAGATCGACCCCCCCCCCCCCCCAATCACCAGTTTGCCTCTGGCTCCTTTGATACCATATACTTACTGGCATGTTAAAAATAAATTAATAAACAGTGTTTACATCAGGTTTTACTTATTTGGGTATTGTAGCACAAATCATATCGGCGTAGGGGGGGGGGGGGGGGGCTTTAGTCTCATGTTTTTGAGTAATTATCAATCAATGCGCAAACAAGATAATCATAGTAAAAACTTTGTAATACGGAAACAGATACTCTGTTAAAGAACAGGTGAACACAATATACATACTGAAATTTAGATCTTGTTGTACCCCAAAACACGGACAGGCGCATACCAGAATGGAAGTGAAATGTACGCAGAGAACGGCTGGGGTCCCCAGTGGGTCCAGATGAGGGCCCAGAGGCGAAGTCCCTGAAAGCTCATGGTTTTTACCAAATATTTCATTCAAAATCATGCCATTTCGATTTTCTTTAGAAAATACAAGACATAGTAATATTGTTTTTAACACAAAGTTAAATACTTGAAGTCTTCCGTGCAAATCTATTGTACATGTAGAGGCTGAATATTTTTTTAAAAGATATATTGGTATCATCTTTCGGCAACAAATATAATCAATAATTTCAATTTTTAACAAAAATAATATTTTAAATCATATTCTAGTGGATCACAGCATTCAACGGTTGATATTTTCTCCAAGTTCTTAAAATAAATTATCAATGTGTTGTAGAAGAATTACAAATTAATGAATGTTTTATTTGGTTTTGGCAATGATTTAATAAAACATTACAATTTTTTAAAATTTATTTTTAATAAAGACATGGTAATATAGAATTTGAATTTGAATCGAAACAGTATGAGATAAAATAATTTGAAACACAAATATTTGCTGGATGGTATTGATATTTTTTCTCTTCTCACAGATCTCTCCCTTCCCTCCCCCCCCCTATTTTTTTAAATTTGTAAACGATGTGTACGCACCTGCGTATTTGCGTATAAGCAGCTATGCGCCTGTCAAAATAGATGCAAGTAAGATACTCAAATCTTAACAGCCTTCAAACTTACTTTCACACCATTGTACTGTTAAAAATTCAAAGTATAAGTTATCTAGAAAATTTATTTAATTAAAAACAGCCTTTCAAATTCAAAGACAAGCTGTGAAGGGATTTCTGAGCAGGTGCAAAATATTTCAAACAGTCCACAGTTCAAACAGTTCTTCTGGATGAAATCAATTCTGAAAACAAAATGAAATACCATTATGGAAGGTTCATTGGTGTTTTAAAAAAGTGATACTCAAAACAATGCATTGAGTAACATGGAAATCATATACATGACTCTACTGTTTTTATTATCAAAACATTTCAATAATCTTGCTAGGAAAATGTATGGTTTAGAGCTTATATGGAGCATACCTTTTTATTTTATTGGTGGAAACACTTGCTGCCTGAATGAATTGTTCAAATTGTTTGGGAGTAGCTACAACACAATATATATGTAATAAGTGAAATACATAATGATTACTATTGTAGAATGAAATGACATAGCATTGTACAAAACAAACCATGCTATACTATATTATCTGAAATTCATAAAATAAATGGAAACAAACTTTTGATACAAAACTTTTCTGGGAAATTGAAACCTATGACATTTGCAAAAGTAGAAATGGTAGCTATACTTAATTTAAGTAAAAAAAAAAATCAATATACTAGAGATAACATTTAATTCTTTCACCTATACAACATTTAAAAAAAATATTTAACACTGGCATACTATAAAATTAATGTGAAATGCTTTAGTGTGATCATACCCAGTGGAGAAATTGATGCATCTATTTTGATAGTTCTAGCTGATGTTAATGCTAGTTTTAACCAGTTCTGTGACAGCTACAATGACAAAAGAATTATACATATAAACAGTACATAAATACATGTATATACATAAGACTGACTTAATGTACATGTAGTCAGACAAATGAAAATTTAAACATTTTATCTTCATTAATGTAGAAATTCTACAAATTTACAGCCTAGTGATATAGATAGTAAAAGTTCTATGATGAATTTAAAATATGAAGCACTGGTAAAAACTGAAATCTTAAAATTCACATATTTTTGATTGCCAGAGGTAAAAATTAAAATTTATAGGGTCTTACACTCTTGTATGTACAGTGCACATACATTGTACACTGTGCAGTTTGACTTCACAAATACACTGCAAGTGTGACTGCATCTAAATTATACTATTTGATATCATGACGTCCTGTGCTTATATTATGTTACATGTTTGTACATGTATGCCAAAGGACAACATCATTGCATATTTAAAAGTGTGGAACTTTCATAATGTGTGTGTTTTTGTGTATGTGTGTGGGTGGAGGGGGGGGGGGGGATACAGACAAGGCACTGCATTGCAGTTTGTGACGGACTGTAGCAATACATCTTATTGTACATGTTCAAGGTTATTTTACATCGATGTAAAGAATAGTATGTCTACATGTTAATACCTATGCACATACACACCTTAATGAACAGAAAGGGACCTAGGGAGGTAGTGCGGATCGTCTCAGTTTTCCATGATTTCCCGAAATAACGTCATCATCTTCTCATCAAAAAGATAAACAAGGCCCAGGTCTCTTATTTTATCCCTATTCTCTTTAAAGATTGCCTGATTGTTGCATTTATCCACTGCATATCTCAGCTGCTGTCGCCACGTTTTTAGATGTAAACAACATTCCGTGTCACCGAGTGCAAGCGCTTGGCTGAAGCCGAATGCAGCCAAACGACACAATAAAAAGAGAATTATTTCGAAGACGTGTTGTTACTATATAAGAGAAAATCACTAATGTTTATTTATTTAAACCTGAAAATTCAGACATTCATTACAAATTCTCGCAATCATCATTAAATAGCTTTTTTGAGCTCTATTTCCTTATATGGATCTATCAAGGCGGAGCAACTGTCATGACGTCAAACCTCATTATGACCTCATTACCATATTATCTTCATGTGTAGCCTTAACTGTACTGCGTCGGTTTTGCTATTGACGAATTTCTACAAGTGAAGATTGCCGAGTACACGTAAGTCCAATCTTGTAGGTTATATTTCCTTGTGTGCTGTTTATTATCATTAAAATGTGTGTACTGCTTACAAAAACGAGTTGAGCACAATTTATTAATTATTTCTCTAGACCAAGTCACCAACACGTGTTTTTAATTCGTTTCTGTAAGCCGTCATCTTCATAGTAGATATACATGTAACATTAATTTGACATAATGTCATGTTTTACTAAGACACCTATAGACAATGTTAAATTGCATAAACATCCATAAACAATTAATCAGTTGTGCACAACAAGTGTTCCAAAAAATAGAACTGAAAGTTCATAGAATTTTCTTCCCAAACACTTCAAACACAGAAAAGTCCTCAGTTATGAAACTCTGTCTTGCAGACACTTGAGTAGATGCGTCACACTTTCCTGGATGGTGGTTCAAGTCAGATGAAGAGGTGGACATCTTGACGGATGAATCCTGCATCAGGCGATATTTCGGATCGGGGGTATCACCTCTGACCCTGAGTATGATACTTTCAAGACTATCATATCTTCCATCTGGAAACCGCAGTTCCTCAACTTTAATGATGGCATCATCTCCAGTTGTCCTGAAAACTGTGCTTCCAGGCAACTTCTTGGCTTCTAGTTTTGTTATTCTCAACAGACAGGCTACAAATTCATTCCTACTCCTGCTAGGAGCACCAGCGAAGAAGACGCGAAAACCATTTTCAAGATGACTTTCAAGATGATTCATCTGGCCAGGATTTCTCGCACTTGTGCAAAACTAGTGAAGGTGAGCATGTTTAAATATCAGGCGTGGAATGAAGATCGGGAGTGACTGGGACTGGACCATGGGTTTCCAGGAGGATGAGAAACAGCGGTAGCAACATGAGGCACATGTAATGTTCTCTAATCCAAGAAAGCAAGGAGGGCACTTTTTGGAGAGACTGGTACAGTGGCATATTCACTCGGCAAGGAAGCTCCCTTAGTCTCCTTCCACATAACTTTCCGTGGTGGATCCGGAAATAAATATGGCATGGAAAGAAGGTCCAAACTCAAGGAAATGAACTATTCCTCCATATTCATGCCATAAAATTGCACCGGAGCAGGACTTCCTCCAATGGAGATAGAGAGACTCCTCAAATGTCTTCTTGGTGATGTTTTTCTTTGTTTCTCGGACAATTCTCTTCCCTATTTCTTCTGGTCTACTTTGCTTATCCTCTTTTTTCTTGGAGAACTATTATGGCGGAGGCTTTTGCTTACCTTCTTCGGTGATCTTTGATGCAATACCTCGCGGGGCTGATGTTCAGGAAAGGCAGGACTGGGGATGGTTAAGTACAGTGTATCCTTGACGAGGTCTGATAGTGTAAATTACTGTTCTTTCTTTGTGATGTCTTTTGTAATGTTATTCTATCAAATACAAGGTGGTTCGTATTTACAGATGGTGCATTTCATGATGTTCTTAGGTATATTTTGGTGGTGCCTCACAAGTTTTTTTTCTCTCGAAGGAATCGATATGTATTGGAAAACGTCTAAAAAAAGTAATAATTTTATTAGTGATATAACTTGCTTAATTCCAACTGGTTCATGTTTATGTTTTTCTTCGGAATGTAGTGCATGGTGTTGGCTGTAACACTTATAGAAGCCAGGAAATAAACCGAGGACCCGTGTCGCAGTAGGTGCTGGCACGAAAAAGATCCCTCACTGCTCAATGGCCGTAAGTGCCGAGTATAGGAAAAAATTTGCAGCTCTCCACCGGCAAGTGGTGGCGTCTCCATATAAGTGAAAAATTCTCGAGAGGGACGTTAAACAACATACAAACAAAACAAAAATTAAACATATGCATGTCAGATCATCGATTCATGACAATATAAGGCCCTTTCCATCTGTAAGATAGTTTTTCATAAACTCCCTTTTCCTAGCCAAACAATATGTCCTCCCTTGTAAAGTTTCCTTTTAGATTTAGCATCACACTGTTTCTTTTATTGGTATATGGCCCTTTGTTCTCGTCTTTTCCCTACCATGATCATTTATTCCACTAAACTTCTTTTATAATTTTGTGATGTAATTTTCTTCATTTGTAATATTTGTTACTTCAGTTACATGTTTCTTTATAACAGCTCTTATAGGAATGATCATGTCCCTACTAAGCATTGGCATTTGGCGTCTGTCTAGTACAAGATTGTACAGAGGCTCTGTAAGCCAGAAAAAAAACTTCGGTATAAACTGGTCCCATTCATTTTGAATTTATGACAGTATATAGACAGCATGTCTCCTAAGGTTCTGTTAAATCTTTCTTATTGTGGTTGAAACTAGTTCGAGTGTTTTCAAGTTGCAGATCACATATTTCCTGAAACACATTGGATTCACTTGGATTTGATATGGACTGTCAGAGGGACATATTGACAATTTATCTACAAGTTTTGCTACAATATTTACTTCCAGCTTGTCTTGTTTGCGGGCTACACAGGAATAGCAGTAACTTTCATCATATTTTTCATTGAAGGCCAGTAAAATCCTTTTGTATTTTTTTCGGGTTTTTTTAAGCACCAAAATATCCTACAGAGAGTATATCATGATAATGGTGGAGTACCTTAGCTTTTTTTTAAAAGTAACTTCAGGAACAACAAGTTGGTCGAAACACGAGATACTGTCATTATCTTTCCATCTACGATACAAAATACATGACATTACCCGTAGGTTATCCCAGTGGTTCTTAAAAATCCAGACAGAAATTGATTACCAGGAGGGACTGCCAACGTCTTCTTTGGCTATCACCATTGGTCCTGTGTTGCAATCCTCAAGTTGGTTTTGCCTAATAGTGTTCGGTTTCAACTCCTCTATATAAATTGAACGTCCCTTACATCTGAATCTGGCTATTTTTAATTTTTGCTTAACCCCTGTTAGGAACTCTGACAGTACAATCTGTTATTCTGTTATTTTTTGCCTGATGCAAACTTTGCAGGGAATTCTGACTTGATTTCTTTAACTAGAACAGCACCTGCTGCACAATAAGAGGCATCTGTATCTCGAATAAATGTTTTCTTAGGGAGTGGGTAAGATAAAACAAATTGGTCATTGGTGTTGCTTTAAGAGAATCGGAAGCGTTTTGCGAGTCATCTGTCCAGGATTTTCACAAAGCCTGTGTAATGGATTATAATTAGCAGTGTTGGCAGAGCCAACTACAAATTTTCTACAATATGAAAAAAGTCCTAATTATAAAAATGATCTAACATCTTTTGATTTCATTGGAATCGTTCAGTTTCTAATAACTTCCGTTTTGACAGGATCGGTATGGACCCCTTCTTCTGACTTAACATGCCTCAGAACATTTTACTTTTTAAAAGGGGTTGCACTTTGAAGTTTCAGTTTAAGTTAGCATCCCTTAACCTTTCGAAAATATTTTCTAACCTTTAAAGGGACGCAACAAAGGTGGATCCTGGTATTACAATAATATAATTCATGTACAGTAAACACTCTTCCCACTGCAACCCGCGTAAAACGTCTTTAAGAGTGTTGCCGTTCAGGGATTTTCTTCCTTGTGCAACTTGTCTCCCAATTCTGTATATTGGACAAAAGAACTCTGTGAGTATAAATCAAAATGATTAAAATGTACAAAAAAATTATTACTGTTTATTGTATTCAATTTGCACAATTTATTTGAATGAGTTTCCCTATTTCTTGCTCCCAAAAATATTTATCTCGGGCTTTTGACAGAGTTGTACTTAACCTCAAGTGACCGCCCTTTATATTACATTATTTACATCCAGTGTAATTTTCTTTATGAAATCCATATAACACACGCGAAACCTTGTCAGCGCGCGGTAGAATGCACAGTAGGAACTATATGCATTTTGAACACTCTAGGAATACCAAGATGTATATTGTTTTGACTCAATTTAATAAAAAAAAAACTACCCTGTTAAATTAACGTAAAATTACAACAACTGTGCGTTTAAAATTAATTTGTCTTCTTTTTTCCTCGCAAAGTTCATTTGCGTTATTTAACAACTTAATGTCACAAACGTCTCTTACGTCTATTAGGCACCCAGTTCTGAAAGGCGCTTAATTCATATTTAAGATTAACGAATTAAACAATTATAAAGAGAGAAAATTAGAGAATGTAAATATAAGCATTGACTTCTTATTTTTGGATGTCGTCGGTCCTATTACACACCTGGTCATGACAGTATAATACAGTATCTCATATATATAATGAAGAGAATCAAAACTTGCCCAGTAATATTTACGTTTCATTCAGTTGGGATATGTCTCCCCAAAGAAGTTTTTGGTTAGCTCTGACTCATTTTTTTTTTTTACTTCCGTTAGATCTAAGTACGGAAGCCGGTTGGTGCCAGGTAGAAAAAATATTTTATCTGGCGGCCGCCAGATAAATAACTGGCGGCCGCCAGAAAGTTATCTGGCGGCCGCCAAATAATTTTCTGGCGGCCGCCAGATAAAAAGATCTGGCGGCCGCCAGAAAGTTATCTGGCGGCCGCCAGAACTTATCTGGCGGCCGCCAAATAATTATCTGGCGGCCGCCAGAAATTATATGGCGGCCGCCAGATAACTTTCTGGCGGCCGCCAGATAATTATTTGGCGGCCGCCAGATAACTTTCTGGCGGCCGCCAGATAACTTACCTGGCGGCCGCCAGATCTTTTTATCTGGCGGCCGCCAGAAAATCATTTGGCGGCCGCCAGATAAGTTTCTGGCGGCCGCCAGTTATTTATTTGGCGGCCGCCAGATAATTATTTGGCGGCCGCCAGATAAAATATTTTTCTACCTGGCACCTACCGGCTTCCGTATCTAAGTCTTTATTTTATGGAACTTTTATACTATTTTTTTTCTAGTTCTTCGTTTTTATAAGTATTTTAATTAGTTTCTTCTTGTTTTTTAAGACTTTCCCGGTATCTCAGAGGGAGTTGATTTTCCCTGCAGACCTTGTGGTAACAGCACAATTTTCAGGTAAACAACTATGAATGCTGGGACTATCACTTAGATCACTAGGTTCAGTTTCAGAAATAATATCCCTTTTTACATGGCATTGGTTTCATAGAGAGGTTCATTTTGTAAAGGTTGATTAAAAGAGAATTTCTCTTCTGCCTTGCTGCAATGTTTACAGTCTAGATCTTCCTTGAAACAAGATCTATGGAACAAAGCATCTGCATTATTATGAGAACGACCTGCCCGATACTCAATTTTAAAATTGTATGAAGACAAAAATTTAAACCCACGAGCCATCAAATTTAAACCAACGTGCCATCTGGCCCTTTAGCTTTTGTTAAAGTTTGGGACCCTTGATCTGTTCTTGTTTGGAACGTTTTGCTATATAAATAGTGGTGGAAGTAACTTAATTGAATTTATAATAGCTAATGTTTCCCTATAGAGATGCAATAGCGGTGTTCAACTGCACTGAATGTCTTACTGTACTAATTTATACCTTTTAACTGTATATTCCCCTTTGCTCTGCAAAGAACGGCCTCCAAACCAATATAAGAAACATCTGTATCTACATGTAAAAGAAATAAACCTCCATCATTAGGTTAGGATAGGTTGGGAGAACTAGTAAAAGAATGTAAGTTTGGGTGCAGCTAAAGAAATTCAAAGTTGCATTTCAACAGTTTTTACAAGAGAAATTTATTAAGGAAAGAGTCCTCTGTCTATGCTATTATGAATGACTAGAGTACATATTTAACAGTTCAAAAACATCTGTCACTTTGCATTTGATGTGTCAAAGATGGAGAAGCTGTTAAAGTTTTTGGCCAATGTTTATATCGAGGATGGAAAAGAAGCACACACAATTGTTCACAGAATTATCCAATGTCTGGAACAGTTTGGCTAAGACCCATCAAAGATAGTGTCTTTTGCTACTGATGGTGCCAAAAACTTTAACAGCTTTTCCAAAATGAAACAATCTATGAGATACAGTATCAAAAATGGGAAAGTGTGCAAAAAAATCTCAAGCATTTCTCCCAAAATCATTGAGAATGTAATAGTAAGGAAGGAAATAAACTGTAATATAAAGGGCGGTCACCAGATGTCCCAAGACGTAAAACATTTCTGTAAAAGCTATGACAATTGTGGCAGTGCAGCTAGAAAATATCTTAATAAAGTCCCAAAAACCAAGCTACAAAATACCTGGTCTGTGCTCCTATTGAAAGATGGACAGTGGATGTAATGACTCGCGGGAAAAGTAGTTTATTTTCAAACGTTGTTATAAAGTAGTAAAATTTCCAGTTTAAAATACCATACTCAGTGTTAAGTGTGCATTTCTTATAAAGATATTAAGTCTTTATAAGAAATGCACACTTAACACTTAGTATGGTATGCAGGCACCTATCTAAATGCAGATGTTAAAGAGAGAGCAAAGAATGCTACCAAAAAGAAGAAAGGTTTTTTCATTTTTAGCATTTGTACATTTTAAAAATGAAAATTTGAGAATTCATGAGGATATGAACTACGCGTTAGCGCTTTACGATAAATAGACATGAAGCGGCGTAGTTCATGTACCGCATGAATTCTCCAAAATTAAATTCATTTCTTATAATCGTATTATTTGTCTGATGACTTGCCACAAATTTATGTCAATGGATGAAATGTCATTGTCATTTAGAAATGCTGTTTTCAGAGGTTGTTGATGTAGTGGTTAATAGAATGATAATACACATTTATTTACAAGTATGCAAGTCTTTTGGGTGAAAATGGTGAAGACCCATTGGCAGCAACTGCTGTAAGGAGTTGATGATTTTTAAACCATGAAGACTTAGACTTGATGGAGTATGGGGATGATGTAATACAGAACCTTATTTATTGGCTTATATCTGAAATGGAGAAGTATCCATTGAAAATGTTCTTTTAAGGTTTTACTGCTGGTTGACTTATTTTGATATTTCATTTCATATTTTCATTGACTCATGATCATTGGTGATGTCTTATCAATTATTCATTGTTATACAAAACAGCCATGTCTTTATGTTATTATTAAGATAAATGTTCATTTAATGTGTTGAAAATCAGTCGGTGTATAGTATTTTTCAACCATTTCAGTTAAATTGATTAAATACTGTAATTTCCTTAATTACTTGTAGTCTCACCCTCTGGAGAGAGTGGGACAACTTTCTGGGATTTCCAATCCCGTATGTTAACTTTATTTTTGAATAAATAATCAAGAGGATAAAAGTTCAACAAATAGAATTTATTTACACTGTGTACAATGTGATATAGTTATTTGCAATAATAAAAATTACATATCTCACCCATTTACCTGTATCATACCCATAACCCGTTTATAGAATCTAAATTTTCTAATAGAAATAACTATAGAAACCATCTATATATTTAAAATCTATATACATACATCTATATATAATTTCGTTAATTTAATATACCGTTGGTATTCAATTTATGTCTTTTATACTGTGATAAATAAATTGTAACTCCCATACATTGTAGATCCTCCGTTTTCTCATAGATGGACTCTCCTTGTGGACCTCCCAAAGTGGTATCTCAGCGCCTCTATCTTAAGATAAAATTTAAAATAATTTTCTTGCGTGTTAAATCTTATATAAAAGAAAAATGACATTTTGTGAGTGCAGAAAGGTCAAATAACTGATTGTACGGAACAGTTTGAAGCTTTTTCTTTCTCACAATCTTTATGTGTCTTTTTCAGGTTGAATAGTAGTATGTTTGTCCCATGACTTATTTGGATAAAAAATATTGGAGGAACAACTTCAAAGATGGGATTTTTGATTAAGACACAATTTCAGTGCAAAAAGGTCATATTAAACATACTCTTGAGATTGAGACCGGGCCGAATTGCAACGGAAACCGACTTCAAAACGATTAATAAACGAATCGTTTTGAAGTCCGTATAATAAGTACCCATTACAACTATTTACTGATTATATAATAACAATCAAATCCTGTGCAAAAAATATTACCATTACATATTAATCTGATGAAAAGAACGACTGGATTGTACAGGATGTGCTGCGAGTGATCAACTATTCTGGTCGCCATGAAGAAAGAATTTAGTTTGTATATAAGGATATACAATGTATGTATTAAAGAGAAATTCAGATCTTGGTTACATGTACGTCAAAGAATAAATAAATACGATGTGCAGATTTTAGGTGAGGTTTGCCAATGATTGGCAAATTATAATTCGAAAAGGGCGAATTGTTCTAAGGGCAAGTTGTCTTAGAGGCGAACTCTCTAGCATTCTCGCGCATGCGGATTCTGACGTAAGCCCATGCATCCGGTTTAACCCCACTTATATATTTTCTGCGTGGACCTCAGGGTCCGCGCAACAATGAATAAAGAATCACGTGGTCGCCCGCTTGGCGCAGTGGTAGAGCGTCTGCTCTAGAGTCGCGGAGTAAGAAGTTAATCCTTACGTTGCGGGTTCGAATCCCACTGTGGGACGTGGAGACCGGTCCTTCGGATTAGAACGCATAAACCGAGGTCCCGTGTCGCAGTAGATGTTGGCACAAAAAAGATCCCTCACTGCTCAATGGCGCTGAGTGCCGAGTATAGGTCAAAACTAGCAGCTCTCCACCGGCAAGTGGTGGCGTCTCCATTTGAGTGAAAAATTCTCGAGAGGGGCGTTAACAACAAACAAACAAAGAACCACGTGTTAATTAATTATTAGGACAATTAATTATTAGGACAAAGATCATTTATTAGATCTACATTATGCTGGAAGATGAGAGATATGCCCATTTATATCTTATCATTCTTGTAAGAGCTGGATATCATTGTAGGCCTTCCTACAGCACGTTTCTGAGAAAACCATCGTTCAATGCAGGGATTTGTTTGAAATCCTCAGTCCTTCACTGCTAATTCTTATCAAACCCTCCACAGTTGAGTGATCCAAACAGCTACGGTCATCACCCTTTATACGATTGGCAGCACTAATAATCCTCTCACTCTGGCACTGCTTACTGAATTCGTCATCAGTAGCCTCACCGCATGCAACACATCCTGTAGTAAAAATCTAAGTTAAAAGATTCTCATTGATAAATAGTTTACACTCATATTATATATACACTTAATACTGAAGATGTCATACTTATTTCAAACTCGTCCTTGTATGATTTTTTTACACAGCATTACAATGTACCTCTCACAAACCAGTCCATGAATTGATGCTTTACCAACGTTTTCAGAAATTTCCATTGGAGAACGATTTGATCACAATTGTAATCAGTTTTGAAAAAAAAAGAAAAGAAAACAATCATGGACTACATGTTCAAAATTCATTTCTGCACTTTGGGTAATTAAATTATTCTGTACCATCCAGTCATTCTTTTCATCCGATTAATATATACAGTAATATTTTTTGCACATGATTTGTTTGTTATTAAAGAATAATCGTTATGGTTTTTTTTTTTGGGGGGGGGGGGGGTTGGTTATACTTTTACAATAAAATTGGTTCTAAAATACTTACAAGAGGGTTAGGGCTCTCGTGAAGTTACGACAAGTTTTATACATAATGTCCTTTCTGACGTATTTCATTTTGTCAAATAAAATCTGCAACATGACTATTTTGTTATGATTAAAGATAAAATTTCACTTTGAATTTTAGTCAATTAATATTTCAATTTGGGTTAAGATTAATGTATGTGGATATTTTAACATAACATTTTGGGTATTCTCGTTTTATAGGAATTATATAGTAAAGTCTTTATTTTATTTCCTGTTACAATTTGAGATATATGTATAGAAATTTGGTAAAAGTATTTTATTTGATGAAAAAGAAGGAATGTCTTTGAAGAAAAAAATAAGTACAGGTAATTGTCTAAGTTAAATAATATGTGTTACTCAGAATATTTGGCATGAGGGATTAGTAAACTGTTTAAGCCTTTAGCCATACAATTATGTAATTTTGCTGGAAAAAGAGAACAGCAGTAATTTGTAGATAAGTGATGTGTTTTTTTTTTGTATATTTATTCATGGGTTCTTTTATCTTTTTTATCTAGTGTCAAAAACACTATCAAACGAAGTAGAATCCATTAACCTATTAACAGGGGATTAACTTGTTAAGTGGCAGGTCAAATACTCAGGTAATGGTCAGTTCATGTCACGTGATTTTTCAAAATACAATATTTCGGCTATTATTGATACCAATTAACAAAGAAAAACTAATTTGATTGGACAAAATAATTTACGGCAAGCGTGGGTCTCCTAATGGAATTGCGCCCGCTACTCGGCCATTCTATTCGGAGACGTGAATAAAGTAACATCGTTTGTAATTTGATCCACGCTTTGCTTTTCCTTATTACAGGTATGGTAAAAATGTTTTATTTGGTTAAGTTATTTTTCTAAAACTTATAAAGAAAAGATTAATTAATTATTTATTAACATTTGCAATTAATTTCTGGAGTTTACAAAAATTTGAGCTTTAGTTTACAAAATTTGAGCTTTCATTAAAATAGAAATCTATTATAAAAGTATTATATTGAGATCAGGGCATTTATATTTGATGTGTGTTCTTATGATTTTTGTTGTATTTTGGTAGTTGTAGTCCTATGTAGAGAGTAGTTTTATAGTTAGGCACGTTTTACTTTTTATTGGTTTTATACCGGAAATATAATGACTTTCTTTGTTTGGCTCTATTATTATTATCAAACTCTCCAGTCGAGGGAGGTAAATTTAAATGTATCCAGTGTAAACAAAAGTACGAGCTTTAGTATTTCAGTTGGAAATTACATTGTCTAGCTTTTTATTATATAGAGTGAGTCTTTTTAATATTGTTTTATCACTCTATGAGTCACCAGATGTTACGTAGGTTAGGGCACACTTGTTTGTAATGCTACGAGCAACTCATAATGATTTATTTTATTGTGCCTGGTGACTATTTGTTGTACATTCTATTCGGAGACGTGAATAAAGTAACATCGTTTGTAATTTGATCCACGCTTTGCTTTTCCTTATTACAGTGCACCCAAACCTAATTTGGACCTGGTGGCCGAAAAGCTGAATCATTATAACTAAGGGTCTCTCACAAGCGAGCGAGCTAGACAAATTCCCAAAATAAGTGCGGTCACCCAAAAGGGCGACACGACAATAAGAAACAGATTTCTCATACGATGGAATTTTATCGCAAGATTTTTTGTGAAAAAGTCCACTGATATATATATATATATATATATATATATATATATATATATATATATATATATATATATATATATATATATAAGCCTAGAGGCTATTTAGCGCATTACAGAAATAAAAGGATGGAGGTTAATAACGTACATGTATTACGTTTTAAATATGAGTCGGTAAAAGAAAAAAAAAAGAGACTCGATGATGGCAAGCATTGATTCACAAGATATTGTTTGAGAAAACTTGTATTAATCTTATTCATAAGTATCTTTTTAAAAAGCTGGGTTTCTTATTTTGGACGCAATAAGGATTCGAGCATTTAGTCTTTACAGTGCTAAGAAACCTAACTCTTAATCCTGATATATAAGGATTTCTGCTAAATTCAACCAACAGTGTTGCTAAATTTAAAAAAAAAGGAGTAAGCTTTAACCTTGCACAATAATTTTTGTTGTAACGTAATCAATTTTGAAATTTTATCGGTAATATTATTTAAATTGTTTGATGAATATATTAAATTCTAAAATATTAAGGCAAAAAAAGAGTACAACTCGCAAAGGAAGTCCTTGTATGGTTGGCTGATAATGGCTATAAGAATCGACGTACTCCGTAAAGGAGAAAGGCCGAAAACTGTCCATTCTGTGAGAGAAAGAGCTAATCGAGGGCCGTAGGCCCGAGATTAGTTCTTTCTCTCACAGAATGGACAGTTTGAGGCCTCTCTCCTACTTAAAACATGATTGCCTTTGTTCTGAAAATGAAATAAAACAAATTACAAAACTGGTAGCAGATATGACAGGTAGCACACATACAATGACAAATTCATTGTTTACAGAATGGACAGTCATAGGTAAGCTAGGGATGCAGAGCAATTTGTTGAATAGCCATTGTGTTTCGGGCAGATGCAAATAACAAAAGGTCTTTGTTTTAAGAATGGACAGATACAGGTGGATTTTGGGGGATACTAGTATTTACACAAGTATGCCATGCTTCAAAATCAGTTTATAGCTTGCGTTGTAAAGGCATACATGTCTTCCTCTGATGGAGAGAGTATATGACAGAATCAAAATCTAATAAACCAAAATATGCATAAAATTGGTGATATTTGGATCAGGAAACATGCAGAAGAGTAAAAGTAAAAGAAATATTAGCCAAACTTTGACCCAAAAGTGAACTTCTCCAACAGATACAGATAATCAAATTTGAATCAAACCTGGAAATGTTTTATTTGAATTCTATTTTTGAGGATATATTAACTGCAGCAGTGTACTGGTGAAATGCATATTGTGTTCTGAATGTTGGGTTAGCCATGAGCCAATCTTCAACCTGAAAATGTTTTACAAATCAAATCTGGAGATGTTTCATTTTTAATTATTTTCTACGGAAATATTAACTGCAGCAGTGAAGTGTTCATGGAGCAAACTGTTTTCTGGGGGGAGGATTTAATATTAGACGTACTTCTATCTTAAAATGAATTCTCCTCGAGGGAATAATTTTTCCGAAAAGTCAAATGTGAAATTGTGTCATTTGAAATCAAGTTTTGTGAAAATTGAGTTTTGAGTATTGAAATAATGTACATTATTCATGAAATCAAGTGGATCCTGTGCAGGCATTGTGTTCTGGATTAGCTTAGATCTCCGTGTTCTTTCTGTTATTTACATGTAAATTAAAGAGTATTTAATGTATTTGTTTTGTTTCCCTCTTGAACACATTCCAAAGTTTACCTGTAACTCTCCATTCTGTTTGTTTTAACTGTCCATTCTTTTTGAAAAAACTGTCCATTCTTAAAAAGAATGGACAGTTTTCCAAAAAGAATGGACACTTACAGGTAACTTAATGGATTCTTTGAGGAGTTAGCTCAACATTAAGCTATAGAATGGACAACACAAACAAAAGCTTTACGTCACAATCATGTTTTAATTGTATTGAATGTACGCATTTATAATTATTGCTGTTTCCTTATATTCGTGTTGTTATTAGAGACATATAGGGCAGTATAAATATAGTTTTTTTCTTGCTATATCTGAGATACATTGTATCCATCAAAAAATTATACCTTTCTACGTGATTTAACAAAAGCACAAGTCTGAAAGTATCATTTTAAAAATTGTTTATTTTGTTTAACCTTCCTCTGAGAATTTTTCACTCAATTGGAGATGCCACTACTTGATGCAGTGCTGCAAATTTAGATTTATCCTCGTATAGAGACGCCACAACTTGTCCGTGGAGGGCTGCAAATTTTGGCCTATACTTGGCACCCAATGCTATTGAGCAGGGAGGGCACTTTTTCGTGCCAGCACCTACTGGGACACATTAAGACCTCGGTTTATACGGCCTCATCCGAAGGACTGGTCTCCACGTCCCGCAGTGGGATTCGAACCTCAACTCCTTACGCCACGACTCTAGAGCAAACGCCCTAACCACGCGGGCGACCATAATTCTTTGAAACCTTTGACTACAGTTAATTAACGTAAATTCAGATTTTAACGACAGGTTGCGGTACAGAATTTTTTTCTGTACCAAACTCAAAAGGGGGGGAGGTCTTGTAACTGAAACAAATTAATATATATGTATTTTGATTATATATTGTATTACATGTATGTGATCTTTGAGTATTTACAATGTACCTTCTTGTGGCCCCTTTAGGGCCCTTAGTTGAATTGTATACATGAGGGCATTCTGGGTTTGGATACACGAAAACATACACGATACAATGTCTAAATAAGCAAGTTTTCAATGATGGTTGAGTTCGTATTTGACTAAGACGAATTTTCCCAAGGGCATGTTACTTCGCTTAGACATTGTACATGTATATTTTATTTTACCTCGGGGTCCAGGCAAGAAAATATAACTGTAAGCTTTAATTTATTGCAAAATACACAGCATTTTACTACGATCGCAGTACATTGTAAGTTGAGTACCACTATTATATATATATATATATATATATATATATATATATATATATATATATATATATATATATATATATATATATATATCTGTGTGTGTGAATGTTGAAGTTCACTCTCTCATTTACATGGTATTCTATATCAAAGATTTGTCGCATCAAGTTCAGATTTTAATTAGGAAGATTTTTCACACTAAATTTAACAAACGTAACAATTATGAATATATATATATATATATATATATATATATATATATATATATATATATATATATATATATATATATATATATATATAAGAAGTCCTTGGTATAGGTAGTAATACAGAAAAAATAATTGAGATTTCCTAGAAGATGGCACTTAAATCCATAGCGCTTTCGCCTCTTGGCTCTTCAATGGATTTTTTATATGGATTATATATATAACTGTTTTTCCAGGATGTACATATGCATAAACACATTTTTAACAAAGTGAAATTAAAGCTCAAATCATTAGAATTAAACTAGGTGAAAGGGAGCACATTTATAATGTAAAATAAAAACAAGTATGTTTTACTGGGGGAAAATATATTCAATAGAAGAAAAGATACCATGCATGCATGCTTGTCTTCTTATTGATGATCGAGCAGCGATTTCATTCAATAATTCAAAAGAAAAGAAATTTCTTCAGTTTTTAAATAAGATATTTTGTGATTCTGAAAACATAAACATTCTTTTCTGTAGTCATTCTTGCTATGTTCTTTAGGAAATCAATGGTCTGTTTGTTTTTTTTTAATTTCAATCTACTGGTGATATGCTTTTCTTAAAAGTTGTCATTCACGACTATCTTGGAAATTAGTTTTATGATTTAAGACATATACATATGACTTGTATAGTTACAGAGTGATTCGAAATTTGCACTTGAAAAAAGTGTGAATCGGGGACGAATTCTTAATTAAGATTAGAAAGAATGTTTTCAATTTTGAGTACAGGAGTATTTATAATTGCAATGTAGCTCTTAGATCTAAAATTATCACCAGAATCCTTTTGATGTTGCATGATACTCTTTTCAAGTAGAAATTGTTCACTTGCTGAACTTTCCAACCTACATTCTTTTTTAACACATGGAAGGGTGATGCCTTCTGATTCAAATCTACCGTATCATCTGAAAATCTAAAACATTTGTAAGATAGATATGCTTTACCCTCCATTTAAACTCGACCTTGCATTTTTCTTGCAAATTGATGCATTTAATCAAATATTGAAGATGAAGTAAAGATATCTCGGACATTCCGTAAAAAATCTGTTAAAAAAAAAAAAAAAAAAAAAAAGCAACAATTATGTTCAAAATATACAAATCATAAGGTTTTCTTTTCTATATGAGTTTAAGTAGGTCGTCATTTTTCAATATTTTTGCAGTAACATTCTAGTTTTATGAAGTTTTAAATGTGTCAAACGACACGGAAATAAGCCGCCTTCATTAATCAAGCTCATGTAATTCTGATATATTCACACAGATTAGCGCGGCACGTTCCTGGGCACTAACGTAATCTACATGATGCAAAACACAACCGCTCTCTGCCAAAACCATCCCAGCTTCAGAATCCGAGCCCGATCAATCTTCTTCATCAGCCTGGCATGGATGCTTGGTTTGAAACCCGAGCTGATTACTCTATAATTAACAATACATAAAGTTTCATATACATAACGTGTTTAGTAATCAAGTTCGACAAGTTCACAACAGGTGCCCGGATAATCGCCCCGGACGTCTTTATCACAAATGCTCGTTCAGCCAAAATGTATGGGGAAAATTTACTGATTTTAAATGGCAAAAAGGGGCAAAAATTATATTGTTATAATCATTTCGCTCAAAAAAAGTCGGAGTTGTCCTCCGTTTCCCATAAACATGTAAATAGGGTATTCAAAATTTATATTCATTAGTGTTTATTCTTTTAAATTTGTTTTTCTTCCATGTTTTTTTCTTTGTTTATTATTTAATTATAATAATAAATTTTATAATTGATTTCAAGTTTTAAGTGCTAAAGTCTTTATAGTATTCAGTAACATAATTGTAATGTAAACATTGCAAATCATGAATATTCAAGATGGGAGGGGTAAGAAATATTTACAACCAATGAAAAAGTCTGAAAGTATAACCCGCCCACAGACAGAGATAGCGTTGAATGACTCATCCACAAGCTGCTAATCGATCGTTGATGACGAAACGGAGTAAAAACACACATAAAGCAGCGTTTTTATTTATGATATCAGTGAAAATTTGATTTCAGAAAAGCTCATTAATCAATGCGACACTTCATAAAAGATTTATGTACCCAGTGGAATTGAGAACTCAACAATGTCGCATTCTACCGTAACACCGACAGTTTTTTGAATTTTACTTTGAAGTGGGACATTTAATTTCTATGAGGGAGAGACCCGCATTTAAGATTTATAACTACGTTTTGAGAAAAATATTTCTATTGCGTTTTTCACACATTGAGAAATGTGTTTCACGCTTTAAAATTCAGTACATGACAAAAGATTTTTCTTTCAAATCTAAAGATGCCTTCATGGAAGGACTGTTGAGTATTATGCAGAACTAATTCTGAATTGTGACCTTCGATTTATAGGCCGCGGCGTTATGTGATATTCCTACAGATGAAATCAACAAGGATATTGAAAATCTTCCCAATTAATATGATACCGACATTCCATTTTCTGATAGGTAGCTTTGATTATAAGCGAACAACTGTACTTTAAAGTACAAAAAAATATGTTTATTTAAGCACTTTCTTTTCTTATAATTGAAGAATTTAAATAAATTGCACAGCCTCGGATTTAAAAAAAGGTTAGCGAATGAATTACATGTACATGGTATTTCAGGAAGTTTAAAACAAGCATGCCACGTTTGTTTATTGTTCCCGATAAACAATGTCATAGCCCCATAGCATCAATACCAAATTTTTTTCCTGCAATAATCACCTGGCAGATTTCTCTAATATTACGATATGCACGACTTGCTGATCCCCAGCTCATAAAGTTTGGCTATAAACATTTTTTATATCAGTATTTAAAAGGTGATATATAGTTTATCAAGCCGTACCCATCCGTAACTTTACAGTGTAATATTTATAGCACTGCGGAACGATATTCAAAACCAAAACTGCATTCAATCTCTGACAACATGTAGGTCAAAGACTCATCTGAGAAGTTCAAAAATATTTGGAATGTTTGTTGTTTAGTTTAGACATTTAACTTCAGATGGAATATTCGTATAATATTTTTATCTTTCCAGATTAAAACAACTTTGAAACGATTTATACATCCTTCATTAGAAGCTGGGCACGAGTAAATTTTAACACAGTTTCTATTTTTATTAGACTTCGAAAAAGTGTACACAAAAATTACATAAAAATTGTCGGAAAAATTTAGTCGGTGTCAGTTACAATGTAATAACGTTGCAATATTCAACAACGACAATTTCAGTGTAAGATATAAAAGAAATTAGTGTGAATAAAATGTATAATATGTGTTTATTATTAAATGTTTTGAAATTATTGTTTTAGTTGGAATATAATCATCTGGCAGCTTAAGAGTGCATACGTAGAATTTCATTGCAATGTACGCTTAAATGTTGGTTAATCATTAGAAACTAGAACATCAACCCCAAGTAGGAAAAATCTTTTGAGTTTTTGTTTTAAATTCATATCTGAATTCTATCTATGGTTCAAGACCCAGCGAACTAATACCTATTAAATTATCATAACCACACAGAACCAGGTACCATGTTTAGATTGCAGATATTTAATTATTCAGGATCAATGAGTAGAGGGAAGATACATTAAAAACAACAGTTTAATTGAAACTTCCTAAAAGCTGTTTAGAATTCTAGACACTTTGTTCTTAAACAAAAAAAACCAGGTGTCACATTAAAGAGAGTTTTACTTGAATTCATTGAACTTAATTTAATGTCTATTGGTTGGAAACATAAAATGACTTCATTAATTGTATATGATTCTGTACTTTACAGCAGAACAGTACACAAAGATGTTTATCTTATCAGTTCTTGAAAATGCACACTCTTAACTCATTTCCAAAAGCTTAACAAATATGTCTGTTTTTAATTCGAGATCTAAATAAAAATCCCCCAATGATAAAATCCTGTAAAAATCAATTGTTTTTAAAGATCACAGACAGCAAATTATTTTTGTTTGTTTGTTTGTTTTAGGTTTTTTGTTTTGTTTTTGTTTGTTTGTTTGTTTGTTTTATCATTATTATTTTTTCCCCTCATTTTGTCTTTTTCATTGTTGTTGTTTTTGTTTGCTTGGTTTTATTTTGTATATTTTAAAAAAAAAAAATTATTTATTTTTTATTTTAATTTTTAAATTATTTTTCAGTTTCCCCCAACATAATCGCCATGATGATTTCATATGTGTGATTGCAAATTTTTGGGTAGAGAGATTTTCAAAATTATAATTATTTTATAATTCAAAATTACAGAACAAAAATGCCTTTCTGTTATTTGTTTACATACACTCATTATAGCTACATAACACGATTGTACCTGGTGACTTGTTTAGATGCCCGCGAAAAATTTTCATGCAAGTTTGAATTAACCAATATCTATAAAGCAGTGCAGGACTTAACTTTATAGGGTGTTACGTGTAAGATTAGGACTAGTATTGAGTTACCACAAATGGTCGAAACAAGGATTATGGTTAGCGGAGCATTGTTTCCCTATATGCGATGACACGGTCAGACTTATTGCCGGTGTGCGTGACTACAGTTATAGGTACCTTCTGATGTCAGTACACGGGGCTCAATTAGCCCGACCAGTGGACGATTGAGTCTACGCTCAGCTTTCCTAAAGAATGAAGTCAAGCATCCAAAATGGATTTTACAAAATTGTTAGAATAATCTCGGACTTTGTTACAAATTTAGTCACTTGTAATGCAAGTGTTTTGTTCATTGACTCTATTGAGTTAAGGATTTATTAGGTGCAAAATAGTGACTGAAATTGAACCCTTTTTGATAATGTGTTTCTGCCTTAGAGGCGGATGCGTGCTTTCAAAGATAAACGTTAACCACACAATAAAATTAATTAGGCAGGTAAAATTTAAAAACAAATAATTAGTCACCTTATCGGCCATAAATTTAACTTAGGAACACATCATAAACAACATTGCTGATCGGATGTCCGATAGAAGCCTAACACTTTATGATGTATGTTACCAGATACACAAAGAATAGTACAGTAAGAATAACTTCTATAAAATGTGAAAGTGGATACCGTTCTCTATCTGTTATTAATATTATTGTGGTAAACGATGAAGTTTTAACCAATCATATTACACGATACTAAACTTTTTTTCTTGAAGAAACGGTCTCCTTGAAGAAAAAAAGATAAACGTTAAAAATACGTTATTCTTTATTTTAATGAAATTGTTAACTTATTGTATAAACATTTTCAAATTAAGGACAGATGATACAAACAATTTTTTAAAGCATGAAAAAAAATAACTTAAGTCATGTTTATATAAGTAAATTTAATAAGCTTTATGGAGTAGATTTTGATTTTACTTTCAAAATTTTACAACAATGTCCTTTAAAGTGATAAAAAAAAACTGCAGGCATCTGTTTTTGTTTGTATCATCTGTCCTTAAGGAGAAATGACCCTCTGCTCTAAATTTCACAATTTTTTTTAACTTCCCAGTATTGTTTTTCATCAACAACTAGATGATTAGATTCAAATGGAAAATAGAATGAGGTATGAAGCGGTGCTTATTTTTTCATAAATGATTTTTATATCGGACGATGATATGAACAAAAGTTTACAGAGAGAATAGCGAGAGCAATAATTTATTATCATAATATAAAATTAAAAACATCAGGTGTATATGAAAATATTTAGTGCCATACCTCCTTAATTCCTATTATTAAAGCGCTCTTCCTGAGTTGGAATATGTGCTTGCATCCATCAGCAAGAGTTATCTTTCTTAATTTTTTTTCTATGAAAAAAGCATTACCAGTAAAGATTCTACATGTGATACATGATACATGAATGCATTTTTAACATTTTTCCTATAAAAGATAGAACTATACTTCAATTTGCAAGGGTTAAAAAAATGAATATAAATGATTTATGTCAAATGTAATAAAAAAAAGTTTGAAAAATATAGGCAAAAGGAAATAAAGTTAATGTTTCCAGTCTATGTAGGGTTTGATTGAATTGACTATTCTAAGATCTCCATTACTAAACTCTAGTAAGACAAACTGTTGGTAATATTAGGATTTTCCTAAACTTGGAAAGCTCTCTTATCAGAGGCCCCCCTTAACTGCATGTTTCTGTTCGTAAGCTCCTTTCTCTTTATGTATATATAGTAATAATATGTGAAACAGTAATTTCCGAATACAGAGGATACATATACTGTAAACAGCTATATCTTTCCTTTCAAAAAATGTCATAAGTTGATTGTCAAATACTCTTACATGTATCTAAATATAACTGTAGATTTGGCAAGAAATTTACTTATATTTCTGCTGTTAATTGTCATACAGGCTTCTCAAAGGTAGCAACCCATTAATAGTCAGTACATGTGCACAAATGTACAAGATATGTAGGTTCAAGTATATTTTAATGCTTTTTGAGAAGGCTTCTATCATAGCATTTATCATCCCTTTTATAATATATAAAAAAAACTTTTATTTTTTGCTTTCCAAGACACAGAAATTGCAGAAAAAGGCTGTTCTGTCCAACACTTTCAAAAAGAATGGGTACACTTCATATGAGTACTTAGACAAGGTTTAAGAAAATCGTTTCTTTATACTTTCCCTCCAACAGACTGCTGGTTCAAAGTGATCAAATGAGATGGGCGAATAAGGCTTGCAAAATGCCTATAGCTTCAAATGTATAAAAGTCATTCAATTTATGAATCTGGTATTTAGAGTAAAGTTCTAATTATTGAAGAGCGCTCGCTCTGATCGGAAGGCCGAGACTGACCTAAGTCGATAAAAAAATAGGTAACAACTGTTCCAGCGCCATGCACGTTGAAGTGAAAGATGTGAGTCTTCCGGATGAGACCTTAAAAACCAAGGGCCCGTGTCACGGCAGGCGTTGGCACGATAAAGATTCCTCACTGCTCAATGGACCTGAGTTCGAATAAAGGTCTAAATTTGAAGCCCTTTATCGGTATATGGTGACATCTCTATGCGAGTGAAAAGTTCTCGTACGGGATGTTAAATAACATACTATCAATCATTCAATCTTATTGAAAGGTATAAAATTATTACCCAGACAAAACTTTAATGCAGAAAATTATCTCAAAATCATATCATTCTTTGTTTTAAAAAAGTGTATTCTTCAAGTTCGAACCCAATTAGCAATTAAAATCCTTAGCATTAATTTTTCTTTTGGGACTACTTCACTTACCACTTCGCTATACAGGTCAAAAATCGGCATGAAAATCATGTTTGTGATATGACCCTTGAGTTGATAGACTGACCTCTTTGGTGTGTGAATGCTATTACACAAACGAATATTTTCAACCTTTGTTATATATTTCCAAATTGTGAAATTTTACATAAAGTATATGTTAATATGTTCAGTAAAATATCAAAGAAAATGTTGTCATAATTGAACATGAGATTTAATTTTTCACTTTAATTCTTATTTGTCGCACAAGAAGCATTTTGATCGCCTTGTTCCCCATCTTCTTTCAATGCAAATGTTCATGAAAGTGAATGTATGTAAAGTACTCTCTTATTTGCTGATATGTGTACTTTTTTTTTTTTTGAAAAAAAAAACTTTGTTTAATTTCTTATAAAATTGTCCATTAAAGAATTAGTATCAATCTTTATTAAGTCTTCTTAAATGTTCCATAGACAATAGAAAGATGCACCTGTCTGCCTTTTTTTTTTTTACTAGTGTGCCTCTTTCTTCTCGCATTCTTTTTCGTTATCACACAGAGATCTGAGCATGTATTCCTTAATTTGAGTATCTCTGTATTCAACGTTCTTGGATGACTGACGTTTTTTTCCACATGAACTTTTTGGTGTTTTCTTCTGTGTTTCGGGATCTGTTTCCAGTGTCTTTGTTATGGTGTAACCTTTGACCTTACACCTTTTGGAATTCTGTTAAATTATCTCTAGGAAATCTCTTGTATAATGAAAATGAACACAATGGAATAGTTGGCTTTTATCTGTTTATTTCCATACAGTTGGATGTCGGGTTACTAGATCACTAAATCCGATAATTCGATCGGAGTTGGTTCTAATTTGTAATCAATTTGGTGTAAATAGGTAAAAGCTCGCACCTGTTTACTCCAAGTTTACAAGTGTCACGTCATATCTTACATAGCGAACCCTGTATATGTGTCTTCAGCTCGAGACGAGATGCAAAAAATACATGATTTTTTTCTGATAAACACGCAATGTGTATAATGTTAAATGAATTGGCTGATAAGGAAAACTCTTTCAATTGTCATATCGTTCTCTCAGCTAACGATAGGGTTATTCAAGGCATGTAAATAAAACCTTTTGATTTGATATCATGTTTTAACGAATTTATCTTTTCTTTTTTTGACAGTAACCAAAAGGTAAGTAATTTTGTGATATAGGATATGTTATCAAAGAAATTATGTTCGATTCAGTGTACAGCTGGAGACTATCGTTTTTATATATACTTGAGGATAGAAACACTCTATTGTGTTGTAAGAGATGAGTGGGTCCAATTAGTAAGCCGAGTTGTTTGAAACATTATCTTGCGCAAACTGACTTGTCATTTATTGCATGTAGTTGCATTTTTCTCTCATCGACTTTATAATTTTGATACTGTTTATTAAATGTACCGTGTGTCATTTCTGTAATACCTTACTGATTCAGACAAGAACAATATTCCCTAACTGCCTCACCAACACAATTATTTTTTTTTTTTAAATAAAGAGCAGATTAATGATTTATTGTTATTTAAGATTTATTAGGAATCAAACATATTGCATTGAGATTGGTGTTTTTTTTTTCTTTGATTTTATGCATAGTGTATTAGATCTTAAATCCATAAAGTCATTGGATGAGTATTATGTAATCGTTTACTTAATCAATGAAATATCCTCATTTCATTTCAGTAACATTTTATCCTAATTTCATGCAATAATTTTCGATCGACTTACATTAAGTCCAGCTTCTGTGAAAGTTATGCAGTAATTAGCTTCAATTGCAGCAATGTGTTGGACTTTAATTTTATGGTATTTCCGTTCGTAAGAGAGATATTGTATTTAAATAACCTTAAAAAATGTCGAGTTATATTGTCCCAGTATTGAACTTGTGGTTGACTAACCGTGAAAAATGCTCCGCTTTTATTCTTGTACATGATTTCTATTTCTCGCTGCAGAATTTTAAAGCATCAAATGAGGTCCCCACAATTCTGCTATGAGTTAGTGAAGATTTTAATCAATAGGGACAGGCCAGCCGTAGAGGAGAAACAATATCCCCGCTGAAATGACCTTCTTTAAAACGGAAGCAGCTTTTTAAATGCATTAGTAGTCAAAAGAACTGTTCTTTAACAGCGCTGGGACATACTCATTATTACGTCGTAGGAAACTCGGGCGGATGTTGCTTCAGAACATGATCAAGGGTTGGAGAGTCGGCGGTGCGAGCACTGACATTATACGCTGTCCATTGAAACTTGTATTTCTACAGGACATACATATCTATTCCCATAAAAGCAAAAAGGTTAAAATGCCAATATACAGAATTTATGAAATTCTCTGGAAATTCTCTGGAATGTAAAAGATGATGGTAACAACCAGTGATCAATTATAAATCCAGTAAACAAAACGAATCGTGATCAGGGCAAAAACACAGACCCCAGGAAAACACCAGAGGTGGGATCAAGTGAAATGAAACGATTTGAAAAATAAGAGTGTAGAAATTATTTTCAGCACAATTCAAAGATATTTAAAAAAAATATATTACCTTGATACATTGAAAGTGTTCTTTTTGCTTATCTTTGTGGTTTAATATACATGTACATGAACTTAGTACAGACATCTGTATTTCCTTTACCTATCTAAAATACTCAAAATTAAATAATGCTCCTGCAAAATCAGAATAAAGCAACATATCACTTTATTTTCTTTAACTCGAAAAAAAATTCTGTCAAATAAAGGCAGGTAGTTGTAGGATCAATTTACATAAACACTTTACATACAAGAAATTATAGATTCAAATTATTTTTGTTTTAAGTTCTCACATTATATAATAGATTTGCTGTAGAAAGCAAAGTCTTCTAAGTGCACGCATGCTCAATGTTTGTTATCTGCTGAAAGATTCAAGCTCCGCAGAGGATGAAATTAACCATTCTTTCTGATGACAAATAAACACGACTTATTAACAGAATTACATTTTCTTATCAAATAAAGAATCTTGTTTCATTCACGAAAATATATATTTTTGTTGCTTGTCTAGCTACTCTGCAGACGACTTGAAGATGACAGCAGACGACAACAGGAGGTAGTGAGAATCTGTTAGACGTCACAGCCCGCACGTGCTCTGGTGGACAGGGTCAAAGGGCCAGTTCCAGTTGATAAAATATACCATGACATGCCTATTTATGACATCAACAAGCCAATTATAAAGTTACACATATTACTTTTAAACATGTTAAATCGGGGGAAAACTATGTTCAGTACCAATAGCCACTGCAAAAGAAATATAAATAATAGACGGGCATATAATAAAAACTCATCAATATTTAATTAGTAGAGAACTTCCGCTCGTCTACGTTAGATTTATTTACGCGTAAATAGCTTAGTAGTAAAATGCTTTGATAAAAATTCTCGTCTTCATGTCTTTATACAAGTTTTTGGTATTTTGTATGATATACATGTAGTCCCCAGTGAACAACAAATATCATAGTACAATCTAAAGTCTGAAGGTATAGAAGGACACGGATAAAAACGGAATACCATGTGTGATGCGTATTAAATAATTCAAAACTAACATGTATTACTTTCCGTGATAAAACCATAGTGACAGTTTATCCAGTGTACCACTGGCAACGACCCGCTTCCTGCCACATGTACCCCCGAACTGGATATCTCAATCCCCTGCCAAATCAAGCGGACTTCGAACGCTATAGCCCAATTCATCCTTCATGTCTGCTAATCACCAGCACCGGAGCTCCCTAGAACGACATTGTTCAAAGTCAACGACAGTTTATATTGTCAATTTTAACTGTTTTTATTTCCATGAGTAATTAATGCCATAACGTTTTGACATCCATGTATTGCGTGTATCGGATACTCAAGCTTGACCACGTGCCCCTTGACATATCCATGCTCACTTGGAATGTTTCGTAATAATCCATGTGGCCAAGACCAAGATTTGAGTGAAAAATGAATGCATAACTCAGCTGTCGCATTATAATTTTAATACTTACTTGAATTACCGAAAAAATCGTCTTAAAAAGTACTGAACACTTTACACTTACATTTGGATAATGCATTTTATTTCAAATAATATAATAAATCTACTTTGGCAGTCTAAATCATAATCAAAGTGACTCGAGAAAGAAGTAAAAAAACAAAAATGAACTATTGATATGTTTAGCTTGATTATTGAGGTATCAGTCGATCAGTTCGTTCAAGAAATGATCAATAATATATTCTCGACACAATGTTTATTTCGCAACAGTCCTATTCACAATGGAATTCAGGCGATCCTTTAGTAAGCCCAATGTGTCGAATCTTTAAAGTTGAAGTTTTTAACTTTTTTCCCCTTTCTTTTAAATATATATATAAACAAGATAGAAAAAGCGCAGTAATAAATTGCCAATAAAATTATGCGGACATTCTTCTTGTATTCACAATATATCACAAAACTACATTCACAGAAGATTTGAATCCTCTCGCACGAACTTCAAAAGTTTCAAACATGTAATTAAAAAGAAAGATACAAATATGTATATATGGCGAAAAACAAGCATGTGGTTTAATTTACCCTGGTTTATAAACCGAGTCTTTTGTAGAGTATTCTTATTCTCGTTCTTTTGATTTCATCACAACCGAGGCCGTCTTAGGGAGTGATGGCGTGACAGCAGACTTTTCTTTGGCTGAATTGGTAAGATCCAACTACTTGTGTGGATTCAAACCGATTGTCGGAATTGTCAAATTAAATTTGTGAGGTCCGACATTTCACAGTGCCATTTTGTTATCATGCGCATGTTCAGCAGCGGCCTTTTCCAAAGCGTTACAAAAATTCATATTTTTCGCTATATGTGAAAGTTTATGTTCTTTTTTCCACTTCATACGTCTATTTTGAAACCATATTTTTATCTGTCTCTCTGTAAGGTTAAGCGCATGCGCAATCTCAATTCTTCGTCTCCTTGTGAGGTACTTGTTGTAGTGAAATTCTTTCTCCAATTCAAGTGTCTGATGACGTGTATATGACGTCCTGGATCGTTTCGATTCCCCATCGTTTCCTTCTGCAAAACGGAAATTTATTGCATAAAATAAATATTGTTATTTCAAAACACAGCAGAATTTACAAAAGTTTTATTAAGCAGAGCTTATTTTGTACCCATTGTAAAGTAATAAGTACAAAGCATATGCAATGATTACTCTTAATTTGATATATACTCTTATTATGTAATGCCAACTAAATGTACAAACATTTAAAAGTACATGTATTCTTGTTTATAGTAATAGAAAATAGTAATAGGTAATAAATCGCCTTGAAATTATTCCCTTTATTGAATTTCAGTTTTGAGTCAAAGATCTAGTAAAAGAAAGATGCCTACATGTACATGTTTTTAAAATTTGAGAAATGAATTACTTTCATTCATAATAAGTATAGCTTGGTCAAATAAGGTGAATGAGGGCATAATTTTTAGGGTTTTAATTGATTATTTTTGAATAAAGAAGACCAGTTATAAATATGGGAGTTTCTTCAAACAGTATCATGTTCATGATCTTTTCTTTAAAATGATAGCAAATGTGGCATCCAAAAAGAAACAAACTAAACTCATTTACTAGATCTACATGTAAACTGAGTATCTAAAATGAATAACATATAGATCTACATGTAAACTGAGTATCTAAAATGAATAACATATAGATCTACACTCTATATGAAAAAAAAAACTCAGTGAGAAAATAAATGACAGCAACGCTGAGGTAAAGACAGACATGATAAAATCGCATTGTCAAATGAGCCCAAAAATGGAATATTTTTAATAAAGTGTCAACATGTTAAAAACTTTTAAGTGATATATATTTTTTGGTTTTGGCAGCTTATATAAAATGTGTTTGTGTGACAATATGTGTCAAGCAAATGAAACATGTGACAGCTCATTAGGAATGTAACGTATGTGGTCCATAACTATTCCACTGACTCTTACGTTTAAGTAACCATCGCTTCTTTGGGATAATTCCCCATATACATTTGTGTAGATACGTGTAAACTCGTGTGTTTGAATTACATAGTATACTAAACACAACGATTTAGGAAAGCGAAGTGACCAGAAACTCTTTGCTTTTTTCTCAAAGTGCTGGATGTTTCTTGCCTTGATGCACATCTGGACGAGCAAGATAGACATGTGACACTGGAATATTAAAAACAAGGGCCTTTGTGGTCATTTTTTTGCCTGGCCCCGGACACCTGTGTCCATTCTGGACAGCAGTTGTTCACCAGAGGTCGGTACTGGGTTCTGTCTGGACAATTCAGGTCTCTGTCAAGCAACACCAAGTCTGACTGGTATAGCCATAGTTAAGAGGACGGAGACGTATTTTGACGCCTTTCATGATGGGCCGTCAAAATTAGCATGAATACATAATATGCTTTTATGTTTATACCAACCATAAATACATAAATTGTTAAGCAGTTTAGCATATTCCTACAAAAGAAGATCAGTAGGAGTTCTATGCAAACGTCAAACATAACACAAGTTAGGAAGATGTGTCTGGTTTACGGGGATGTCAAAGGAACCGTTAAACTGTAAGAAGTCGCCATAAACTAACCGATGTTTTCATTATGTCTGGTGATCCGTAAGATCCCTACAGGACATGACAAATCTTTTTTTCTTACGGAACAAGGCTCCCCTGAACTAGCACAGGGATCTATCCTCCTACTGCAATAAGCAGATTATGCAAACAAATGCCCCGGTTATAAAAATTAAGCGGATATTTTATAAGTCAATAAAAAGTTTAAGTACAATGGCATCTGCTTCGTTTACCCTGTCAATTCATAGTTCATAGGTCAAAGCTCAAAAAGAGCATCTTTTACTCTCGAGAATCGTGTACCACTGCGTCCTACACTTTGCCAAACCTGTTCAACGATAAACATTTTTAAAACATCACAGTGTTTAATGTGCATAAAAGTTATTTTATCCATTTAAAATTTGACAGTTAAGTCGCCTATCATGTTAGCAAATTTGAATATATTTTTAATAATTGATTGAAAAGCGCGAAGTCTCGTGCTTCCCAAATCAGATATCTCTGCCACAAAGAGGGGTATGTGTTTATTTTGAGTGTTAACAACATTTTTTATTTAAAAAGGGAAACGTAGCTTACAAAAATGGTACTGACGGTATCACGAATCCTTTCATATCGACTAAAAATGTGTAAGAAATTTTAATGTATGAATATGTTATTATTTAAATGTCTGAAACGTTTCACTCATAGGGTTTGAAAATCAAGATTGTCTGGAAACGTTTCAGTCATATGGTCGGAAATTCAAAATCAGATACGACATATGTCATATATTTAACAAATATCGTACACTTATACAATAAAATTGACATCAAAAATAAATGTATGTTAAAAACTATGTTTCCTATAAAATAAAAAGTGTTTTAAAATAGATTAATTAAAGAAGTATTAAAGTTAGATTGATTCTTCGACCATCTTAAAATATTCAATAAATACTCTTCAAAAATAACCTGAAATGATTATTAAGGGCCATTATATTAAGGACATGACTATGTGTGTTATAACAAGCAGTGTATAAATCTTTATCACACACTTAGATCGACGGTGTCTGTTTATGGAATATTTATTTGTTATGGCTTATTTGGCACCTCACATTAAAGCATCTTAACAATAATGTTGTCACATCTCTCTAAGTCCCCCTGATTTATAGCCAACCTCCACCAACAATTCTCCTTAATGTGCATACGGCTCAAATTGCGCCTTCTCTAAATTTGAAACTATGTAAAGAGGTTATTGATTTTAAGATTTCAAACCCTTTTTCCTTGTAAGGTTGAAGACACTGTGATATTTTTAATTGTCTGTCTACTTCCGATTTTACTACCTCTGCTATTGTCAACATGTTTTATTATTCCTGATGTGTGATGTCCTTTAAACGATAACTTAAAGGGAGAATTCTAGTAGACATATAATGATATTTTTGTTAATCGGTTAATAAAACAAAAATTACAAAAATAAAGAAAGGCTGCTGAATCTAAATGGGCCAAATTGATTATAATATATTCAGCCTCCCCACACCGTAGCAAACCACACTCATCAAATCGTGTCAGAAAAGAATATTAATTGACAGTCTTAATTAACTCGTAAAAGCATCTAATGAAAATTTACTTAGTTCAAACATTCAAACAAACGAAAAGGCAATTTCAAAACTCAATTAAGACTTTGATTTTTTAAGGTAACAAAATAGAGAAAGGACACATTATTTTTTTAATAACTGCAAAGACCATTATCATGAAACTTTATTGTATATTTCATTTAAACAAGCCTTATACGCATGAACAATTTTTTTTCTTTATTTGTAGAAAAAAAATTGTGTTTGCACAAAATATATCTATGACCACGATTTCGGCGTAAACGTTTTTCACTGTTTGTGTAATTATTAATAATGTCTGCCAGTTCAGCTCCATCGCCGTTTGACTGCGCGGGGCAAACACCTGTAAGTTTCCACCAGCAGTAAATCTTAGTCAAAACGTCATTTTTTCTGGTCAAAAGCAAACTACTTTAGGTATTTGGCAAGTTAGCGATCACGAAGGTTGCCCTAATTATTTAGCACATTTACTATACATGTATACGCTGTTTAACTATTAATTATGGGAAAAGTTAATGCCTTCGTATAAATTAACCCTTTTCATTATTTTACATACAGTCGATAATCTGTTAAAGTATAGAACCTTCTTTAGTTATTCTTAAGTGGTTATTTGTATTTTCATTAATACATGCGAGGTTGTAGTAGTACAGGTATCTATGGATTCTTTTCCGAATTCAATCTACTGTCAGATGAGGATTAAAAGTTAAAAAAAAAAAACTTAAATGGACCTAACCTAGGAATGTTGTGTTCATGTACAGCAGAGATAAAGCTGTGTTTGTGTGATACTAGAGAGGTTCTCCCTGGGTGGACGAGATAACACCGTAAAGTCTGTAATTCTATAACGTTGAATGCTGATCCCTATTTTCTGTTGGTGCAAGGGTTACATTAGATGTTCTGATTAGTTGTTTTTGGCGACTTCTAAATACTAGTGTTGAGTCAGGGAAAAAATCAAAATTGACTGTCCCAATACAATTTACTTTGGGGAGTCTGTTGGACATTTGACACTGCTCTTAATCTGTGGAATAATTTGATTCACTTTTCGTTCCGAGTTTCTTTTCATATGCGGAATTGAGTCACAGTACTCTCGTTCAACAAGAGACGGGTTTTGTTTCTGTGCAGGACCACGGAAGATTTATGTTTGTGTTTAATAGGAAAATAATGATCATTGCAATCAAATATTTTTATATTAAAGAAATTAAAAATTCTTAAAGTGTATAGATGAACGTTAAAGTTCCCCTGATAACACGCGTGGGGTTCTTAAGAAACTTGACCCTGGCTTTCTGACCCTTTCTTGTCGAGTCCAGAATACCTGGTATTCAAAAGTGGCTTTACAGACTTTGGTTTTGAACATGATTGTATAGAGAGTCGGTGTCTACTTATGCATGTAATGTTGTATACAATTAATTGTTTTCCTATGTAATTCTGTACGGGGAAATGTGATCCACTCTGATCAACGGTTTAATAATACGAGCCTGCAGATCTCACCTTGTCCAAGACCATTTATCATAAAGAACCTGCCCAAGATTTATGCACTAATTTGATATAATACGAGGGAGTCATTTTTACCGTAAATTGCTGTAATCGGCAATTTTATAGTCTCCAGTTTAGTTTTTAGTCAAAATACAGATCACAGGGGTTTTGTGTTTAGATTTTTAGATAGACGGCCCTCCTAATATCAATTTCAATTGTAGACAGGTAATTATTATCTATTTCATTTGTGTGGCCTTCTTTTCTCTATATGGTGGCCAAATCTGCACAAAACTATATCACAATTCCTATACAGAGAGAGAAATTAGCAAATATTGCATAAAGAACTATGTAAAAAGGAAGACGACGCGTAATTAATGCCTTTTGTGCCTTTAATTAAGCCCTTAAAAGTCTTTCAAGACATATTGTAATACAGTGATTCATGACGATAAGTTCTGAGCAGATCGAGTTCTTTGATCTCTAAGAAGAAATCAGATTGTATGTTTCCATTATCTGCTGACTTAAAAAGCAGCCGCGGGTAGCTGAAATTTTTCATACTTTGGATTATACTGTACAGCGCCCAACGACTATCTTCAAAGTAGACTCAGTAGCTTACAATGGGAAAAAAGTATCAACTCTTTTACAAATACCTTGTGCGCACGTAATTTGGAAAAACATAAATGACACAATGATGAAATAGCCTGGATTAAAAACGACAAACTAACGTTCATGATGGAATATATTTTGCGATAAATGGCCCATAACTGTCCAGGATTATCTCCCTTTGAGATGGATCCTTAGCGGCATGCACTAATTTTACCACATAATGAATTTCACAGAATATAAAAGTAAATGGATAATTAATAAGAATATTCCTGTTCTAGATTTTATAAAGAAAGATCTTTTTTATCCATAATTTTTCCTCTACAAATATAAATAATAATGCATCTAATACATGAACTACGTAATCCTTTTTTTAAAAGAATTAATATTTTTTTAACAATACTTCAATGTACACTGTTTAAATGAAATAACTTGAAGGTATGTTCCACGGTATTTGATAAATAATGCACGAAAATGTTTCAGAAAAAAACCCACCCCACTCCTACCCCAGGTTTATGGAAAAGTAAAAAATGAAAACGAAGATGAACATTCCGAATACCATGTCCGCTTCCTTGAAATTAAATAATTATTTTGTTAGCTTTTCTCCTTTTTGTTCTTTTTTTCCCCTCAAAATAATCCATATTTTGTCACAGATATTACAATGCATTGAGTATAACTATCATGTTGAGATTTGATACTTTGAATTGCAAACACATCATTATGTCATACATTTACAATTGGTGCAAATTATTTTCGCATTGAATTAAAATATTTTTACATTGAAAATAAAATAATCATGTTTGTTTAGTGTACATATTTGTTCATCTATAATTACGTAAATATTTGCTGTCAATAAAAAAAAGGTATTTTTAATGAAAAAATATATTCCTTATTATTTAAGTCACATCTTAAATTTTCCAATGTTTCCAAATTCATTAATTAGGCTTCCTTGTAAATATTTATTCGTATTAGAGATCGAGGGGGGGTTCCCCTAAACACAAAATTTTATTATTTCTCTCTAGTCTTTTGTTTAATTTTTATTTTTTTTTTTTAAGTTTGATATTTTTTTTATTACTGAAAGACAAAGAAGGATTCTAATTTAAGAAAGCTGAATCAAATTTCTTTGTTAATTATATTTTACACACTATTTTACATACATTTACTGAGTAATGTTGAAATTTACCGCTGTTGGCTTAGTATTTTGTTCCTGAATCTCGTAAATATGAGTTGCAGCAGAATCATATTGCAGGATCTTTTTTCTCCAGTAAAATTTATGGGTCGTGAAGATAGCCAAGAGAAAACTGCCAGATTTACGGCATACACAAAATATAAATCACAAAGTGAAACAGAAAATATGGCTGCACATCCAGTCGATCTCCTCTTGGATCAGTGTTTTAAGTTAACTCTCATGTTACAGATGTCAGACCATAAATAAGAATTAAAACTTTACTTCTTATATCGGAATTTCTTCAGGTTCCTCTTTTCACATGGTCATCTCCGAATGTGAAAAGCCTAAGGTCTAGAGAACGGCGCCTTCTGTACAATAAATCTTATTAAACCGAGAGAGTACCCGCAGCCCTAACAAGCAGGGAAGATTTTTTATTAGTCAACTTAACCGATTTTTTATGAGAGGAAAACAGAAGCTGTATCTATTTTTTACACCATAACAAATTTGTTTAGAATGCAGGATGTGTTTTGTGGTCACATGCATCTGATTTCTTAGCAGTTAATAAATATGGAATAGTTCTCACTCAGATTTATCACGGTTACATTTACTCTGTCATAAGTAGCAATATATTAAACATTCTTACATCAAATCACCAAATTTATCAGAGAAGCGGAAGGAAATGCTATTGATATATTGCGTTGAAACTCAAATTTTCTAATCTAAATGACATGCATTTCTTCATATATATATTTTTAAAATTCTGATTTATAAACAAAGATCTCGATAATCCCAGCATGTTAAACAACACATTTGCCTTCCAACGAAAGCTCTTCAGGAAAAAAAATGTATTGGAGAATCTATTTTATGTGGTGTTCCCCGGGAATAACAGTCATTCGTGCAATTAAAGATACATAAAAATGAAATATGGCGCGTTTTCCTAAGTGATGTAGAGCCTAGCTTCTCGGAGTGTAACAGTATGAAATGTACAATTGTATTCACAAGTGTTCACCCAGAAATGAGTCAAATGACCGATTAAATACATCAGAAAAGAACATTTTTACTTTATTTTATTTCCCCCAAAACTTCAGATTTAATAAAAACTTAGATGCAATAATCGCCGACTGAATGAAACAATGCATGAATTAAATATGCAATGGAATAAATTAATTTTTTTTTTAGTTTTATTAATTTCGATTTTAGTATCATTTAGGTTCCTAAAGAAAAAGTAAATTGAGTTTCTGAGCTAAATTTAAATTATTCAAATGAAACAAGTTACTGCTTACTCTTTGAATTTAAAATGCTATAAATCAGCATTACAAGTAAACAATTTTAAACAAACAATTATATATTTCTTATAAGCTTTTTGTGTTTTTTTAAATGCGTTTTAAGTTTGTTTTTTTTTTTAAGAAAATGAAATAAATTCCAGACCGATTTTTTTAATATTAACTATTATAAATTTAGTACATAGTGCTGCAGCAATGTTTTAAAAATCCATGAGTTTCTGTCCTAGTTTAACATGAATTTTAATCTTCAGAATTGAATAATATTTAGTTTAGTGATTTTGAATTAGTCAACAATATATATAAATTTATAGGAATGATTATGCTGTAAATTATATTTGAAGAGTTTGGAAAAAACATTTTCCCACAGTATGAAATAATTGTATTGTTTCAAACTAACGTGATATTTTTGTTTTGTCAGTTTTCCCCCAGAGAAATAATATTTTTGTTTAATTTAACTTTTCTGCCGTTATGGGTTACTTGTCTCAAGAAGGTTAAAACATTACAGCATTGCCAATATTTACATGCAGTCTCCCCTTAAAATGTCTTGTAACATACAGGAGTATTCAAGTTTTAGATCAAGAGGATAACAAAATTGAACATTACAGACATGGGGTTAATTTTAGCTGTTATTTGCCTATGTTTTAAAGAATTAAACCATAACCCTCACAGAAAAGAAATCATTACTTTTTTCTGGTTTAATGTGAAAACAATATTATCACAAAGTACCGGTATGAAAAATTTATTTTAGCAGCATAAGTCCACTGTTTACATTTTAAAAGAAACAATATCAATAGGGAGAAGATGCATAAGCATAAAATTAGGAAAACACTAAGGAAAATAAAACCAAGAATAAACTAACCTTGCGTGTACTGCATTCTCCTCATCCAGGGATAAATCTGCGGGCTGTTATACTGCTGGTCCGAGTGAGACCGAGGAGAGGTGGGGGAAGTTGGCCCAGAGCCCTGACCTGGGGGCTGCTGGGAAGAGGGTGAGGTTGAGGGGGGTTGTTGAGAGGGTGAGGAGCGACTCCTCTCTCCAATGTGTCCATTGTGATAGTATGAATTGTTACTGGAGCCAGTCCGGATATTACACGAGGGTCGTTCGTGCATCGGGTGCACATTTTGTAAATTAGGCGTCCCCGTGTTAAGGCTGTGTGGGGAGCCACATGGGCTTGATGGGGGTAAATGACTGAGCCTGGGACCTCCATAATAATCGTTATCGTCCAGTCGTTCCTCTTTTGATGGATATGGGTATCTTGCACTAGGAAATCCAGGATAGAAAGCACCCGTGTGTTGGTAATTTCCATTTCTATGAAAACTTCCATCTGAACAATCGATTCCCATAGTTTGACCGTAACATGCTGATAGAGAATTTACAAAATAAGAACTCATTTGGCCTGGATAATTTGAGATCGTAAAAATGTCGTTGACGTCAGTTATAGCCGCCCTGACGATGAAATATGGTGATGCAGAACAGAGGAAACTTGGTACTCGGCGACTGCACTCTCCACTGAAACGAAGCCATGATGGTCACGTGAGTAGAAAATCCAATCGTAAGTGTGATAAATGTCATGAAAAGTTGAAAGTTATTTTCAAATACCTTTAAATGTAAACAAACTTATGTCTAGCAATGATGCGCGAAGTTCGAAAAATAAAGTCTACAATATCTTATTTGTGAAAAATATCGGCTTTCACGTGCAATATATAATCACTCTTAAAAAGCTATGCATCCGGTTGCTCTTGTACTATGGTTTGAAAAATTTTTCCAGAGCCGGGGTTATTAATCATGAACCACGTGGGTATTGTAAAATTAACTTAAATGGCCCAATGAATTGGAAGTTATCGTTTCATCTAGACTTTGTTTGAAGTTGTCATTTATCGTCCACCGACGTTAACACGTTGAAAAATATAAGTAGATATTTAATATTTAGACCTTATTTTCATATTTGCTTGTGAAAGAAGAATATTCGTGTAAAAATCTCAAGTCCCCGCCCACATCTTAAAAATGATGTGTTATGCACTTAGTAGTTTGATGTTTTGCAGATTGAAATTTTTGACTGAAGTTATGTGAATTAAATCCAATAGTACAGTTATTCATAAAATAAATCCTACAAAAGATATTTTAATAATTACAGATTGTTCCTTAATGAGTATAGAGATAAGTCATTAGTGAACTCTTATTAAGGCCTGATAGAACAGAGTAATCCAATCGAATGGACACGTAAGAAGATAACATGTATAACGTATTTAGACTTACCACAAAATCAAAGAAGAAGAAAAACTTTTTCAGGAACTGATTCCAACCCGTAAACACACATGTCTCAGGACAACAGCAAAATTCAAAGTCCTATGGTGGACCATTTAGATACACAGACACTAAAAAAACGTAAAAAAGTGTATATTATATCCACATCATAGCCTCATTACTCATGTCGGGCGGAGTTAGCTTATTCTTTCATAGCACGTATATTTGTTTTCGTCCCTGTTGTTTGAACACCGTTTTATCTTATGTACAAATGTGCGAAAAAATATTATACGAGTTGTAGAAAAATCGTACAGCTCGTTCCTTAAATCATAACTGACGAGAGAGACCGTTAGTTTTTGCGGAGGCCAGTTATTTATTCAATGACCTGAAGTCAGGTAGTGACGCGTAATGAAGCATGGAGCATCGTATGTAACGTATCAGAAGCAAAAGTTCTGCACGACAACCCCCAACGCAGGTCTCTGTATGAATAATTTATTAAAAGATGGGGAAAACTAGAACTCCAATATATTTAAATATTATTTGTTATCAAACACAGTGAATAATTAATTTTGTTTTTCAAAACATTTTAGTGAGCGTCATGCTTTTCCAATAATCAAAATAATATGTTATCTTCGGTGCACTTGATGCTTTGTCTTACTTTTTGCTTCCGTTGTTTTAAGTGAAATGATTTATTAAATGTTATGCATATGAGAGAAGCAAATCGATCGACAAAATTTTAAATGAGATATAATAAATGAGAAAATAAATTACCTTTTGAGTTTTATGACCTTGGTATTCATTATAAACGATTTTTCGATTAATGTAATTTCGGGAACATAACTGGTTTTTGTACATGTAGGTCAAATAATTAGCAAAATTTAGGTTAAGAAATTCTCAGTGTTACCTTGAAATTTACAAAAGCAACAATTATTTTTTTTAAGTTTTTAGAACTAAGATTCAAACTTCACTGTACGAATCATATAGCCTTACGTGATAATAATTTCGAATTATCTGCTAAATTTTAATATTTTTAAATATTCCTTGTATTGTTAATTTTTAAAGCCAAAAATTCATTTAAAATTGTTGTAGAATTTTTGATTTCGTACTTGTAAACTTTCAAACCACTGGAATTCTATTAAATCACACAACTCTCGACACCATGTACCATGATCAGACACATTTTGTAATTGTAGCACCTATAAATCTATTTCTAACAATACTCCGGATAATAAATACCCTAGTTAATAAATACCCTCGATTATAAAATATGTGATAGACCATGATCCCCGCCAATTCAACTGAATCACTTTAACGCGTTTGCAAGTGGGACATAATACGTAGAATGTCGGAAAACCCATTCCAGGATGTTTATGGCGTGATTTTTCTTCACTTAGAGAAAAAATGGATGTGTATTATGTTGGATACAGGACTGGGAAGGAGAAGGGAAGTTGATGTGCCATATTCATTGGCGCCTTTTTCTGGATTTTATTCAAAGGAAAAATTGTTTCAGAAAATCATTTACTGCCAACTTTCTTCCAATATATCTTGCTGCAATTCATTTAAATTTTCTATGTTTGTCTAGTCGTCGAGAGAATACATTTTTCATTCTGTACACAAATTAGAAACAGTTATTTTCTTCCAAAGAATAATGATTAAATCATGTTCCAACTTGGCCATTCCGCATCCAGCGGCCTGAATTTCAGTGATGAATGCTTTTTGCCAGATTTGTCGAATTTGGTTTGAAGAAATGTCCGCTTGAGTTTGAAAAATGGTTCCTAATAATACCTTCTTCTTTATTACTTTCTGGAATGAACAAATCTATTTTCTCATGCAGCAACTAAATTGTATTTCTCCCAGGAACAAGCCTTCCAGGAGGAACTTGTTAGTTTCTTAGACGGACAATGGTTTTCGTTATATGGTTGAAAATTAACATTTTCGCCACCGAAAAGACATTTATTTCCTTGGCAGTCAAGGTCCATGAAAAAACATTTAAGTTTTGTGGTCCAGGATTCTGTGTCCGTGCTGCCATTAGTTACCTAATTGTATAGCGTCCACCACGACTGATCATGTCGCTTCATTTACAAGAAATTCCCATTTAAGAGAAGCTTAATCAATAATTCAATTACACGTTCACAGTATCTTTCCTTATTTCAAATGGAAAAAGTATATTTCCAAAATTTTTTTTAGTTTTACGATATTTTCAGCACTTACTGAAAATAAATCTTTGGGGTTTTTTTTCTATATATATTTTTTCTTTTAAGCTCTGTTTCTTTAAGTTTTGCTTGTAACATCATCAGAAAAGTACTGCAGTCTCAAAATTGCTTTTAAAATAGGATGCAAAGTGAAAGAACGTCCAGATCACCGATTTCTTTAAAAAGTTTTTTTTTTTTTTTTTACGTAGTATATTTATAATTTACTTGTACAGTACTTTTTTTTATATAAATAATGCGTTTAAATAAACAATTATACCTCATATGTAACATAACAAATTTTTTTTCTTTAAAACATGCGATTTTTGTCCCTTTTTTTCTCACTCTATCTTACCAAAGTCAAAAAAATCTGAATCCTCATTTATGCATTTTTATTCATACCTTTTTTCCCCTTCTACTTTTTGATAGCAGGACTGCATGTAAAAAAAATAAATCTCAGAGACTATTGCTAAACTTAAGCAAAATTAAAATGAAATTATTCTTAAAAATATTTTTTTAATACATAATATACTGAAACCAACTTTATATATATATATATATATATATATATATATATATATATATATATATATATATATATATATATATATATATATATCTTTTCATATTCTTTTTTATATTTTCCGATTATTGACATTTTATATCAATTATATATGTATAATTTAAAATTTATTCTTAAAAAACTATGATTAAAATTATGAACCCAAATGAATTAGCTTCCACTGCAACATAAATTTGTTTATGAAATTACCTCCTATACGGACATGAACTTGGTGAACACTAGTAAATACACTTTCCAATATTCAAAATGTTCAAAGCAAAGTCTCCGTATCTAATGCAATTTAAAAAGGTATGTGGAAATTATAACTTTACGTGTTGGGATTTCGCAAAAGACTGGCTTGGTCATGTATTTGTCGTCAATTTCAGCAGAAGAAAATTTAAATGACCACAGCGTACATTGCATTATACTTGTTAAAGAAATGCGAGGATGTCAGAGTTCAATGTCTAAAAGTAAACCATATCCCCATGCACACATAAGGAACACGCAAGAAATTCCTGAAAATCAGTGTCAACAATTCATTGAAAATCCAAGTTTTATCCTTGTAACTTTAACATGTTATTACTGAAGAAACTCTGGGTGCAATACCATTTTCTCATCAATATGGAATTTGTTTGGCCTGTTTAAATTAGGAGTAGTTTAATAATTTCCTTCTAAAGGAAAACAGAATGCATGCATCGGTATAACATCCATACTTCAACTAATTTTTTTGTTTTTAAATACCAATCAGAAACTGTGGATCTTATAAAATATTGATACACTTTTAAAGGTTAAACAATATATCATGCAGTAATTAGCTGACTTAGCCATAAGCACTTACTGTAATTATGCCGAGAGCAAACTCCACATATCGCCCATTCAAAAAACATGAATCTTGAACACTAACCTGCCCCTTATGTCATCTATTAACACACTTCTCAACTAGCTATGGGTGGGGTTTGTAGAACGTGCAGGATCATATTATTTACGGCGTGAACTCAGAAGTTCTTGTCTTTCATATAATTTCACGTCTGGTAGAATTCGTGGATGGACATTTCCCATCTATTTTAGAGAAACAGGGATGTAGCAGTGGATCCGAAATTCAAAGGAATGGGTGATGTATACAAAACCGCTCAACCCGAGGAACGAATTCCCAAGAGTTTTACCCTTGGATTATTTAATTACCGTTAAATCAGGACTGACACAAACAGATCGGGACCAAACTGTTCTATCACTGACATTATTGCTAACACAAACGGCACTTTTCTTCATTTAGAACAAAACCTTCACAGTTCCTTAGCCCGTGTACATGTAGACGTTTGGTGTTTCCATGGTGGCTGAACCGTGAGACGACTGATTCAACCATCGAGTAGATATTCCTTTTTCTCAATGAAACGAAAACATGGAAAAATTGGATGAGATTATCATCAGTCCATCTAATTATTTATACATTCGAAAATGATTTAAATGCATACAGCGATATAGTAAGTGAAGATCCCCAATCCGGTCTCGGGGGTTCGAAAGTAACATATTTTATGGCAGCGTGATCCTAATGCGCCATTATTTTAGTTTATGGCCATTATTTGCCCCTAAAACTCACATTACATTTTATTTGCTCGTCATCATTTATTTATAGCCGACAAACTGTTATCTTAATAAAGCCTATAGTGGCGTGCCCCTGTATGGATATCCTTTTGTTGTTCTAGTTGTCAACTAAACCCCGTTCACCCGAGATTGACATAAATTTGAACAGCTATAAACACTAAGTCCGATATTCTGATTATTAAAGACATCTTTCTCATGTTCAGTTTTTGTTTTTTCAGTGGTACACATGTATATGTATACCGGAATGAAAGGATATGTTTTACTTTCTCATTCTATGATCATAGGAAATTATATTTGTGGTAAATCTGTTCAATCACTTATTTGTTTCATCTTATTTAAGTCAGCAGGCCTATCAGATAATAGAACAAATAATTTATGTATTATTTGTGAAACGAAATTTTAGAATATATTTCAATTGCTTCAACATTCTTTCGAAGGATTCACACATCAGTCACTTGTAAATTTTTCTAGATTGATTTTTAAGCTTCTGAGCACAGCAAATTTATATGGTTAAATACAACAGTTTTTACTTAACAAAAAACAGAAAAGAAAATTGCAAAAATTGATATTTTGTTTCGCAAATGACACTTATTTTTTTATGCGATTTTCTTTGTTTGTATTCTATGTGTGTTACAAAATTTTGTTATATTTATTTGTTACATAATGTTTTAATTTCTTGTGTATATCAATTTATACATAAAACAGATACTTTTTGCATTATTTTTTAGAGGTACAATATTCACCAGATTCTCAATAGCAAAATAAATAAATAAAAATAATATATACTTGTATATTAAAAAATTATATACATTGTGTATGATTTAAATCATTTTTTAAATATTCTACAGTGACCATTAAAAAAGAGAATAAAAAATACCAAAATAAATAAATAGATTTAAAAAATTAATAAATATAAAAAAAAATATAATTCTTTTAATGTTTTGGCATTAACAAATATCTGTATTTTTTATCGGATGGTTTGATTGCTGCATGAAAACCATATTGCCAACAGAGAGATTATAGCCCTCATACCGTTTAAATATATGCTACCGTTTTGCAGAAAGAAGTAAAAACAGGCGGGCTAGTGTATTCCAAGTGTTATGTTAACACTTAAATTCCCATCAAAGGCCTGGGTAAGAAATACAGGAAAGCACATCAGTGGGGATTCCAATAACACGCGAAGTTTGCAAATTTTACGCAAACATTTCAATAAACGCACAAGTGTGGAGCTTACCAAAATGATATATTACTTAAATATTTTTAAGCTATTTCCATATCTTTACAAGCTGTTGACTGCTACCATTAACTTTGATCGATAATTGGTCGTCGAATCTTCTGAAATATTGGGGAAGAAAGGATCGTGAAAATGTTTTTCGACGATAATCTCCTCTTCCTATTGTGCAATTGTCACCGTAGATAAACCTCGCACATGTATAGGGGCATATTTGAAACAAAGTTTTTAATTTACTACCTGGAAATGTAACACCGCAGGTTTAAACCGTTTGAATTTAGTGATGAAAGACCCTCAAAGACTATAAACCATATAAGACCTGCCCTCCGTGACAGGGTCAAACTCAATAGCTTTCCAACTATTGCTTGGTCAAGCCGGGGCACAGTAGATAGTTTTCAGAACACGTCTCAGGGTTCACAGTTTCACGCTTCCAAAGTCCCCCCTCATTATACTATCAAGACACTTCTATAATTGCCAAACTTCAAAGGTCTGAATCTTATTATTCTCTTAATTTAGCCATTTGTGACTGTTGTCCTCAATATGTCAATTTTAAAATGACTCGTCTGATAAGCAATAGGTAATCAAATCTTAATATATCATAACTACAAGAAAATGGGAGACGGTTTGTATTTCAATGAAATGAAATAGCCGTACAGAATCTGATCGGGTCAATTATGGCTTAAATAATAAACAAAAATTACAGGATATCACCATCTAAGCACTTCAAATCTGAGTCCAATTTGACCATTACCAAACTAAATTCTTGTCATTAGACTCAAAGTTAAACTAGATGTCCTTGTGGATATTGATACCAACTACGAATACATGTACGGCTTAGAAGACAAATTATTAATCACGATATTGGCTTAGCTAAGAGAAGAGCAAGAAAGTTGAAAAAAAATTGACTGTTCTTCAAGACATTAAAATGCTCGTTAGACATCTTGCAAATTGCAAAAGAAAATAACAGTCGTTCATATATTTTGTTTAAGAAAGACACGTACTCATTTTTAACATTTTGTAGAATTGTTCGTCTAGCTTACAAAAATTAAAGGTTATTGATACGCATGTAATAGACTTGAAATTTTCAAAACACACACACAAAATCCTAACCTAAACAACTCCTTGATTTGAACACAAATATCTCTACAAATAAATGTATATAACATAATATTCAAGTTCCTCCACATGAAATACCATTTTACTTTTTTCTTGATATACAACGAATAAATACTTTCAATATCCAACAAACGCTTGTTTTCGGAAATTGTTATCCATGTTCACCTTTAGATTTCATTCTTCAAAGAAAAATGTACAATCAACCACCCTCACAGTAATCAGATGCCGGTATAGGCCGCGGAAGATGTGGTTAACCATTCTTGTATAGTTGGTAACTTCAAAAACTTTTCATATTTTAGTCAACAAAAAGCAAGTGATCGATAGACAGCGATAAGTCATCAATTTCTGACGCGAGTTATTCTCGGTGCTGAAAGATGAAGCATATAACATTTCCAAAACAGGAAAAGCTAATTTTTTTCCATTTTGTATATTTTATTCTCAATAAAGCTTGCTTGGAAATCAATGTTTCTTCTATCTAAGAATGTAAAGAAAATTATGATAAGGAAGTGATGTCTGCAAATTATGAAATTAATTTGTAATAGCGAGTCGTATTGTAGAGATAAGTACCCTTGAAAACAAAAATGCTATCAAGATTCAGGAAATTTTTACAAAGAGGGGCTCATAAGGAATATACCTTTCATAATTCTAAGACTCTCTTTTGACTCCATACATAAATTTATATTATGAAAAAATAAAGGAAAAACTAAACAGTCCTATCAAACATTTTAACACTTACATGAAATGAAAATGATCAAGTCGTCTCTTATCTTACCAAAAACAACAAAAATCAACAAAAACAAAAACAAAAAACACGAAAATATATTTGCCCTTTAGCTAAAGAAGCATTTAGGGGAGTTGGATGTTTATTAAATATAATATATATCACGGAACATACAAACGAATATTTGAGAAACTGATATGCTGAATTAGTGATATGAAACTTAATAGGCCAAAATGAGCAATACAATAATGAATATACAAATTTGGAACAATGAGCATATAATTTAAATTTTATTTTAATTAAGTTTGATATGTCTTCTGAAGACAGGCTTGAACTAATTCCTCGTCCTATTCGAACACCTTATAGACTCGTACCACGTGATAACGGATAATACATGTATAAAACAATTATTTTATTGCTATCTCCGTACCGCGGAAAATGTTTACTTGTATAAAGTGCAGATTGAATGTAACACACACACACACACATATTTTAAATACAGTTTTTTCCCCTTTTCTTGATTTTAAATTAACTTTAAGAATGTTGCTTTTCCAGATTTTTTCCACAAAAAAATAGTTTTATATCCAAATCCTGAGGCATTTTCTTTTTTATTTATCGGATGTTTTGTTCCCACTGACGGAACACTCAGGTTTATCTAAAATGGTTTCCCCAAATCTAAGCCCTGACAAACTCCATGTATCTATGTGACAGACGGTAGCCTCCGCAGGATTTCCAGAACAGTCTGAGTTTATTTTTTGGAAGAGGAAATCGTGCAAATATTTCAAGACTCTTAGAATGCTAACGAGAGTACGGACAATTAGTAGTCCGTCAGCTGCGAACAATATTTCAAATTAGGGAGTGAAGTATCGGCATGGTGGAACTGTAAAAAAATGAAATATATACTGAAGCATCTGTGGTCTAGTTCCGTTTCTTGGTGTCTGTCATTAGTTATTGCGCGGTAAATGTTTTTAGATGTATGTTTTTCTGTTTTAAATCTTGTGTATAACTGACGAAGACGTGTACATTCCAGGTAGTTGTGAAATAGTTTATTTTATAAATTGTCATGAACAGTTCTCGTGCAGTCAATTGGCTTAATTCCAAGGACACTTTGAAATTATTTAGTCGTGGAAACAAACAAAATTGAAAATGAGTGATGTCTGCATTTTATTTATTTTTGGCATTTGCTTTTTCCCTTCTTATCAGACGGGTTAAGTCTCCTGGCCTATTAACGCATTAAATGGGCTATAAATGTGAAATTTATTTTAAGAGTTTGATGAATGGTTTTCCCCTAAAATGCAAATCTAACAATTAATTTCTTGCTTTGCAATTAAAATATTTAAGAGAAGTTAAATTCGGTACAAATGAATAACCTTAGTAAAAGCCTTCTAAAATAAGATAATAAAAGACAACAGAGATTTGAAACATATGATTAATACTGAATTCTTATAAACTCAGTTGATCTTCTTTCAAGCATATCAGTTATCAATTGCTGTATTCAGTCCGATTTAGTCTAAGAAGTCAATGAAAGTTTTTGCCAACAAAACTTAACCATAGTCAGTTTCTATAGTAGGAATTATTTCAGAAGCCTTATTTATAAGAAAAAAGAAGAACAGAAATCAAAGCCTAACAAAAGGTTGCGAATTCGATTCCCGAATTCGAATGTGTGTTACAGGATGTGGCCCTTCAGCCCGTGTAACATTGCGAGCCATAACAACTTAAAACATTTTATTGATAGTTTATGGACCTTTAGGAACGATATTACGTACCTCTTGATGATAACGATTACGCACCGATTTGACTCGGTAAATTTTACCCAACTTCTGGAATGCTAACACTTATTTTGATGCTAAATATGCAGCCTCCGTTACTATTTGACCGTTAAGTGTCACGTGACCAGAAGGATGGAACAGAACATTTATTTTCTAATTTAGAGCCTGAAGCAGACAAGGATGAAATTATTACAATAATAAGGAAAAGATATGCCAGTGGATACATGTAGTATAACAATTTATAAATGACATTGCTCATTTCAACAATAATGTTGTATTATTTCAGTTAAAAGGAATACTATATATAAAAGTGTATGACTACTACAACATGCTATCATTTATGAATATGCCCACAAAATTAAGAGTTTCTTTTTCTTCAGAATTGAGTAACCAAAAAAGTTTTTAGTTTTTGTTCATCATCTAACGCCGAGAAAATTGGAAATTTACTTTTAATTAACTGAAAAATTTCTTTTCTTTGATGATCATATATATATATATATATTTTTTTTTTTACATGTTATCAAAAAATAAGTTTCATCATCTACACTGTTAGAATACCGGGTATAACCACCAAAGTTCAAACTATCGGCGAAATTGAATTACTCGAATACCAGTATCATCAACTTTTCCGAGTTGTGTATACATGGATGCAAAGTAGAGGTCTAAAAGTATGACGAATCTACATATTGTTATTCAGAGGCAGACCCGTAGGAAGCAATTTCACTTTGAGAGGGCACAACCATACCTTTTCAGTTGAGAGGGCACTATCAAGTACCAAAATTCCTTGACAAAAAAAGGTCATCAGACGTTATTATTGAGAGGGCACAAGCATATATAGTAGTTATGTTTTCTATAGTATTCTATATATCGGCAAAATTATTGGGGAGGGGGGGCACGGCCCCCCGTCCCCACCCCCGGTTCCTACGACCATGAGAGGGATATAACGAAACATTTATTTTAATACCTCGTTACATGAGCATTCCCTGTATCTGACTACTCGTTTCGTGTAATCTGTGAAAATGACCAATCTTATTGATTTAAATGATCGCTTCTGCTTAAACACAAGATCATTCATTTTTCAAATAGACGTAATACCAAAGTCTAACGGAAGTGCAAATTATTGTATAGAGAGAGAGAGATAGAAAGAGAGAGAGAAAAAAACGATGAGTTAGATAAGAAACAAAATTAAGACTTTTTTTCAGATGTTGGTGGACACATTTTCCTATACCTATTTCTCTATTTGTATTATTTTTATTTCATTACATGTATTTACATTCAAAAAATAAATTTTTCCGCCGAAATATTTCGGACATAATGCCGAATCGATGTTAAACAATAAACAGTCCATGTCAATGAATGAATGAATCAATCAATCTTTTGTTTTAATTTCGGGTGCTTTTCATTTGGACCGATTTTTCAAATGTCATTTCCTTGAATTTGGTGGATTTTTTTAATTTAATATTTTATTTGGGGATGCATTATTAGACAACTTAACATAAGGGGCGATATCACAGTAAGTTTTCAGTTGGGGACTACAGATATCCAGTCTAAACTGATATCTGATTTCGTGCACAGTGTCGATCAGTATATAGTGTTCAATGTTGTGTTCTTTTAACTTTTATTAGGTATTTCATGTAAAATGATTGTGACTTTTAATAATATTTAGTTAACATCACAATAGTTAGATAAAATGTTTTAATCGTTAAAATGATAATGTGATAAGAACCTGTCCCGAGACACAGATTTTTCTAACTACACAATATTAACTAAAATATAACTTTTAACCTTTGTCAGGTATATATTTTATGTACAGTATATTGTTCTTTAAGAATATAAATTAACAATAAACTAGAGTGTATAACTGACTCCCTTTTCAGGCCCGTAGCAACGTAAACTGTCTCAAAAGTGGGGAGCCAACCCCCCCCCCCTTCCCAAAAGAATCTGCCAAGCAAAAAACAAACAAACAAACAAACAAAAAAGAAAAAAGAAAATGAAAATGAACATTTACTAACAAAGCAGAATGCTATTCTAATAAAAAAGTGGAGCCCCCTCCCTTTTTGAACCAAAAAATAGTTCCATCGCCCAAATGAAATTATTTCCTCTGAAAAAAAAAACAGTCAAAATGAAATTATTCTCCTCCCAGATGAAAAGTCCCGGTAACTTTAACATTGTACAAATGAGCAGAACATAGTAATAATTTCCTTTATTGACATTGCATAGTGCTTCAATGTACAACTGACTATTCTTATATACTTTTTTAATATGTGTATATTAAATTGAACAAAAAATGAACGGGGTAAATGTTGTGACGTGTATGAGCATTGTGTTGATGAAACCAGCATTCATCTTGAATATAATACGAAAGATGTCTTTATCCCTTTCAAAATTGACTTTGTATTGTCAACATAGACTGCAGATCAAAATACGCCAGAGGGTAAAGAAAAGAAAGCTTAAAAGTAAGTAGTTCTGGTCAGGATGGTTAGTTCTGACATAATAGATATATCTAGTTTCTATTTCTGTGCTTTTGTGTGTCACCATTAACAATACACAGAAATATAAAACCAACGATCCTACATTGCCCAACAAACATAGTGATATAGCAATCGGGGTGCCGATTATCATTGCAAATGTAGATACACAAAACGGTCGTCAAAAGAAATATTAAGAAACAAGACGAAAGCAGAGCAGACCTTTTGTGGATTCTTTATTTGGCTTTGGTTTGATTCTGTAAAGTTGGAGAAAATGAATACGTCTGGATCTAGCTGAAGGTCTGGGATTAAATATCATGAATTATTTGGGTTTCTCCTATTTATGACATTCCGGAAAACCGTGCATAAAATTGATAGAAAGCTACGCTTAGGTCGGATTATTGAGAATCACGAAGTCGTCATCTTTTTGCATTGATTTCGTCTTGCAGTGCTTAAAGAAGTGTGTTTTCGAGTAACGTAAGAATTCCTTCCAAAACCAGATTTCTTCGCAGAAATAAATCATTTATTTCAATCACGTGTATATACTTATGCGGAACATTACAATCTATCAAATTTGACATTTCATCACAATTCAAGATTCTCGCGTTCCTATTTACAAGATTAAACTATGTCGCCAGGTGAATATCGCTGCAAATTGTAAAATGGCCATGTTGGTGCTAAAATTGTTCTTTTTACCTTTCACACAAATCCAAATGCACTCACTTTATACAGTACAAAAAACATCCAAGTCGACAAATTCTCAATTCTTTAAAGTTTCTTTGTTTTCTATTCTGAAGATGAAGAAAATTAACACCGATAGGTTTTCTTTGAACTAAGCGTATTAAAATTTTCGTAAAAGTTCAGAAAAACAATCTAAAAACCTAAAAATCAAACTGCGCATATGAAATTTATTGTTGATAGTAATATTGACAAAGCTGAACAGATATAATTCTCAAATTAACAAAAAAAATGCTTTCTTTTTTTAAAAGATAATGTTAAATTTAATAACTTCAATATCCTTTAAAATTATATATACATGTATATAAAAAAAATAATAATTACCCGATATTTTGGTATTTAGATATAACAATACAGACTATCACGATATTACGTGGAGTTTGAGTTTTGAAAACTGCGTTGGTATAATATCCGAAATATTAATTACTTAAACCAAAATTAAATAAGACGTATTTCTTCAAGATATATTCCTTCAAATTTAGTCAATAAATTTCATTGATTACTGCATTAAGAAGGAAGTCAGCAATGTGTAAAACAATGTAATGGAGTCTTAAAACAATGTTTTTATTTTTCCTTCCCGTGTAAAATAATTCAGGTAGAAAACCGGTAATCACAAAACTGGATTAAGAAAGTCACGGTGTCTCAAGCTGATTTTCTAAATAAATATCAAATTATTCAATTAAGACTTTGGAAGCAGGCAATAATGATTTTTCTGCACGAAACATCAAAACTTGTACAAAAGAAAAATCATTAAGTCCTGAACTTTCAAGAAAGATATCATATAGAACAAAATCATCTTTAACTTTTAATTTCAAACAATATTATGTTTTTGGGGTCACAGTATGTAAACAAAATACAATTTCTAATTGTAGAAAAAGAAATCAAAATTTATTTTCTATTATTTTGGAGGAAGTAAGAAAGGCGTTTGATATTTTTTTATATTCACAAATATTTTGTTTTATCCTCTATGCGATTGTAGTTTAATGTATCCTGTTCCGCATTTTAACCTACAGTTTTAATGCCAGGCCTTTTTTTCAACAGAAAATAGATTAGTCTTAATTCTAGATAAGGAGCCAGTATATCGATTTGATGGATGCGACAAATAAAAGAGAATTAAGTTTTAATCAGGTCTTGGTGGGATCTCACCGAAGCTCAGCACAGTTGTTAAACTCACGAAGGAATCAGATTCATTTTAATAGAATCCTCCTGAAATCCAGAGACATAGTAAACATAACAAAGTCAGGAAACAACGTCAGACTTCTTGTGTTGATTTCGTATTGAGAAGTACCCGATCGATGGAAATTTATGTTTATGTAATTTATTTTATTTATCCTCATTTTAAGTCCTTGAAAAAATAATAATGAAAATAAGATTGAAAATTAAGAAATTAATACAACAAAATTGCATGTGTCTGAACTATGGTTTATAGACCATATTTCGATTTGGATTTAACGTAATTACATTGAAAGAGTTTTTTTTTGGACAGAAAAATATTACATATGTTCAGTGTCCCCCCATTTTTAAGTAGAGTTATTTACGAACAAAATTTAGAAGCTACACTTTCATCTCCAAGAATTCAAGAGTTAAACAAAATGGAAATATATTACTTTTTTTCGCTGAATCTCTGCGGGTAGGGAAAGACATATTTTAGTCAAATATCAACAAAATAAAATTAGATATGTACATAATTTAAGGAAAAGAAAAAGAGAGGGCCCGATACAGAGAGGAACAACCACGGAGGTTGATATCTGATCAAGGATAAGACACGAGGAGTCTCTAGTTGTTTGAGATGGAGTGGAAAGGGGGAACCTCGGCTACCGTCTGGATTGACCCTCCAGAAAGAACTCCATCATTGTCTTCCCCAGCCTATCTGCCTGTCTCTCATCGGATGCAGAGTCGTTCTTATAAACATTTTTCTTGTGGTCGGTATGCCGCGATAGGACGGGTAAATTTATAGCTCTGCTCCTCGGCTATCTTGAATAAATAAGTGACACATGGTAACAATACTAAAGATCACGAGATTTATGCGACAGGGGAAAAAACGTGTTGGCGATAAGGGGATAAAATAGCAAGCTTTGTTTATGGCGATGAGTACAGTTTTATTTGCCGCACATGAAGAAATGATATACAAATTAATAATAAATCAGATTGTTTTAATTGTCATCTCATCACCGAAGATCTCTTTAAATCTATTTTCCTGGTTTTAAGTCTTAATTAATCATAATTTGAGATCAGAATTAATAACTGATGTAGGTCTTACGCTCGGATCTACATCATCGTGTGATTAGCATTTTATTGTTAACGATCCAGTGAGTGACTTTGTTTACTTCTTGAAGATGAGCACGATGCTTTTGTCTCTTCGACGTAACATTATCTAGATTGTTTATTGCTGGAAGTATTAAATACCCGATTGTTTTAAAAAGATCAAAGCTATATCGCAGTATCAGAGAACGAATCTTTTAGATTTTATTTTTAAAAATTTGAAGTTTACTCATGCGCTACTTCGTTTGTAATAGTAGTACCGACTGATCCCCGGGAACCTAACGGAACCAATACTAGGTGCTTACAAATAATCACAAAGCAGCAAAGTTGCCGGAATCTTTTCAGATATGCCCCATTTTCTTTCCATCCTTTACCAATGGAAATGCTATATCCGGACTAAATTTGTTTCGCTAATTACAAAAGTTTAACATGTACTGGTAATGGGTTTAACACTTACGCGTGTTTTAGTTGCATGCAGGAAACAAAGCGCAATCGATTGGAGTAGAATCATGAATTCTAAGTGTCTTCACTTGCATTAAGTACAATTTGCGCAATTGCAAAACATTGGTTTTCACTCTAAGAGCCTTGCAAGTTCTGTCATGATTCAGTTGCAATAATTGAAATTTGAATAATTAATTCGTTTTTCTATTTGAACAGGTCTCCATAAATCACAGAAGACAGAAACTGTTTTTGGTCATAAATTGTTTTCGTCAATAACCAGACCGGCAGTGCTGTCTGATCATACTGGCTTCCTCATAAAAGAAACTCATCATTTCATTTAATGCATTGAGGGAAACTTTGGAGAAATAACATATGACTTACCCAAAATCTGTAAATCTTCTTTTGATGAAGGTATTGTTTTCTGTGGCGGTTAGGAAAAATAATTTGATCTCGCGCAATCTCCTGTTGAGATCTCGTAATGTATAAGGAACCGACCAATGGAAATGCTGGTATTTGCTAGGCTTCATAAGTATATTTTTTTCATGGGCCTCTATATAACTCAAACAGCACTAGTTACACACCCAATTCAGAAAACTTAATGTGGCGTGTTCTTCTCTGCAGTTAATCAGTTATAAATGTCAAGAATCACACGTGTTCTTCTTGTGTAATCCAATAAGAAGATATGTAAAATTTTACATGACTTTTATTGTTATTATTTCGGGTAGCTTATCTATGGAATTATAAATGTAACTGTCGTGCGGAGAATAATTATAAACTACCAGATCGGGAGTTTGTTATCTTTATGAGGCTAGAAAAGGCAGTAAATGATGAGAATGTTAATAAAAAATTGAGTGAATGAATTTAATTATAATTCATTATCACGTGGCGGAGTGCTTACTACATAAATGTCGAGTATCCGAAGATTTTTTTAACACATCATCAATTAATCACCTGAGAAAAATGTAATACCATGAATTATTGGTTTCCATAAACATAATCACACGAAATCATTTTTCTTTATTTAACAATAAAAGAACAGTTTTATTTCGTCGTTCCAATATTTTTTACTGTACTTAACCAGGTGTTTGAAATCGAGAAAAAATATTTATTCTTGCATTAACATCGAAACTTGATTTTAATTTAAGAAAAAGGTTTAAAAATTTGATATCTTCAAATATTGATTTATATTTTTAGATATCTTTAAAATGCATTTTGCATTTATTTAATTAGCAGTTTAAATTTCTTGTTACAATCTTAACTTGTAAAAACTGACATAAAATTGATTCGACAAATCTAATTAATTTCAAACTAGAGAAAATTATGCTTGGTTCTTTATTCATATAATTTCATAAAATCCTATTTTACTTTTCTAAGAATTTTTAAATCAATATGCCATTTGCCTTTCAGCATATGACTCGCCATCGATTTTATAATAAAATCTGTACTTCCATTCCTCGATGAATGCGTTTTAAAACCATTTTCCCTTTGTATATGTGTGTTAAGTAAAAGATAAATCTGCAAATGACCATATTCTTTTATTCTGCGATTCAAAAGAAATCAAATTCAATTTTTAAAAAAATCTCACGAGGAAAGATTTAGACATAAATACATGTTACATTCCAGCACTGTGTGTAAATTTACATGTACCTAAGACAGGAATGAATTCTATTCCAAATAAAGTAAAGTATCTGCTATTATTTTCGCATCACATGCACACATCAGATATACATCTGTATAAAATTACAATGAATGTGCTTATCCTTGTGCATGTTTATTGTCATAAAAATATTGGACATCGATCAAAAATAAGTGGGTGGCAACATTTATGAACATAAACATGTAATCAATATTGCGGCACATACATAAGTATGTAAACTTATAATCTGTCTTTTTTATTTTTTTAATCCTTTTTTTTTTTTTTTTGTTTCGTATTCAAAAATGTTTGAAAAATTTTTACAATTATCCGATTACGGCCACCCAAGAAAGTGTAAATACAGAATAATCAATGAAACAACGGATAGATAGTCTGTCAGGTGATATTTAATTTTTTTTTTTACGGGAAACATCCAAATTAATATTGTTTGTTTATTACTTTCAGATCATACAAGGGTATATGAGGTTCATGAACATATTTACATAAATAATACAAAATACAAAGTCAAGTTAAGAAAGAGTAGTATACATGTAATATAAGGGTATTACTGAAAACATGCCAATATCTCTTTTTAACAACTGATAACTTTATCAGTAAGTCTACATCTGTGGTGGACATAAGATTCTCAAATTTATAAGTATTTACATGAGAAAAATATTTCTTTTCAATAAGTTTCATACGTAATTAGGAAAAAAAAAGGACACTCCATTACATAACGGAATTAAAATACATGGTTTAAAATGTTTGTATTTTTAATGTTTAAATCCCATTGCACCCTTCTCCTTTTTTTTAATTCAAAATTTGTTTTAGAATTGTTTCGCGAATACAAAAAGAAAAATATGAATATTAAAAAAAGACGGTAGAATATTTTGTTTTCATTTCGAGCGTGATTTATTTATTTCTTTGCTGTTTTTTATTCCAAAGGGATCGACTGTAAACAATACTTTTTTTCTTGTATAAAAAACCTAAAAATTTACTACTTGATGATTTATTGATTAAAGGAAAATTTCAGTTCTGCCAAGAGCCAATGCCCTTAATTTCATACTTTTTATATATGCATAATGCTTAACAGAATATTTATTTTTATTTTTATTTATTTTTTTTTTTTTTTGTAGAATTTTTCAAAAAGCAGATGCCATTGATGTTGTAAATTTAAAGTTCGCCAGCTGATAAAGGGGCTTTCATATGCCATTTAGGTTTCATTCTGTCTGGAATTTACATATATATAAGGAAAAACCTTTTAGTATACATGGAGAAACCGGAAACACTTCTAAAGTGTCATATGAAAATGGAAGTAAAATGTTTATCTTAGCTAGCAATGTACGCAGAGCCATTATTTACTGATTTTAATATTAATATTATTTTTATATTACGGAATAAAATCTAAATTAACCTTTGAATAGTTGCTAATATATTTCATAATAAAACAAAAAGATGTGATAAAAAGGGATAGTTAGATTCCACTATTAGTTTATGTTGAACAAAAAATGATAACGTCCATTTAGAATGCACGTTATTTAATTAACAAACTTCAATCCCCCTTAGATACATGTACATATACTTGTACATATGTATATTTAGGTCGCAACATAACAAAATAATTTTAGCATTGCAAAAATTATAACGAGGTTTTAACAAAACATTTTCATTCTCAAACTGTGCATCTGGGTTTAGTATTGCTAATTATCAGGAGAAATTCAATTAGCCTTATACATGTAATATATTTATGTTTACTTGTAACTGATAACTTGAATTGTATGGGAAATATACACAACATACATGCACCTGTTTTACATGTATTAAAGTACGCTGGAATATTTACAAATGTACCCCTAAAAATTAATGCATGTTTAAATAAGTAGAAAGGTGAATCTAATGTTTTTAAATTTTATTAGTTTCCCAAATCTACAGAAAATTTGACTGTTGTGATTAAATTACAAACCAATTTATTTGTAATCTCGCTGAAGGAAATTAGAAACAATTCCTGCTGGACTTGAGATCATTTATTTAATTTGTCAGATGGCCTGATTTGAACGGTAGAAAGTCCGCAGCGACAACTTGCCTTACAGTGATGAATACACAGTCAGTGAGAGGATTTTAGTCAATTTATCTATCACTACTCACCCAAGCTTACTTTGGGTTCTTTTAGTTTGATCTCTGTTTTATAGCTACTCGTATCAACTGGCCCTTCTTCAACATGGCGATCCCCGTGTGATTATGGTCGGTCTAGTGATTTATAGGCCGCCGGGTGTCTCATTTCAATATTTTTCGAATAAATCAAAAATTGGAACCAAATATTTATTTGAAATGTGCAAATTATCATTTTGCATCTTGTCATGGCAAAGGTTGCAGAAATAAGCGGCATATTTACACATCAGCTATACGAAGCTCTGAGCTTGACCAGGACAAAGCAAACCGTGAAGGCAAGATGATGAAGTTGATTCCGAGCCCATGTCATGCCATTAATCTTTTGAACCGACATTTTTAATTATTTCTTTTTATTTTCTACTGTTTGATATTTGAATTGAAACTGAAATGAAATAAATAATAAATTTAAAAAAAATCAATATCAATATTATAAAAGTTGTATCTAAATTTCAAAACCAATTGTTAAGATTGATTGTGTTAATGAAAGATCACAGCTGAGGATTTTTCAGCGCTAGGCTATATACATGTACATTGTTTGTAAGTACTGTATTTCAGAAAATAATGTAAACATCGCGATTAAAGACTTTATTTTTGTGTTTATAAACAATTCAGTATTAGTATTAACATATATTGATCTTAAGACAGTGATAAGATTTTATGACAATATTTTATTATTTGACATCATAACCTTGACTTTGCAACGATGCTACATGTCTGAATAAGGCTGTTATTTCTTAAACACAAATATACATTAATTTCAAACAGATTAAGCAGCAGACTTATACAAACAGGCTCTTGATATAAAGAATGTACATGTATTAGAGCGAAAACATAGGAGTCTAGTGGCCATTGTACCAAATAAAAAAAAAATTTCATTTAAAGAAAAAAGCTCAATTGATTTTTATCAAAACAATCTTCTGTGATATATATATATATATATATATATATATATATATATATATATATATATATATATATATATATATATATATATATATATATATATAGTTAAACTTCGGTATCTCGAAAACGGATATCTCGAATACTATGGATATGTCGTTGTCATTTTGAAGTCCCAACTGCTTATTCCTTAATAATTTTACCCTGAATATCTCTAATTCTCGGATATCTCGAAGCATTTTCTCGGTCCCTTCGAGTTCGAGATAACAAGGTTTATATATATATATATATATATATATATATATATATATATATATATATATATATATATATATATATATATATATATATATATATCTTCCGTGTCATGAACACTCTTACGAGAAACTAAATGAACGATTTTTTATAGTTAGGATACAGTTCTTAACCTCTCTTATATGTAACCTTTTTTTTTTTTAGAATTGTAGAGGATATTCAATGTTTTGTAGTTGGATATGGAGTTTACTTCACGAATGGGACAGAATTTTTCTTATTTTTACTTCTGCAAAGCACGAGTGAAAATATAAAAAAAATCATGTCTCACGAATGGAATAAATTCCATATTCAACCTGAAAATATAGCCTCTATTGAATTTTCTGTTAATTGTATTTTCTTGGATTTTTCCGTTGCCTCCTTATTTTCGTAACACAGGTAATTAAGCGGTGACGTCATAGTTGAGCGGTTGAGACGGTATAGCTTAGCGATTGTGAGATTGAAAAAAATTGTAAACATGGATTTCAAAACATATTTGGAGAAACTCTGGCAGTTTTAGTCTCTGTCAGGATAGTTTATTTAGTCTCTCTGACTTATAACAGACAAGGAAGATTTTTTTTTACAACACTCTTCGCAAAGGGAATAAAATACAGAGTTTTGCCGCACTTCTTGTATTCTTAAACACTGTGACAAAATATCATTCAGATATTCTTTTACATTGTGACAAAATATCAATTTTATTCAATAAATAAATTACAGTATTTTACCTGTTGAAATGTAATAAAATGTAAAGTATACCCAATGAAACAAGTATTAAAATACATTTTAATAGGACTAATTGCCAAAGTGCACCCTGCAAAAGTATTTTATATTATTTCACAGCCATAAAAAGTATGTCAAATTCTTACGCTGACAAAATCTCTTCCAATTTTCTAGGGACCTACATGTACTTTTACACACTTTAAATAGTAAAAACCGATTTAAAACAATTTTATGCTTCCGCCAAAACTATAGGACTAGGACTAATTGACAAAAGTACACCCCACAATAGTATTTTATATCATTTCACAGCCATAATAAAATACGCCAAATTCTTACGCTGACAAAATCTCTTCCAATTTTCTAGGGACCTACATGTACTTTTACACACTTTAAATAGTAAAAACCGATTTAAAACAATTTTATGCTTCCGCCAAAACTATAGGACTAGGACTAATTGACAAAAGTACACCCCACAATAGTATTTTATATCATTTCACAGCCATAATAAAATACGCCAAATTCTTACGCTGACAAAATCTCTAACAATTTTCTAATGACCTACATGTACTACTTAAAATGGTGAAGTCCGATATCAGACATTTTTATACTCCCGCTAAAATTTTGATGAAACACTCGATATTTTTATTCTGAAAATCGCTTTTGAAAACTTTCGATTTAATTTCACATTTACTTTCAAGGATTACAAAGCGTAATAAGACCGTTGCTAGGGAAGATGTCTGTCCTCATTAGTTTTCTAGTTTTAATAAATGAACTTTTCGTGAGATATCTTACAAAAAAAAACTTAATAATTGTTGTGAAAAAAAAGCTTTTGGGCCACAACACTGAGTAGTTTTTTGAAATGATTTTTGGGCCACAAAACACAATCCAAATAGATAAGCCAGATTTACATGTATGGTCGTTATCTTCGCTTTTTAAAAAAAGTACTTATATTGAAAGAGAAAAGATCATAACATGTAATAAAACTTTTTTCTGGCCAAATATTGTTATATCCTTAGGAAGCCATATTGGACTATATATTCATCTTCTTTTCTCTATATTCATATTTATAACCTCATAATTTTAATACGAATCAGTCCTTTTGATAATTGTAAAATGCTATGATAAACTAAAGTATTTATTTAACGGCTTTGGAACATTCTTGGAATATGATATTTCAGCTTAATGTCATGCAAATTTTGAATGTACAGGGTGTCAGTAAATAGAAAATTTATTGTGTAAATTTTGTATTTACTGCCATCTGGAAATTTAATGAATTACAAGATGATAATATCAAAAGGGAAAAAAGCACCGTAGTTGGACAAAATAACTCCAGAAGCGAAAAACGTTACAATCTATACCTTCAATAAAACTAATCTTCAAAGAAACAATTGTAGCATTGTGGCTGCTATATCTTCAACTGTGTAGATTACACAATACAACTCAAACGATACAAGGGAGGAAATGACGAAAGTTTTGTTGGTTGATTTTTATGCTTCCGCCAGAAATGGCAAAGAACATATAATGTTACCGCTGTCCGACTTACTTCCGCCAAAGTTAGTGCTCTGAACTTTTTTGCTGTGCTTTTAGGTACTCCTGAAATTAACTGATTTGGTTTGTCTCTTTATATTGACGACAAATGGCTAAGTCTTACAATAAAGTCTGAGTTTCATGTCGATTGAATCATTTTCACGAAAGTTATCCCCACTTAGAAAATTATTATAGATATTTACTGTTTTCTGGATCCTATTTTGCTGGGACTGTAGAAAACGAGCTTATTTTAGTTCATATATCTCTATCTCATATGGATGATTTACAAATCAATTTTAAGTTTCATGTCGATTGAAGTACATGTAAGTTATTTTTAATTTTTTAAAAATAATTTAGTTTTCCGGACTTTTTAGGAGGGTGTGGTATGGGGTTCATGTAGGTGAACAATTGAAATGCAGTATGTACACATGTTGATAACTTACAGATCATGTTCGAATTTCATGATAATGGGCCTATTTCCACCAGAGTTTTGACCTTAAAGTAGCATAAAAATTTTCACCTTGTTTCGGACTTTTTCCCGCTGATGTAATTGTTGATACATGTAATAAGTTATAATACCGACAACCGGACATAGGAAAACAAGAGCCACAATATGATTTCTATTTTTGTTTCGTTCATTTATTTACATGTACTACCAAAATATCTTTTTAGCATCAAGTTTTGATAATGTCGTATTCATAACCTCACAAGCAGGCAATCATCATTTTGTTCAAATGAATCTTGTTTTCTACATGTATTGTTCATGTACATGTATTTAACTTTGTATGATTTCCGAATTTATTCCGTAATTCTTCATATAATCATTGGACTCTAAATGAAATCCGTCCAATCTGTCTTCTCTGAGTATCATGTGAATTTCTGAATTTACTAGGTGGAGAAAAATGAAAAAGTTATGTTGTAAATTTTGCATTAATCTCCACCTAGTAAATTCAAAATCTAGAACAAGATACTCAGCAATTCTTTGGCTAGCTAAATTTGTCGTATTCAAAGTTAAATGACCTTAATTGATTTTCCCTGAAAACACACATAGAGAAATGATAAACCGTTGCTGTAAATTTATAGGTTATTTTTGATATATTTAAGTTAATTTACAATTAAATCGTATGCCTTTCAATGAAATAAGACTTTTGATGAGAACACAAATCTACATTTTCCTTTTGTTCTTTGAATTATTCTTCTTTGGTACCCGAGGCCTAGAACTCCCCAGACCAAAAAAGCTTCCAAATCTTTGCCTTTCTAGTTTATTTAAAATGTGTTCTCAGGGGCCATCACAGGATTAAAAATTTTATTTTTTTTTCATGAAAAACAAAGTAATTTGTTTTACTTCAAATTATGTGGTTAATTTGCAATTATCGGAATTTGAAGTTGTGTATGCCTAAGTTTATTCCAATCAGCTGCAGGGGCCAAGATATTTAGAAGGGACATGCAGGTCAACTGCCAGAAATTTCACACAAGTCACTTTGATGTCGTACTGTCAAATAAACAAAAATATGATGAGTTCAAAAATGAACAACTGCTATATTTTTGAAAGTTTAAATATAGCATGCTGACTCCCTATTTGTTTTTTTCTAAATAAACACTTAGATATAATTTGGATACTTGAATAGCTATTTAGCAATTTTATTAAAAAGTTTCTTTTCAGAGATTAAGCTGTTGAAGACGTTGTTGTGGTTTTAACAATAAAATCACATTATATACCAATCCGATAAATACTCATAAATAATGTTAGACTAACACATGTATGCTTAAGCATATGTTAAAACAAGTCGACTTGTAGAGTTAAAGAATGGGACTGTAAACCAGACGTAAAATAAATAATTATAGCAAATGGAGTCGATTTTTATAGGTGATGATACAAAAGATTCGAATACAGTAAAAATCGGTTGAAGCCAAGTCCTTGGGACCTGTAATTTGATTTAGCTATAGCCTTAATTTGTATATCCGCATAACGAATTCTCGTTGAATTCGCAATATACATATTTTCCTTCAAATATAACTACTGAATATATTTGAGGAAGTATTAAATAAAACACTTATCTTAGAGTACATAAGTTTTCTGATAAATTGATTTCAAATATAAATTTAAACGAAACATAATTTAAGTTCGTTATTTTTAATCTCTACTGGACATGAATCAGTTCGTTATACCATAATTTCATTATAGCCGTAAAATTTTGCAAAGCTTTGTTAAACATTTTGCCGGGGATCAGATAAAAGATACCACAGAGTCTGACACATCTGTTTCATATGTGGAGATTTCATTAGAAAAAGACGTTAATGGTAATCTAACAACAAAGCTTTAACTTTTCGATCGTCAACTTCCCTTACTTAAGCAGCAATTTACCATTATAACCTACATACGGGGTTTATATCTCTCAGTTGATTCGATACGCCAGAGCATGCTGCACGTATGAACAATTTCTAAAACGAGGTTAGTTATTGACAAACAAGTTGATGAAACTACATGTAGAATATCAGCAGTCTCGTTTAAAGTCATCATTTCGTTAGATCTATGGTCGATACAAGGAACTTGTGAGCAAATACAATCTTTCATTACGTCAAATGCTGACTGACTTTTTTCCATACTTATTGTTAAGGCCATTATTTACACACTGTATTGTCGACGGATTTTCCCGTTATTTCCCGAACATGACAAAGAGCACAGGGCGGGTGTGACCGGTCGGCAGGGGATGCTCACTCCTCCATGACACCTGATCCCACCTCTGATGTCTTAGAGGTCCTTGTTTGCTCTGCTCCTATTTTAATAGACTTTTAAGCTGGAATACTGTTCGTTATCTCCACATATTTCATCTATAATAACTTCGCTTTTCCATTCATTCGTTATATCTAGATTCGTACTAAACGAGTTTTCCTGTTTATTTAGATCCATTGCACTTTCCGTTGTTCATCAGGTCCCTACCTAGGTGTTTCTTATTTTCATTTTTTTCGCACAAACGTTCTAAGTATTTCTTGCAAGTCTGATATTTCATTGTACTCAGAGGCTTGATTTGAACTTTCAGTTATGCAAACTAAAGCCGCTTAGAATGGACAAAACAGTCATACAAAAAAATGTACACTCTCTTTCGAGACTGCATCAAGATCCATTTAATCTTTCACTTTCATATCTGTCCGTCCGTTAGTAAAAGCATGGTTAGGCTTAACGATTACAGTGGGTCATTCCAAGACTTTTTCTCAGGGTATCCAGACCAAACATGCAGAAATGGTGAATCTTTGGATACTTAATGAGATTCAAGGTTTGATTGTGCCCATTCGAACGTGTCAGTCCTGTCATTTTTTACATTTTTTTTTTTTAATTTTAATGAAGTTTTATTCCATTTCCTGATTGTTCTACAGCATAATACTTTATATCGATCTCTCACCTATAAAAGATAACCCAGGCACACTTAGTTCTAGACAACAGCCATAAACTTATGCTAAGTATAAAATTCTGGCGGGGCTGCGACCTGTCGTTCGTTAAGTAATATCTTGTGATGTTCCGAAATATTATGACCTTCACTTTTGATGCAGAGACATATCAAAAGATGTGTTAATTGCTGTTGTGAATGAAGCTTCTGAATTTAAATAGGCTAGCACCGGCGGTAGCCTTGTCTGCCTCTGATGCTCTTACCAATCGGTAACAGGTACAAGTTGTTCTCTTCCAACATTAGACGTTGATTTATTTGCCTTATGTTGGTGAAAATTAGCAAATAACTTTCCTAATTATCTTTACTTAATACACACACTTCTAACAGTCATGATTTATAGCTTGTGCAGAGTGATGTATGGTAAAAAGTGTTGAATTTTTCATTATTTATAACAAAATTATTGGAAATCCAAAACAACAGCGCATATAAAAATTAAGGATAACACCAACTGCATTCTGATATATGACGATTTTTTAAACTTTTAACGTCCATGTAGCTTAATTCGCAGAATGTTATTAATAAATTACGCCAGAATGAAGATCACGATAGAAACAATTACTTTTTAAAATTTTACTAACCATTAGCTTAAGCCTTAAAGTTTTGAAATTAGTCATCGTTTTAAAACTTGTAATAAAATTTAAATTGTTTTTATTCTTTGAGTGATTATAAAAGGAAATTAAAATAAATGCTAAAGTCGAGACTACATGTATAAACTTAATGTATTGCATTTACAAATGAAAGGAAAGTTGGTTTATGAGAGTTATTTAAGGACATTTTCTACTAAAAATAAAAGCATATCAATATTCTCACTAAGTAAATGGTAAATACAAGACCTATGTAATGTACAATCGGAATTTTTAAAAATTACTTATTTTGAAGGCATATGGCATTCCTTATGTAAATTTTATTTTCTACTACTTTGCTTAAGACGTCGTTACCGAGAAACTTTACAAATGAAATAATATAGTGCTATTATTTGTAATGTATATTGTCTAAATTTTGTCGATTCGTATTTTAGCTAATCGATGTCAGCAAACAGTTTATTATACGAAATATACAACAATACTATTTTCATAAATTAGTTACACTGTATAAAAGTGATAGTTTTATTACTGTACAAGTACAATGAGTTCTCCATCATTTGAAATATAATGTACATGTATATTTCACCAAGTAAAGACATAATGGTTGATTTACAATCAGTGCTGCATGCAATTTACATATCAAATCACAACTAATTCAATAAACAAATGCTATCTTATATATAAGAAATACATCCAATTCATCAAAACCTTTTGAAAACTAATGCCCCCGCTGACATGAAAATTTTAAGTATGTGAAAGTTTAAGAGTGTGAAAATAATAATGGGTGGAAATGGCACAAATATGAAACACCGTATTGCTGCTCTTATTTTCTGAAAAATTATCTATATCACAACATATTTATGTTCCATAAAAGGGTGATCACTTGCAAGCAAAGCTATAAAAAAAGGGACATAAACAGTGAATGATTAAAAGTTTTCTAAGTCTAAGGGACAGTTTTATTTAAAAAAAAAATGGGTCAATCAATCCCGAACTCATACTTTGACTTGTAAGTCATCAACATAAAAAGACAAACAAAATATTATTAAATTAAAGCGCATTAATTAAAAAATATGAAAAAAAAAAACAGGGACATATAAGAAATTTTACAGTCTAAGGGCCATAACTCTCGCCAAAATGGATCCATCATCAGGAAACTCGAACTTGATCTCTATGTCATTAGTATCAAAAGACCCAGCAGAGAAGAATCCAGAAAACTGAATAATTAGAAAAGTCAAAGTCTAAAGGTCATATCTATCGTAAAATTGGGTCAATCAAAACGGAACTAAAATCTGACCTGTAAGTCATCAATATTAGGAGACAAATAAAAAATTCACTCGTTATCTACAAGCACAGTAAAAAGGCCAATCAACAGGAAACTTGAACTTGATCTGTAAGTTCAGTAGTCAAGAAGAAGAAATGAAATCAGTTCAGTATTTCCAAGCTTGGAAAAAAAGTCCGGAAAACTGACTATGACGAAATTTGAAAGTCAAAATTTTATACTTAATGTGAACCAGCATCACTGTAAATACATGTACTTGAAATGTGTATTTATACGTTATTTCCAAATATAATATCCTTTTGTTTACTTTGAAGAAAGTGCAAATCTGAAGTACAACATTTGCGTAGACGTTTAGGTCTAGACAACAATTGACAATCATTCATTTCTGTAAGAACCTTTCTTATAATATGCTTGATGAATTCAGCAGAATATAACGACCTTCATATTTGATTTATAACTAGATTAATTCAGTCATCACACGAAGTCCTTCAAATATGTGACAATGAGGAAATATGTACAATCTCATATTCATTTTACGGAAATCTTTTGACATCTTATGCTTCAGCCTTGTTTGGCAAGCTCCCACTCACATTCACCTTGTTCTACAAAGAGGGACTCTTGAACCCGAAGCCAATTCAATACTGAATTCTAAGTTCGGATTCGTAGATTTGTTTTAATTTAAAGTAACTTTTTTTTTCAAAAGTGAGCCATCAAATAAAGATGGCAAAAGGTATTTCTGCGACTTGGCTGGAGAACATATTCTGAGATTGGCAGAAAATATTGAGATTGTTAACAATTTCGGTTTTTCCTGGGAGCTCCTATTGCCTTTATCATTGTGTGCTTCTGCTGGATAATTTCCGCTTTGTTGTTTTTTAATTACTATTGTAAATTTGAATGGATTGCTCTTTTTTGGGCACCTAGAAAAATGTGAAAAAAAGACAATGCGCTAGAACCTGAATGTATCAATGCATATTAAGGACCCATCATAGAAATTAAAGAAAGAAATGAACGTAATGAAGAAAACTAAATCTGCATGCGCACAGGACCAAACGGGATTCCATACAAACTTTAGATTTTAAAGTATCTCTGGAGATTCTTAAAGTAGTATGGGGTATGGGGAACATACCTTCTTGCTGGCAGAAAGAAGAAGGATGTTCCATCCAAAAGGAAGAAAAATCAGAAAACATAACAGTTTCAAACAATTTCTCTCCTACTTGTGGTAGAAAAAATCTTCCCATCATTGCTAGAAGGTTGACATCAAAAAATAAAAACTACACAGACATATCCGAACAGAAGGGTGGTGTATGAGGATGCTTTGAACAAAGAATCATTTCTCAACTGATTCAAGAAGCTAAAGTAAAGAAGAGAGACTTAACAGTTGTGCTGCTATGTAAGCCTTGGCCATCGCCGATGGAATAAATCATAAAAAAAGTTCCGTCTTGCATTCCACCCTATTTCAAGTTGAAGTCTACACCCTGCATTTCCTACAGATATTCCCAAACTGTTGCCTCAAAACTTCTTAAATTACGAACAAACCTTACTGTGCCTAGATATTTCTAAAACATTTAAAACAAAATCCTATTAGGTGTTCTTGCTATAATGCTTCGTTAACTACAGTGATGTTGATATATTTGAAAATGTCCCAAAAGCAATAATCTTAAAAGGTCTTAAATATAGGGAGCCCTGATCTTTTAATTGGCAACAGAACATCAATTCTATATTATGTAGCAATATACCCTTATCACCTGGATATAGGGTTTATTTCTCTCAGTTGATTCGATCCGGAAGACCATTCTCTACATACAAACAATTTCTAAAACGAGGTAAGCTATTGACAAACAAGTTGATAGAACAAGAATACCAACATTCTCGTCTAAAGTCATTATTTCGCAATGGTCGATACAATGACCTAGTCAGCAAATACAATCTATCATTAAGTCAAATGCTGACTGATGTCTTCCATACTATAATTGAAAGGCTATTATTTACACACTGAATTATCTACGGATTTTTCCTGAACATGACAAGGAACACACGGCAGAGGGTGCTCACTCCTCCATGGCACCTGATCCCACCTCTGATGTTTTAGAGGTCCGTTTTCCTCTGCTCCTGATTTGTATTGTTTGAATGGACTTGAATACTGTTCGTTATCTCCATATTTCAGGAATTCTGTCGACGATTATACCAGACGTTGGACTTATTGTTATGGATAAGACCTGAGCACTTTGTCAAAATGAATCAAGTGTTTTAGAAACATAAAGAGTCGTGTTGGAAAGCTATAAAAGAAAAGAAGCAAATTCAAAGTAGCAGAGCAAAATATCAAGAAATGATAATGTAGTGACGAGACAGAGGATGAAAGACTTAGAGGATGTTTAGTTCCCTTAATGATAAATCTAGTTCAATACAATATGCATTGAGCTTTGATGCTGCAAAAATATTTTTAAAATGAGTATTGTTGCTTTTACATTGATTGTTGTATGGAAACAACTATTTTTACAACATTCCCCTTTTTTAAATACTAAGTAAACATTAAAACTCCATCAATCTATCACCTAAACATAAACAGAAGAAATCTAATTTTTTTCAAACTAATTGTTACCCATAATATCCCACTTTTGATATTTATAGATATATAAATCAAATTAAATGTAATGCCATGCAAATAACAAAAGTTAAAAAGAGTGTGTAAATAAGTTTATTTCTTTGCGAATGACTTGAAAAAGTGGGTGTCAGGTTATCAATGAGCAAAAGTACAGATCAGTGCCTTTTTTAAATTCTCACTCGGTGAGAGTTTAAAAGACTATAACCGCTAAATGATGAACATTTTACCTTAAAGTGTATATATATTAAAAAAAAAATTTAACCATATATATTGAGTAAACTGTTGTTTCTGTCTAGATGTAATAGTCTTAACTTAGTGCATCTGAAAGTTTTGATACACGCGGTTCTCCTATGCTATTACAAATTTAGTAGTCTCCTTCCATTTTGTATCCAATGAAATTTAAAATGAGGTTGAATGGGAAGGTAATGCACTTGTCTGTTAGACCGTTGTTGGTTTTGCTTGATATCATAAAGAAGTAATCTAATAGCTCACAAAAGATAGAATCACTTTTTCAAAGAGACATTTGTTCCTCTGCTGGAGGTTTCATCTAGGAAACTCATTTAAATGAGAATTAAGAATGGGATCGGAACTCCCAAAAAACCCAACAAAAGCCATTTATCAACCTGAATCGCCATCACACTGTTACCTTGCTATGTTTTATTTAAAATATGCTGTATAAAAATGTGGTGAATCACAGAGAAAGTATGTCCTTTCCATGATATCTAGATGGAAAATATTCTTGCTTCATGCTCATCAAATAGGATTCGAATCAATATTACGTCTTATTTCTTAATGCTTACTATGTAGTACATATACAGTTTACACTACAAGCAAAATTTCTTTCCTCCGAAAGACCAGAAAAAGATAAACATTGGAAATGAATGGAATAGTAGTAAAATATGATCAAATTTATTCGATTAACAAAAACTATACAACTATAGAGTAACTGTCTATTGTTGGGATTGATTGGGGTGATAAATCGATAATGATTAGGTTATCGAGTAAAATCATATGAAATTCGTATTTGATCTGCAACGCTTATGTATTCTAAAATGTACGAAGTATTTCTCAAATATTTATTGCTCAGCTTCCAAAACATTCTAAAAACAGAGGTGATAGATACACAATCATTAACTTCACTTATATACATGTACGTTACAGCACCACGTAAAGTTGAAATTTATTTAAATTCGCAATAATTTTTTTAGGTAAAGAGGTTTAATCAATTTTAAGTCAAAAGAGAACCAGAGATGGCCTTCTTTGAATTATCTGCTTTGCCACCTTTGGACATAATACTGGCTGGTTAGAGTCTACGACGAAGTCTGATTAAGACCATTATTTCGTACAAATTGTATTTGAATTTTATAACCATTTTTCGATTGTAACCATTCAAGACTGCTGTTACTTTCTCTTTCACTGCCTAGTGGTTGCAGAATCACCAATATTAAACGGTTTTTATGGTGGCATATTTCTGCCCCATGTGTGCAAGTTATTTTTCTGTCAAATATGTCGACATGCAAGATAGATATGTTGACATGCAAGATAGTTATGTCACCATGCAACATAACTATGTTGACATGCAAGAAAATTGCAATCAAATAAGAATTTAAAAAATTCTTTAAAAAAATCTCAAATATTGCCCACATATGACTTCCAATATGCCAGATGCTACTTATTTATGTCGACATGCAAGTTATTTATATTGACATGCGAAATAAATATGTTGGCATGCAAGTTATTTATGTCAACATGCAACTTAGATATGTGAACATGCTACTTATTTATGTCAACATGCAACATTTATGTGAACATGCAACTTAGATATGTGAACATGCTACTTATTTATGTCAACATGCAACTTATTTATGTCAACATGCAACTTAGTTATGTCAACATGCAATTTGTTTATGTTGACATGCAACTTAGTTATGTTGAGTAGCAGATATATATATATATATAATTTTAAAAAAGTAAATATCCAAAAATGAAATCAAAAATCGATGTAAAATGTCTGAAGACACAGGAATGGCGAAAAAGTTTACAGTGAATTTGATCGATTTGTGATTTCATTTTGGATATATACTTTTTTAAATATGATCGATTTTCAAAATGATAAGATTTTGAATTTAATGATCAAATCTAAATGCAAAAGAAATTATGTGATACACAATTTGAACATTTGTGCGATATGAGGTGTATGGTGGCATATTTCTGCCCCAAATATGCAAGATAAATTATGTTAACATGCAACATAATTATGTAGACATGCGACTTATATATGTCAACATGCAAAATGATTATGTTGACATTCAAGTTACCAATCTCTCTAGAGAATCTAATTTTAATGTTGGTAAACTTACTTCATTACTTACGCCATTATATGACTTCATAAAGGTAACTAAAGATGTAACAGAATTATGTTGACATGCGACTTACTTATGTTAACATGCAAGATAATTATGTAGACATGAGACTTATTTATTTCAACATGCAAGACAGGAACTTATTTATGTCAACATGCAAGATAATTATGTTAACATGCGAGTTAATTATGTCAACATGCGAAATATGTATGTTGACATGCAACTTATTATCTTGCATGTTAACATAAATATCTTGCATGTTAAAATATAACTCGCATATTGACATAAATAAGTCGCATGTTGACATGTACAAGTTCCATGTTAACATAATTATCTTGCATTTTGACATAAATAAGTCGCATGTCTACAAAATTCTGTTGCATGTTTACATAAATAAGTCGCATGTTGACATAATTATGTTGCAAATTGCTTGTATGATGTCGTTTATTTCTGCCCCTACATGCAAGATAAATTATGTTAACATGCAACTTGTTTATGTAGACATGCAATTTATTCATGCCAACATGCAAAATAATTATGTTGACATGCAAGTTACCAATTTCTTCAGAGTCTAGTTTTAATTTTGGTAAACTTACTTACTAACGCCGTTATATGTCATCATACAAGCAATATACAACGGGATTATGTTGACATGCGACTTATTTATGTTAACATGCTACATAATTACGTAGAGATGTGACTTATTTATAAATAATTCGTATATAAGTTAACATAAATATCTTGCATGTGTTAACAAATTACATAAATAAGTCGCACGTCAACATAATTCTGTAGCAGCTTGCTTGTACGATGTCGTATACTGGCCTAAGTAAGTAATCTGACCAACATTAAAATTAGATTTTGAAAAAAGATTGGTAACTTGCATGTCAACATATTATCGTGCATGTTGACATAATTATCTTGCATGTTGACATACTTTTCTTGCATGTTAACATAATTTATCTTGCAGGCAGGGGGCAGAAATATGCCAACATAGTTAGTACTAAAGTTTACCAACATTAAAATTAGATTCTCTAGAAAGATTGGTAACTTGCATGTCAACATAATTATTATGCATGTAAACATATTTATCTTGCATGGTGACATACTTTTCTCGCATGTTAGCATAATTTATCTTGCATGTAGGGGGCAGAAATATTCCACCATATATTCCATTTCAAAAGACGAATTTGCAAGTTTAGCATAACGAATATATTTTGACCTACATGAAACATCACAATACAGTCACATAACTCATATAATTTTGATTACATTGTAAGCTTTTGACAAATTTTCATATATTTAATGATTTTTTAAGCACAAGAAATGTTTGATAACATTTAAAAAAAAATTTTAAAAATGAATCACGAAATTTAAGGGGAAAAAAAAATTAAATTAAATTATACGAACAAATAAAACTAATTATCATAAAGCAAATAATCTAAAAATTATGCTTATAAACAATTTAATAAATTGATTCATAACGATCATCTTTATTAACATAATCCTGTCTAATCCGATTACATAAAATGTATTTCAGACGTGCTGACCAGCACACTATTGGGTAACAGGTAATATAAATTTTGTGATAGTAAATATTTTTTAAACGATCAAAACACTAACTTTAATGAACCAAATAGTCTGTAAATAATGCTCATCATCAATGCTGACTGACGTTTTTCATACTACTTGTAAGGCCTTTATTTATTCACTGAACTGTCTACGGATTTTTCTTTTTTTTTTCTCGCTCATGACAAGGAGCACAAGGCGGGTGTGACCGGTCGGCAGGGGATGCTCAATCCTCCATGGCACCTGATCCCACCTCTAAATTTTTGCTCTGCTCCAAATTTGTATCATTTCAATAGACTTTCGAGATTGAATACTGTTCGTTATCTTTATATTTCATCAATTTGATAAATTAAATGAATTCATAACGATCAATTAAATAAGATGAACAAATAAAACGAACTCTGATAAAATGCTTATTATCAATTTAATAAATTAAATTATAATGATCAGTAAAAAGTAATTATACTCAGAATAGGATACTGATGCACAAAACAGCAAATTTTTACTGACATAAAACGAGGTATGGATTTGATATTTTGCACACATATTGCTTGGAACTATGGCTTTTGTAAATTACCATGGTTATCGACCTCCTGACCCTTGACCTTGACCTACTTTTCAAAATGGTTCATAGTGCCGATATACAGCATATTTGTTAGCTCTACTGGTCAGAGACCAGAAAAGTTTATGCGATAGTAAGGTTTCCGTCGTCCTTCCGTCTGTAAATTTTTTTTTCAAAATGCTACTCCTCCTATAGTTTTGGTCTGATTTCAGTATAACTTGGCACAAAAGTAGACTACACTAAGATACATAAATTAGTGCATCAGTTTTTGATTTCGATGAATGCTGTTGCCATGGTTACTAAAATAGAAATTTCTGTAAAATTCTTTTAAAACGCTTCTCCACCTACAGTTTTGTTCTGATTTCAATATAACTTGGTACACAGGTAGACTACACTAAGACACATGATTAAATGCATCAGTTTATGATTTCGATGAACGGTGTTGCCACGGTTTCTAAAAATAGAAATTTCTGTAAAATTCCTTTTAACCGTTACTCCTCCTACAGTTTTGAGTAGACTACACTAAGATTCATAATTTAGTGCATCAGTTTTTGATTTCGATGAACGATGTTGCCATGGTTACCAAAAATAAAAATTCTGTGAAAATACTTTAAAACGCTACTCCTGCTACAGATTTTGTCTGATTTCAATATAATTTAGCATACAAGTCGACTTCACTAAGATACATTATTAAGTGCATCAGTTTGTGATTTCGATGATTGGTGTTGCCATGGTTACTACAATAGAAATATCTGTGAAATTCCGTGAAAATGCAATTCCTCCTACAGTTTAAGTCTGATTTCAGTATAATTTGTCACAGAAGTAGACTACACTACGATACATTATACTGTATATCGATTTTTGATTTCAGTGAATGTTGTTGCCATGGTTACTAAAAATAGAAAATTCTGTGAAATACTTTCAAAATGCTACTCCTCCAACAGTTTTTGTTTGATTTCAATATAACTTGGCATACAAGTAAACTACAGTAAGATACATGATTTAGTGCATCGGTTTTTGATTTCGATGAACAGTGTTGCCATGGTTACTAAAATAGAAATTTCTGTAAAATTCGTTTAAAACGTTACTCCTTCAATAGTTTTGGTCCGATTTCAATATAATTAAGCATACAAGTAGACTACACTAAGATTCATTATTTAATGCATCAATTTTTGATTTCGATGAACTGTGTTGCCATGGTTACTAAAAATAGAAATATCTGTGCAAATCCTTGAAAATGCAATTCCTCCTACAGTTTAAGTCTGATTTCAATACAATTTGGCACAGAATTAGACTACACTACGATACATTATAGTGTGTATCGGTTTTTAATTTTAGTGAATGGTGTTGCCCTGGTTACTAAAAATAGAAAATTCTGTGAAATACTTTCAAAACGTAATTTCTCCTACAGTTTTTGTTTGACACACAAGTAGACAACATTAAGATACATAATTCGATTTATTGCTGCATGTTGCAAAGTTTCAAATCCAAGTGTTACTTTTCCTTTGTTATGCATACAGACCAGTAGAGCTACAGTCTCACCAAAGACTTCTGGTTTGAGATTTGTCTATTCTATTTAGCATGGCACTGTTCTTCATAAGACATTATGAAAAATACCAGCATTACAATCCACTTGACCTTGACCTACTTTTGCAAAAAATACTCCGGCAGCTTACTCTACATTGTAACTTATGACTGTTGAATTTTGAAAGGCAGGATTTTGATAATTAGCATTCATACATGTTTATGAGCTCATGATATTGTACTTTGATACTGTATGATATTCAGTTACCACACAAACTAATTTAAATACTATGAGAATACATCGGGATCTGTATTCCACAATCGATCGTGACGACTGACTGTTGCAGTAAAGACAGACTGAAATCTCTTTGTGAGGCTTGTTGGAAACATGTATTAATAAAATGATAAATAGTTATTTCTAATAATTTCAATTTAATTATTCATTTGAGGGTTATTCTGATTGTCAGATTCTAGATAGCAGTCTTATACTATCCATGGATGCCATTTTTTCTTTGCAGGCAAATGCAGTGAACTATTATACTAATAGTAAATAAAAAGCTGACCACTCTTAGATTTTTTCATCTTTAATGAAGCTACAAAGCAGGAGACACATGTGTTCCTTGGAACACTATAGTTTGACTGATATATTTCATAACAAATGTTAGGCCTTTATTTTTATACTGAATTTGAGTTCGGATTATTCCGCCTTCATGTGTACTTGATCAATACAGAGGGCACATGGCGGGTGTGACCTGTCTACAGGGGGATGCTTGCTTGTCCTAGGCATCTGATCCCACCTCTGGAATTTCCAAGGGGTCCGTGTTTTACACCCTCTTCACAGATGTGTATTGTTGGTAGATTTTTTGAGATCACTGTTCATTATCTGGATATTTTACTTGAAAAAGACGTTAATGGTAATCTAACAACAAAGCTTTATGATAAACGTGATGACTATATCTTTTCAATCGTCAACTTCCCTTACTTATGCAGCAATATACCTTCATCACCTCCATACGGGGTTTATATCTCTCAGTTGATTCGATATGCAAGAGCAAGCTCTACGTAAATACAATTTCTAAAACGAGGTAAATTATTGACAAACAAGTTGATGAAACAAGAATATCAGCAGTCTCGTTTAAAGTCATCATTTCGTAAGTTCTATGGTCGATACAATGACCTTGTCAGCAAATACAATTTATCACTGAGTCAAATGCTGACTGACGTTTTTCATACTAATTGTTAGGCCATTATGTACACACTGAATTGTCGACGGATTTTTCCTTATTTCCCGATCATGATAAGGAGCACAAGGCGGGTGTGACCGGTCGGCAGGGGATGCTCACTCCTCCATGGCACCTGATCCCACCTCTGATGTTTTGGAGGTCCGTGTTTGCTCTGCTCCTATTTTGTATTGTTTAATGGACTTTTGAGCTTGAATACTGTTTGTTATTTCCAAATATTTCATTGACATATTTGATTATTTTAGAGAAGAAGTCCAGAACTTACATATGTATTAATTACTGTTTTGTAGACAATCCGGATACATTTCATTTGTCGGATATGAAAATATTTTTCCATATTTTAAACTGTTTTTTTTTTTAATTTTTAATTGAAAATGACAGTTTAAAACATTTTTTTCATCATATTATTTTAAAACTGATGCATTTTATTATCACCAAGCTGTATAATAATTTAGAATCATTAGAGGAATTCTTTTCTCAAATTTCACAAAAGTGTATTCACCTTTCATTTACTGGATTTAATTGAGCGCAGATTCAGTGCTCCCGGCGCGCTTCCCCTCAAAAATCAGATATATATAGTATTCACTGTCAAATATTGATGCAAATGGTTACAGCAAAACAATTACTTATGTGCTAAAATGAGGTTCTATTAAAAACTGATTATGATAAGCTTGGGGGGTTTGCCCCCAGGCCCTCACTAGGACCTGTCCTTGACAATATCGACGCCCCTTGCAATCTAACGTAAATTCCCGGATCCACGCCTGATCTTTACCTCAACGTTGAATAAATTCATTGTTCTTCAATGCCTCGATAATATTACAAATATTAAATGGATATATAAAAAAACCCTCAAATATTCCTTGATTGAAGTGATGCTGTCCAAAACTTTAGAATATGAATATACATTGAAAATAACTTTACAAACGTCTTGTTATTTTGACACGCACATCACTTCAAAAAATTTTTTACACAAAGTTTTCATGAGAAAATATAACATTATTAGAACGTCTTTTCAATTCACCACATATAAGAATTTTTCGGTGAAAACTTGCAGAACGACATTGCTAACCTGTATTCTTTTAAAACTCTGTTGTTACTTGAATAATTTTCAGTCATAACATTTTGCTCGTGTACTTTTGTTGACGTTAACCGGGTAAACAATCATCACAACACGTATTTTAAGAAATTTTGATTGAAATTATTTGCCTGTGAAATATTAGACACACACAAAAGCGGGCTAAAAGAGTCATTTTCTCATACTATAATACTATTTTTCGATATGAGTGGGTCTTCGCTCCACCTTTTTGAAAGTTAATCCTCAAAGTTTGCATAAAAATATACATTTTTTGGTTACCAAAAATATGGAGCAATGACCCACTATACATTAAAAATATACTTTTATGACATAACATTCGCAGCTTTTTGAGAAATACTTGAAGTCCATTAAGTCAAGGGTCATATCACAAACATGATTTAAATGCCACACTTCATCAGGACTTGTGTAGTCTAGTGGTTAGCGTGCTAGTCTCGAAAGAAAATGAACTCAGGATTTTTATTGCTAGGGTTCGAACCACACGAATACCACATTAATTTTTTTAATAAAAGAATAAATTTTGCCGAGAAAATTTTCCTCAGAAAAGTTTTGTTTATCATAATTTCATAAATTTCAATAATGAGAACTTAACTCTAAATACGAAATTCACAAACTGAACATGATTTTTATATATCTGAAGCTATAGGCTTTCTGCACGCTATGTTCGCCCATCTCCTTTTTACGTAATAAAATAATACGTTAAGTCACATATCAGAAAACACTAATTGCAATTGTTTTATGCTTTAATATACAGTTGATAAATGAAAAATAAAGAATATATATTAATGTTATTTTTGTGCGAAAATGGTAAAATGTGATTCAGGATTTTTTATAATTAGATCACACAGGACCATCATTTTATTGCACATTTATGAAACACTCTAAATAATCAACAAGAATTTAGGAAATGTTTGTTTTATTGCGATTTAGCTTAGTACAATGTATGTTCTATGTACAAGTTTCTGTCATCCTAGATGACACGTGTCTGTTAGTAATACACTGCAGCAGAGTAAAACACGACCCCTGGGCGTTCAATGGGATGTACCCCCTCACCTGTCCTTGGGGGTCATAACAGGGAGCGGAGATGGCATTTAACACGCAATTTCCCTTAAGCACCTGTTGTTCCCTTTTTTCAGTCCCAAACTGACAGAAGATATTAACCAACAAATTGAATGTCGCTGCAGTTCGCTTGACATTCAATCCTCTGCGAAATCGTTTTAAAGTATTTCAACCATACATTAACACTTCATTTTTTTCCAAGTTTGGTACAAAGATCTAAGAAGATCTTAAATGCTCACAAATCTTACGATTGTACAGGGTGGTGTTCAGGTTACACCTGTGTAATCCGACACTGTGTCTTAACCCGGGATGACATAGTAGATAGAAGGTTATTTAACTGATGACCAAATGCCATGTTTCATTTCTATAACATAAAGTAACTATTCAAAACTTAATTAACTGCCAACAGAAAATTCACATCATTCTGCAAGATGGATATTAGAAATGCATGTCAACATTTACTCTACAACTTAAACATTGTTCGTCCTGTGCTAATAAAAATATATCCAAGGCATAGTGTCAGAACATAAATCATTTAAGGAACTGATAATTCTGAATTTAAACATGTCATAATATGAATCGATCGTCAAGAGATACCATTATTCTTTGCATCATACAGAGGCTCGTTTTAATTTGAAAACTGTAGCACCTCTTTTGACGATGCCGAGTGGGAGTTTTGCCTTAATTCTATATGTAAAACAGTGATGAGTTTTTAAATGAAACACTTTCTCCACTTTTAATCTCATCGACACAAATCGATGTCTATTTCTTAAATTAGTGAATACTATTTGTCTTCATTTTCGTCCATACATTGACGCTGTCCAGCTTCCAGAATCCAATTACAGAGTTAGTTCACGAGGCGGCCAATAACCTACCTCACTAGCCTGAAAGCAGTTGACAAACGACAGATCCCGATTCCGGACATTGATATATTTTACCCATTTCGCATTTTTTAACGCAAAGTAATAGAAATAAAGTAACAATTGTTACAAATGTTCCTGTGAGAAAAATAGATGTATTTTGATGTGCAACTTTATTTGCACATACATGTAACATATATTACATAATATTATATTTTATATAATTACAAATTCGCTTTCACTACATCTCTAAGAGATAAATATATAGAATTAAAATGAATAATGTTTTATTCTTTTTTATTTGAAATGAATGGATTCATTTTAACTTTAATTAAACATAAACGGGCCAGCACCGCATTAGCTATCAGTGAGAAAATTGATTTTTTTTTTCAGTAAATTAATAATATATCCTGTTATAGATGCATAAATTTGCAAAACAATGTGTTGTTGTCTTCAAATACAACTGAATCGGCGAAATAAGGAATTCCTTCCATCTTGACGCACTATGAATATGTCTATCCTTTACATGCATACGATACTGCAATTTACTATGCATAATTAATTAAATATTTATTAATTTGTCATTTCTATATTCACACTTGTGTTCTGCATTTTTACTCAGTTCATATAATCAAATTTGATAACCCTGTGCTGAAATTTTTTAGAAAGTCAAAATTACATGTACATGTGCTCACAATCAGGAGCCTATTTAAGATTTTGAGTTTGACTCTTGAAAAAGATGCATGAAATGCCTATGACTTCAGAATCTATCATTTAAAAAAACTATTCCGTTTTTTAAACTTTTTATGCAATATATTACGTAATTTTTTTTCAAATGTTAATAGGGTATTAAATACGTTTTTACTAAAATTCTCTTCGCAAAAATTACTCTATTGTAAAAATGAAATTCGTTAGTCGTATATTTGGGATTAAATCCCTACAATAATAAAATACTTTCACTTAAACCGATATAAGCCACATAGTCCTGTTTGTGAAATGCCCCATGAAATAAATGAATTAAATATTTTCCCAAAAATACGAATGTTTTGTCGTGAAAGTTATTTTTAATGCACACTAGGCAATTGTTTGTTAATTCACTGAAAAATCAATACTTTTGCTCAATTTAAGAAGATGTAACATTGGAGCAATGATCCACTCGTTTGAAATTGTTAAATCTGCCTACATTGGCGTGTGCATGCTTTTCAGTTCAATATTTTTAATGTTAATGAGATTTCAGCATATTGTGTAGTTTTTCCAGCAAGTATGTATTGATATTATGTAAAATATCAAAGAAATTCTTTGTGCTTTATTTTTGCATTTTTTATTGGAAAAACCAGTGGGTTTAAGTGCATTTCTCAGCTTATGCGCCGATTTTCTTATTTAAAAGAACATTTCGTTTTAAATTGAAACATTGTTTCGATTTAACCTTTTTTGAGAAATAAGGTCCTTAGAATGTAACCATTCATAAAACATGATTTAACCTAGTTTTCACACATGTGATGCAAATGGTAATAAACTGGCAAACTTTAAAATCAATTGTTGACTAAGTACTGCTTTTTATGTGCCGCCATGATATGACCGGGGATATCCTTCCGTCCATCTTTCCTACAAAGTCATTTTTTCGGACTTTAATTACCTTAAGCTTGTAGATAAGCTGATTTTTGTGACTTCGATAACTTTAAGATTCAAATCGATTGAAAATTTCTATTTTTTTTTGTTACTGTTTTTCGGACTTCGTTTTTGCTGTGCAGAATATTGGTATGTTGTTTTTTTAATAATGAATGATTGATTGTATGTTTTACGTCCCATTCGAGAATTTTTCACTCATATAGAGACGTCACCATATACCGGAAAACGGCTTCATATTTAGACCTTTACTTGGCACTTAGGGCCATTGAGCAGTAAGGGATCTTAATTTATCGGCGTTTGAACGCAAGACCTTCCGATCAAGGAGCTAGCGCTCTACTTTTGCGCACACACACTTGAAGATAATTATATATATAATGGGCTGATGTTTAGTATAACTCCTTACAGATCAGGCTTGAGTTTCATGCTGACTGAAACATTTACTACGAGTGATTACCCTAACACTTAACATGTTTCCCGAAAGTTTTTTGCTGTGCGTATACATGTAGGTGATCAGCTAAATTTAAGCTTATGATTTACGGATCAAGTTCTACTTTCATGAATTCACTATCACTAGAGTTCTGTCTCCTAAGTTTTGAAAATCTCTTTATCATTCACTGTTTTTCTTTATGTTTTGGGATTTGCTTATAGATAAAAAAAAAAAAAAGCTGTGGTATTGACAACTTATTCAGGAAAACAAAAGCAGCAATTTGATACAATTAAACATCTGTTTCATTACAACCCACTGATATTGTCGCATCTTGGACTCAGATATTCAAAACTCGAGTATTTTGGAGAGAATAAAGTAAAGCTGATTTTGTAGAAAACATATCTATACATACCCTAACAAAAAATACTATAACTAACTATAGTTTACGACAGTTTACTACAGTAAATACTTTGATTTACTAGTGATCTTTACTCTAGAACTTTTTTTTAAGTTTAGGGCCTTTGTATCTTAAAAATTCAAATTGAATTAAGGAAAATTTGTGAAAAAAATACGTGAATATACAAGTTATACTTTCTATTAAATATTCAAAATTCGAAAGTAATAATTGGAAAATATGAAATATAGTAATTTGAAATTCAGAGTAAAATACTTTAATTTACTTTAATTGTAAAAACTTTAGTTTTCGTTCGTAAAAACTTTGATACCGTAGTAAAATACAGTTTACTGTACTAGTATATTTGTTAAAGTACATGTACTCATTAATCATCAATTATTTTGTGCACCAAAAAAGGAGATCTTTAATTTTCATTTATATTACACCAACGAAATTAGATTATGAAGAAATATTTCGTCAGACTTTGGAAGTCACACTTAGTCTAATAGCAATATTAGAGGAATACAATATCGAATACAACAAAATATGGTTTGTAACGCGTGCATAAGATGAAAATTACGAACAGTGATCAATCTCAGAAACCCAGTTAAAATTCAAATCGTGAACCAGAGGTGGGATCAGGTGCCTTAAAGGAGTAAGTATCCCCTGTTGACATGTCACATCCTCCGTGAGCCATATATATGTATTGGTCAGGTAGACAGAGTAATTCGTAGTTAAAATTAAGTATAAAACAAGGACATAACGATTAGTATGAAATCATGTCAGACAAAATACGACCCAACAATGGTGCTAGGTTGTATTTATGCCCTCTTACGAAGTGAACGAAACCTAAAGTGAAAAAAAAAATAATGCACTTATTTTTTTACGGGGAAAGCAAATTTCATTTTAAAAAAAAGTTCATACTGAAAATAGATTTCCTCGCACAAATAATAAGGGAAGTGTTGGATATCCTGTAATCCTTTCATAATTGATGTTTCTGGTTATAGTGTGTTCTACGTACAACTATTACAATTTGATATACCGTGCGTATTAATTAATAAATATTCAAGTAATAATGTCTGTAAAAATACTTAAGAGTGCTTTTATATGCTATATGATTTTTTTTCTTTTTATTTGTAGTGAATTTTTATGCAGTGAGTATAGCGTCTTCCCCACGTTCCTTGCGGTGATGATATCTTGAGGCCTGCAGAAAGATTATGGAGTAAAAGTTAAGATACGACAAAAACCCAAAATGAAATGAAATAAAACGATGGGCAAAAATAATGAAATAACAATGAAAAATAATAATAAAATCCTTACATCCTATTTAAGAAAAAAAGGTTACTTCTTTTGTTATTCATCTAAAATAAAATTTATTGCTGACAATCTTGCTTTTAAAACGTTGTTTAAATGATGACGACAAAAATCTATATTTATTTTTATCATTTTGATTCTACGATAATTGAATTATAATAAAGCAATACCAATTCTCTCTCTCCCAACGTTGACTGATCTTCTATAATCACTCCTTAACTTTCGAACATTTGCCAATTTACTGACGGAAGGGAGGGAAAATTTTAATTAATTCTTTATTTAGATGAATAAAAAAACCCCAATAAATCATTATATCTAACTCCAAGGATATGGGAAAGCAAAAATTGCGCGAAACCAATTGTCAGAAACGAATACTTCATATATTATGAACAATTACCCCTGAGTAATTGAATTAGAGCAATAATATTTCACTGAACACCTGTGTTAAATTGTATAAGATCTGACCTCTTGTAACTTTACAACACGTGCTATCATTTAGAAATACTTAACATATTCTCTTGAATATTACTTGAAATATTACACAAACATTTTAGGAAAATTCTTTTTAGCATCAGCAGCAGCGAAAAAAAGGATCCATTGCATGACAATTAATTCAAGATCTTCCTTGAGGTCAGCGAAAGAAAGGACCAAATTCCAAATAATCCAAGCGTGAAACCGACTCTGACAGCAATAACCATACATGGAGTAATTATTAATGTCCACCACTAATTTTTGTCACAAATAAAATGACCGGAATGAACAAATTGCTACTGAACAATTAATTAAACGACAAATATTAATTGCCTGCCTGAACTGACACTCGTTCTATGACGAAGTAAGGTCCCTTCTTTTCTTTTGCTTTCATTACATCATTTGGATAAAAATCTCATTTGTAAAATCTGCAGTTTGACGAGGAAAAGAAAGAAACCCATGGGAGCCGCCACACATTTCATGCTAGAGTTCGAGGGAAACGTGTTTTATGACCCGCCGTAATAAATAACTAATGTCAAAATTCTTACTAAAAAACTAAATCTACGGATGTCACTTATACATTATTGCATTGTTGAAAATTCGTGACACTTGGATAACAAAAAGGAAAAAGACAAAATGTAGATAAGGGAATTATTGTACTTGGACAAAACAAATAAAATCGTAAAAAAGGTTGCTATATTCCTGGATTTTAATTTTGATGGATCATACATACCATTATATTTAACCGAGAAAAATTAAATTACATTCAATTTCAAAACTAAAAACAAAGTCAGTTTGCAAAATGCTTGATTAATTTAAGTAGCTACATGTTCATCCGGTTATACTACACTCATGCATGTACAGAAAAGAATAGAAAGTTTCAGACAAGGAAAGACATTCCACCACATATATCAAGATGTCAACTCAAGTTCATGTGACCGTCCACAGGAATTAATGTCAAAGTCTGGCATTTTTGTGTTAAATGATTATTGTTGGTGAGTTAATACTGTATAGATGTAGGCGATGTACATCTGCCGGTCACTTACCAATTGGCATGATTTATGACTAGGGCACGCTTCCTGTAAACAGAAAAAAAAAACTTTTGGCAGGCGTGTTTCAACTCAAAATGCTTTGATCATGTCTGAACAAATCTTTGCAAAAATATTAGTACTCTTTCTTTTTTTTTTTTTTTTTTTTTTTTTTTTTTTTAGATTTGACGATTCCTTATGTATTGAAATATTGTAAAGGCCTTGAACAAGGGTTAATTATGCCAAAATAATTTCCGTCGTTTGTGTTGAAAACTATAACTATTTTTTGGTTACAGTTTTTATAAACATGTGAAAAAGATTTTTGTGAATATATTTCATTAGCAGGTAGGGGGAATTATTTCTCAAACCATTTCTACATCAAGCAGAGAAAATATTCCTCTCTCTTTATCTTTTTTTACTGAAATTTCCATCACATTACAGTAAAAAAATAGCCAAAGGCATCGCGATCATTTTAATTCCTTTAAGCAATAGATCAGTCCATATAGCATTCAAGATTATTTAGAGATTAAAAAAAAAGAACAACTTTCTCTTCCGAGACTTTATTATATTACATGGTCCAAAATTGTCAAAGCGTCTATATTTTCACCAGATGTTACCTAATCAAATACGAAAAGTAGAATACTATAGATTTTTGGATATTTCTTTATATTTTGTCTTTGATTAGCTGACCAGCACTATTAATTGAATTCAGAAAAAGAAACAGAAAAATTCAGAAAAATGTGCCCCCTGCTTTCGGGATCTTATTGGCTTAGGTGCAATTTTGTTACAAGAGTCCTGTCTTGTCTGCCCATCATACACACAAATTTACTCTTTGGAATAATGGGGAAAACGCTAAAGATGAAAACTTCTACAACTTGCGTAAAATCTCAAGGTCACAAGGTAACAAACTTTTCATACATTGAGAACGGTCTTGTCACAAATATCGCACAGGTATAAATATTTCTAGTGCAAAAGCTATGACCTAAGTTAAATATGTGAAAAGTATATTAATTAACCTTCAAAGTCAAAAGTCAAGGTACATTATGAAAGGTCTTGCCAAAGTTCATGCAATGAACGTCCTACTCGTTCAAAAACTATTCTATTACAGATGGGTTTTTTTCTTTTGAAAATGAGGTAAAACGTCAAGATCAAGAGGTCAAAAGTCAAGTTATATTCGAATAGATCTTGTCAAAGGTACTGCACATATGAAATACCTAATCTTCTCTCATTAAGACCACTGTTAAAGATTTTGCAACAGAATGACAGACAGACAGACAAATTGCGAAAGCGTGATAGATACACAAACTGCAATAGAATTATTTTGGATATCTCTTCTATTCCTAGACTCCTTATCAGCAAATATTAACAACAATTTGACAGAACTGTTCGCAAGAATTTTGCAAGTGAGAGGAAATAAAAAAAGGCTGGTTTTTTGAATGTTCATAGTGTCACCAAGATGAAAACACACACAAAAAAAAAGATAAATGAAAATATGTTGAAATAGGACGATCAGGGATTAGCAAAATATTTAGTATAGTACTTGGTAGACAAATCTATTTATTTGCCTATACTTGCCAGGGCTAAGTCTTTCACAAATCTGCTTAAAATAGCCTTGCTCATCACAACTTTATACTCTTTCTAGCTCTTAGATTTTTAAAGAATTAATGTATTTTCACTATATAATTAATTGAGCCCTAACACCAGAACCCCTAGTATGTCTGCTATATACCCAAGGGCAGAGAAAAAGATTTTACAGAAATAATTGCATTTTCAGTATAAATATTTTTTGTAATCATAAGAGCCCCGACCTAACACCAAACCCCTGACCCAAGGGCCATGAATTTCTCAATTTTCAGAGACACCATTGCTTTTCATAACCATGCATCTATATGTGTAGTATGTATGTTTAAAAGAATTGAAGCATTTTCACAATATCATAGTTCCGCCCTATAACTAGAACCCCTGACCCAGAGGTCATGAAATTCACAATTTTGGAAGAGGCACTCTTGCTCATCATAACCATGCACTTAGTTTGTTTGCTAAGGTTACAGGGGAAGAAGCTTCTTAAAGAATCTTTGCATTTTCACTGTATGATCAATAGAGCCTCACCCTAGCTCCAAAACCCCTGGCTTCGGGGCCATGAATTTCGCAATTATGATAAAGGACTTATGTATGTTATAATCATGCCTACACTTTGACTGCTTGATGTCCAGGAGTAAAGAAGAAATTTTTTGAAAATTGCATTAATTTTTATGGTTTGGCCTCATTCCTCAGATCTAAGGAGGGAGGGACCATGAAATTCATAATCTTTGCCCCCTTTTGCCCATAGATGCTTTAAAATTAACGAACGACGACGACGGACGAAAACAGATTGCAGTAGACCACCTGAGTGACTCAGGTGACCAAAAAAAAAAAAAAGAAAGAAAGAAAAAGATTAAAAAATAATATTTTATAATATTATAAATAAACTTTTTTTTAGTATCCTGAGACTATTATATAATTTTATGCTATTCTTGATAAAATTTATTATGTACCCATTTTTACTAAAACCAGAGGATGACTGCAGGAGTAGTAATATTTAATTAGATGTATACATATTTTCTATTTCACTGATCATGAAAATATCGTCCACCAAAATTGAGAATATTTGTGCTGTAGTTTTTTTGCGGGATTCTTTTTTTCTGAACTGTGCAATACGCTTATGGAGACGAATGATGAATTTTTAAATAAGCTGGTAAATATGACCCCATGAAACAATTCTAAATCGACATAATCGTACCAGGGATTTATTGATTAAGAGCATATAATTTTATAAAATGTGTGATTTCAGGTTTAACGTTTTAAGGTTTTGCCAAAGGTCAAGATGTCCAAAAATTTATTTTTCAATAGCTCCAAAACTATGTGGTTTATAAAGTTAAAACTTTTACAGTTTATAAGTATATCATTGATTAACAGATAGAAAGTATCAACAAATACTTAAAAAATATTTATCGAGAAAAATTCTTCAAAAAAAATTCATATATGTTTTAGAAAATACACCTCATTAAATCCGTACTTCTAGTGAAAGCCATCATTACAGAAACAATATATGTATATCAATGAAGGGCAAGTTGGACTTCGATAGCCTCTGGAAAGTTGTTTTCCCTGTTTATTTTGTCCAAATGTTAAGATTTGAAACCGAAAGTACATTGCAAATGGCGGATTTTATAGGGGTCTTGTCTTTATACATGTCATGCTTTCAATAACAGTCTCTCAGAGACCATTCACATCCAACTTGCCCTTCATTGATAAACATACATTATTTCTGATATGACGGTTTTCAATACAAGTACAGATTTAAGCAGGTGCATTTTTTTTTTAAATATGCAATTTTTTTTCTCAAAAATTTTTTTTTTGAAATATTTGTTTTCAAGTGATACTTTCTATCTGTTAATCAATGATATATTTATAAAATGTAAAACTTTTTACCTTATACCTAACATAGTTTTGGAGCTATTGTAAAAATAAATTTTTGGACATCTTGACCTTTGGCAAAACTTTTAAGTATTCTTATGATTGTAAAGTGTTACATGTAAGAATATTAAAATTCATTTTTCTTCAACTTATCTTTTGTTACAGGCAATGTTAAATTGAGGAATATTAAACAACTATTTCTTAAATTATTTCCCGATTATGACAAGGAACACACAGCGGATGTGACTGGTCGGCAGGGGATTCTTCCTCCTCCATGGTACCTGATCCCATCTCTGATGTTTTTGGAGGTCCGTGCTTGCTCTGCTCCCAATTTATATTATTTTAAAGGACATTGAGCTTGAATACTGTACGTTATCTCCGTATTTCGTAAAATATCCGTAACTACCAACATTGTATACATCCATATTCCCTACTATAATATGCTATCAGATGAAAGTATTTTAGCATTATAAAGCGTTTCTCAATAGAATACAAAACTTGTTGCTTCGCTTGGAAGCCGTGAAGAAAAAACATTTATTTTAATCACTCCAGCCGCTGTTACTGCATTTTTGTCCTTTGATCCATCTGTATAAATCTCATCTGTAGAATTCTTAGAATGTTTCATTTCGGCTAATTTCTGTACACAATACTAAATCATCAATAGAATACATGCAATATTTATCGGTCATTGTACACCGTTTATCTAATAAGATATATGGATAAAGAAAGGCGACAACCATTAACACCTCATGATTTCCATCAACATTAAAACGATTAATCGCTAAGATCACCCAAACAGGAGACTTACAAAATGTAAGGATACAGAGACCAGGAATCAAACTGACGCTCAATTTAAAGTCATCTTTACATGTACCTGTTTTAAAATTAATTTCAAAAGAGATCGAAATGTATAATGTTACATTCTATTTGTAGCATGTTGAAAGAAAACCTCTCACAATACACTCCCAAATCATGTAAACCTGCATTATAGAAGCAAGTCTGAGGATTTGAAGGGGGGGGGGGGTCATAAAAAATAAAACTTTGACGAGGAAAACAGAAAAAAAAATTTTGAAATCAATTGCTAAAATTGCAATCATGTAAAGGGATAAGGTTTTACTGTACTTTTTCAATACTATATACATGTACATAGTCGTCAACAAAATATATAAAGATATTGAAGTTAATAATTACTGTGGAAATAAGATAAATCCAAGTAAATCGCCACTCCTTCGACTGCACAGAAATTGGGAAGTTCGCTCGATGGATTTTCTTTCTTTCTCAAAACACAAGAATCATACGTAACGTTACGCTTATGGTATAGATTTCACTAGAATAGACTTAGGATGGACTTTCGTCAGGTTTTAAGATGACCGATTTTGACCTTTTCCTTTCTTTTCTGATTTTACCATAATTTGGGCATTTCTAAAAATGTCCGATTTGAGTAGCGAAACATTTACGTTCTATGAAAGATAACTCTAACTAAAGCTTAATATTTCCTTGTTTACAAATCTTTCTGCATTGCTCAAATAAATTTGTAAAAGAGTTTGTTTTATTCTTATTGTCTTTTTACATTATTATCATAAAGTTTTCCTTAAAAACCATTCTAATTCAAAGATTAATATATACTGTACGTACATGTATAGAAATTGAAGCATCAAATGGCGTGGGACATTTTCGGTAAATGTACTAAATTTCCTATTATGTGATCACACGATACTATATATCAACCATAAATACATAAAATAACTCCATATCTAGAAAAACATAAATATGTAAACCCTAACACAAAATACTATAATAGTAAACAAAATTTAACTATAGTTGCTATAAAGTGTCAAAGTTATAAAGTGTAACTATAGATAATCACGGTTTTTACTAAAGTAAATCAAAGTATTTTACTATCAATTTCAAAATACTTTATTTTCTCCAAGTCCTGCGTGCAGTTTTTGACATCAAAACGAAATGCTACTTTAATATCCATATACTTATGCTAAAACATATATCATTTTTGTTTGCTTGAGCATCACTGAAGAGACATAATTTGTCGAAATGCGCATCTGGTACATCAACATTGGTACCGTATATGATTTACATTAAGACCCAAAAAGTTCCATAGTCAATTAAAGTATTAAATTGATAACTACAGTTTTTTTTAGCTACATGTAATAATAATAAATTTTGTAAAGGGAGGATATTTTGGAAGATTTTTTTTTTCGTGTTTTTGCATTGACTTTTAATACAGATACAGAAGTTATTTTTTTTTTAATGAGCAACTACATGAATTCCAGCGTTGAATTTAAACTATTAAATTGTACAAACGTTGCACCACTTTAAGACAAAAGATCATAATAGTAATCTTTGCTTTAAAAATATATTTCCTAAACCTCTGGATCATCGCCAGAGGAGAAAATATAAAGGGAGAAAATTGTTAACTTCGACTTCTTGCAGTCATTTCGTAACTCTAAGTTAGATCTTTTATGATGCATTCATTCTATACATGAAACATGAAGATAACGAACAGAGAGCTCTAAAGTTGATTAAAACAATACAAATTTGGAGCAGAGCAAACATGAAAATTATTGGGAAAGTGCTGTTTTGGAGAAGACATAAGAATATGACCAGCCGGAAGAGGGGGCGAATTGGGTAGACAGGTAATTGAACTTTATGACCGTAATCCTATGACTTGTGATGTCATCAGTTGGTGGTAAGAACGTTAACATATATATTGAGGTGCACTAAGATAAAAGACATAATAATAAGGGAGTGTAAATAAAAGAATGTAAATCATATATGGTACCAATTGTGATTCACCAGATGCCCATTTCGAAAATTATATCTCTTAGTGATGCTCATGCCGAAATGTTGAAAATCCAAAATATTTAAATAAAAAAGACTTTGAAGAGTTGAAAAAAAGTACCAAGGACTGGAGCCAAATACGTTGAAGGATCAGGGCTTTGCATGAGGGAGATAACCCTTAATTTGGAAGTGAATTTCTAAATTTTACCACTGCAATTAAATATATATCCGTATTTTCAAGCTAGTGCCGAAGTATTTAGCTACTGGGCTGTAGAGACCCTCGGGAACAGTCCACCAGCAAAGGCATCGACCCAGGGATCATACATGTAATGTAAATCATATACGGTACCAATTTTGATGCACCAGGTGCGCATTTCGACAAATTATTTCTCTTCCGTGACGCTCATGCCGAAACGGAAATCCTAAATATTTAATAAAAAAGACTTTGAAGAGTTGAAAAAAGTGCCAAAGACTGAAGCCAAGAATGAAATGTCATCTTACAGCTATATTACTTTAAATATTCGCAAATTCATCTTTGGAGGGCATTTATGAGTCATTATCAAAAACCACAGAAATAAATTCTAAGAAAAATCAACAATTTTCTTGTGTTGAAAAGTAATTTTTATTAATTGTAACAATAAACACATATCTGAAGAACACAAAAACACTAAACTCCCACCTAGAAATTATTTGATTTCAGAGTAAGAAGAAGTAAAAGAACTGATTTTCCTAAACTTTTGTCCTTCCTGTTACAGATAAAAAAAAATACAATTTTCACTATGAAGAGGTACAAAATTAATAACAAAATTTCTTCAAACTAGATGGTGAAAGCATGACAAATAAAGAACCAGTAATATTTTTTTAAAATGAAACAGAAGCAACATAATTTTTACAATGATTTAAGAGACAATTTTCAAAACTGAACAACATTTTGTTCAATATTTTCGTCATTTTATAGTCATAAAAGTTAGTATGAAAAACAGAATGCACAAGTTTGATTACAACTGACATTATATATATACATGTAGATCCAGTCACTAAACAATCATATATAAACAACATATTTTTAAAATTATAGTGCATGTAACAGGAAAGACCGGCCCGTTACAGGAAAGACAGTATTTTGCATCAGACATGTCTGTCCTATTACAAAATCCTAATTCTGGTTTAGAGATGATCGAAAAGTAAATATTGCATCAATTTCACAGTTTGAAATCTGTTAATATACTGCCAAAATATAGATGAATCTAAAACAAGTCCATAAAAATATGACAGTGAAAGTTTTTTTTTACCTTTCTGCTAAAAAGTATAATAGGAGAGAACAGAACTGCAACAGGAGAGAAATTTTTGTGTACTCAAGTCAAATTCTTTATCTTGTTAAGCACTGAATTAAAAAAAATTCTGAAATTTAACAATGATGTCCCCAGTTAATGCCAATACCTTAATTACAAGTTTAAGATATAGACAAAAAGAGAACAAAAATAACACATAAGTACGACTGTAACAGGAGAGACTTGTCATATTATACAATCTTGTAAATAGTAATTCAAAAAAATGCATTTTAGTTAGATTTAACTAGAATTATTACTGAATTACATGTACAATAAAAAACTGAACAGGTTTTACATTTTAAAAAGTGTTTGCCTATAAAAATATTAGCTTTTACAATGAAAAAAGTAACAGGAAGGACAATTTGAAAAGTTAAAAAATAAGATTAAACTTCCATTCGAAAGAAAAATATTGAATACAACAATACAATTGAATACAACAGCTTCTCAAAGATTATGTATCTGGCTCCGGGGCCATAAAACTTGGACGAGCTCACTTTTGATCTCAGTCTCACTTTTAAAAAAGGAATTATAGTGGAAAAGTGAGACTGAGATAAAAAAAAAATGAGGTCGTTTACGATTTTTGGCCCCGGAACCTGGTGTATTCTTCTAGAGAAGCAATGGCACGACCTGGTTACTTTTTTTTTCTGTGACTTTTTTCCATATATACATAATCCTCGATTTTGTAATGTGAGTTACTTCCATTTTTTTGGGCTCCGGGATGATGGCCAATACATTATCCAGAGTATACCAGGATTCATCTATGACTTTTCTTGGCTAAAAGAAGCAGTTGTTTTCTTTCCTTCCTATCCGATGCATGCATGACAAATATATATCATCGTATCCAATGTCTTTAACAAAGCCTGGATACGGACTCCCATCATACGATACAACTACATACTTCCCTAAATATGTTTCCAAATCGTTTATGTCGTTCTCTTGTTTCACACTATTCTCTGTACATGAGGATGGCTTGTTTTTTGACTGATCTGTATTACTTTGGTTCTTGTCTCTCAATATGTTTTCTTCTTCTTTCAATCTGTTGAATTCTACACTTTTGTACTCTTTTTCTTCATATATCTTTGCCTCTTTTTTCTGATCATCTGCATTTTGGCTATTTTCATTGTGCTCCTTTACTTTCTTTATCACAAACTCGTTTTCACCTTTCATACAGCCATTTTGGTCAACTTGGTGTTCTTCTGTATTCTGTTCTAGCACTGGCTCTTCAGGCATACTGCATTCGCTGTTTGTCTCAATATTTGTTCCATTTTTAATGCCTTCCTTAACATGATCTGTATTTACTTTCTGTTGAGATCCTGTGTGTTCCTTAACATCGTTTTGCAAATCTTCAATAGGTACCACTGCCACAAAGTGATTTGGTATCTAATTGTAGGAGCTCATATCGGATCTTGTTGAGGTCCAAAAATGTACACGAGGTTGATTTCACTGCATGAGTAATTTCCCGGCAAGACAACTCTGTTCAAATCCAATCGTACATTTGGATTTCCAAGTTTTGGGTAAATAGAGAATACTGGTGTGTTCAAAACCGAGGAGAGAGCATGAATCTGCCAGATTCCCATGTAAGACTTATCAAGGCGGATCTTCAGTGTCTCCATTTTGAAAATAAATTCAATTGTTCTTTCATCAAGAAGCATTCCTGGCACATACATGTCTGAATACTGTGCATACATGTATTTTTGGGCAAATACTTTTGACTATCTTGCTCACAGCCCCTTGAGAGAAAGGCATTGTCTAGATATATATCCTTGTGCAAAACAAGCTCATGAAGAATTCTCACTCTCATCTGACTGGTGTGTTCTGGTTCCCCGAAAGCATGTATGCTGCCAGTGGAAGGCAAGCAATTTCAATCTGCCATTGTTTTGCAAGGATATAGAGTACGTGTATCTGGTACATCATCAGGGTAAAGATCCACTGCATTTTCATCCACCTCTAGATTATTTTTCATGATGTTTACAGAAATGGGATCTACTGGCAATGCATGTAAGCCATCTGTGATTTTGTTGCAGATATTTTGAAGATGACTAAATGTTTTACACCCCTTCAACTCCTTTAAATGATTATCAAATATGTTTTCTTCCTGTTCAGATTTCTCTTCTGTTGGACAGTTCTCTTCTTCAGAATTCTTTTTCTTTGGTACTCCAAAGTCATCCTGTAGGTCCTCTTCCATTAATCTGCTAGCATTTGAAGCTGTTTTCCTCCTCTTTTGTTTCTTTGAATATAATTTTCTTTCTTGTTCACACTTGATTTCTTCTGACTTAGGTTTAGATTCTATGCTATACATTTTATTCTGTAGCTGATGATCTGAACATTCTTCTCCTCTTTGACACACACAGCTTAAATCTCTATAAAAGATGACTCCTTCCATGGGGGAAACTAGTTGAAGGATTTTCACTGTTCCAGCAATCGGTTTGAGATCCAGTTTATATCCACCATTTCCTGAAATTCTGATTCTTCTATAATTCTTATTTCACTTTCCCTACCAGCAACTGAATCAACAAAAGTCTTTGCAGAGGTAATGTCACACCCAAACTTTACTTTGGAGTCTGCCTTTCGTTTTAGACTTCCTCCAACTGCATCCGGTATGCCCTTTCCGTGGCCACTCTCAAAGAAGTTCCATTCAGCATAAGAAAAACCAAACTTGAAGTTCTGTTGAAAACAAGAAGAAATTACATTTTTGCCTATATTGCGTGGTTGGGCCATCACTGAAGATATAAATCTTCTGTACTTCTGGCGACTGTTCTTTAATTCTCTGAAGAATGGGCCTCAAATATGCCCATATTCCACCTGGACCATGTGCAAGACTTTCTGAAACAGTGGCAAATGTTTGTTTTTCTTTGAAGCCTGTGAAGTATATTCCTGTGTGTAAATAGAGCTGCTGTTTGGATGCTCCCAAGTGCATACTTTGTATTTCATTACTCATTTTACATACATAATTCTCGGAAAAGTCAATATGAAGCAAACAGCTGTCCTCCTCAAGGTTTTCTTTTCTCTCCCTGTAATATCTTTACTGGTTTCTAATGTTGAAGCTATGTCTCCTGTACCTTTGAATCTGACTGTCAAACTTGTCTACTAGATTAGAAACTTGATCAGTAAATGTTTCTTTTACTGTGAATGTATCAGTTTTTCCATCCAATTTATTTCCACGTTTAATCTCTCTGTTTTCAGATTTAGTTGTCCATTCTTCCCAACTTATTTCATCGTTTCTTTTTTGTTTGTCAAAATTCCATTCTGTTCCTTCCAACAGCTTATCTAAGCTCACTGCTTTCAATACGTTCGCATTTTTAACGCTCTAAACATGAAATTGGTATTTTCCTATAGTTTACACTGACATGTGTTCCTGTCCCTTTCTGTTGGGAATAAAACCCAAAATGGCCTAAGCCTACAAAATGTTGTATAGCTCATTGAGGGATTTTCTGATAAATACTTTTGAAAAATGCTTTGTAATGAGTCACATAGTATTCTGCGCTGCTTTTTTGACTTTTTTTTGGTCACAGTATTTTTCATCCCTGTTGTCAATCTTGAAATATCATCTCTCTCATAAAACTCTTGAACAATTTTGTACATGCGTCTGGAGAGTGAATATCTTTGTAATAGCTTGTTTCGAGTATGTATGCCACAACTTCTCATTGCTACCGATTTCAGTTTGTACTTTCGTAGGATAGAGCCACTTAGTATACCTGGGATAGGAGATATTGTTGGTCTTGACCTGTGTGCAAGTTTTAGCTGATCAATGAGAGCATTGTGAAATATTAATGTTCTTTTCACTTCTTTCTTGGAGAAGTTTCTCAATATTAATAATTTTCTGGTTTTCCTTCAAGGCATTACTCGGTGATTTGACATTTGCTCTTTAAAGTCGTTTCCTGTAAACTGCTTGTTTCTTTTCCAACATTTTTATCTTTTCTTTTAATAATTTGTTTTCACGATAACATTTTGCTTCTCGTTTTTTCCCCTTTTTTGTGCTTAATAGCTTTTGGGAAGCATTCTTTTGCTTCGCTTGGACTTGCTGCTTATGTTGTCTCCATCCTTTACGCGCACTTCTTTTTTCTCCCTCTGTCATATCTTTCACCACGTTTCTTCACTTTTCTCTCAATATCTTTTCCATACTTTTGCTTCTCTTTTAGCAGATATTCCTGCCTTCGTCCTGGAGAGGCATCTCTCTTTAGTCTATATTTTTTGTCTTTCTGCATTAGACATCCCAATTTTTATCTATCTTTAAATTAGAAGAAAACGTGCATTTTTCAACTGTTTTACTAAATACTGAACGTAAGATATTACTTTTTTAAATAATGTATATATTTTTCTGGCAAAGTTTAATCTTTTTGTTTGATTAAACAGTAAAACTGTTTTCTTTAGGGATGGAAAAATATTCTTAGAAACATAATTTATTGTGTCCTTCCTGTTACACTGAATTAAATATGTATCAATATATGTATTTAATCAATATATAAAATTGATATTTTAAAGGCTTAAAAATAATTTTTTAAAAAAGACCCTTTTTCTTCACAGATTATTCAAATGACATGTATGTGCTTAAAATAAAAAAAATCTCATCAATTGTCCAATCTGTAACAATCCTTGTCTTTACTGTTACAAACTTATATTTAGAAATCCTTTATTATAAAAAATATCTTTTTTTAAATGAAAAAAGAACAAAAATAGAATGTATATCACATTATTAATATGAAAATAATTTTAAATCTGAAAAATCAATAAAAGTTCACATTTTTTCTGATTTTAAGGAAATTTGTCTGTACTGTTACAATGTTATGTCTTTCCTGTTACAAAATCACTTTTATGTGTCTTAACATTCATATTTGAAACAACAAAACCTTATTCAGAGTGTATTCATTTTCAATACTTCTTTACTTAAAAAATTATTAAAAATAATTGCTAGATTAATGATAAAATAGGACTCAAATCCTCATTTTATGGTAATGTTAGTCTTTCCTGTAACAAAAATTGTCTTTACTGTTACAAATTTACACGTAACAGGATGGACAGTAACAGGATAGACAATTACTTTATATATGGTTATTTATTCCCCTTATTGCTTACCATACAATGCTGATGATGAAGTAGTTTTGAAACAAATTTTTAATGTTTTTTTGTAAGAAAAGTTACGTTTTCTTAGTTCCAATGTTTAAGTTTATTTTCAGTGTAACAGTAAGGACCTATTTTTTTTCTACTGAGTAAATCATACTTACATTTTGGACATTTTCTTCAAACCCATGAAATTTGAATAACTGGAGTCAACAACTTGGCTTCATGTAATTGAAACTGAGGCTGATAATAAGTATGAAACCCAGAAAGGTTCATTCTAAATATATTTATTTTCTGGGTTTTTTTTATTAGCATAACAGGAGAGACAAAAACTTGTGTGACACACATTTAAGCTTTGATATTTTTAAAACAAACATATTTTTTGTTTGTATGTTGTTTAACGTCCCTCTCGAGAATTTTTCACTCATATGGAGACGCCACCACTTGCAGGTGGAGAGCTGCAAATTTTGTCCTATACTCGGCACTTACGGCCATTGAGCAGTGAGGGATCTTTTTCGTGCCAGCACCTACTGCGACACGGCCGCGGGACCTCGGTTTATACGGTCTCATCCGAAGGACCGGTCTCCACGTCCCACAGTGGGATTCGAACCCGCGACGTAAGGATCAACTCCTTACGCCGCGACTCTAGAGCAGACGCTCTAACCACTGCGCCACACGGGCGACAACAAACATATTTAAAAATTATTTAGTGTCATATGTTTAGAATAGTTTAATGCATACAATAACAAAAAATGAGAACAAAATGGACTGAATATGGTTATAAAACACTTGTGAATTCAACATTAAGGAGTGTAGGACGTTGCAAAATATGCTTGTATATGCATTTATAAAATTAATGCAATTTTTCTTTAAATATATCATGCAGCAACAAAATAAGTATTCTCCCTACTAGAGAATAATGTTTTTTAAATAGTAATGTACAAATTTCTATTATTTTTACTTCCTATAATTTTTTATTGGAGTGTGACCAAAATTTTGGCGGATTTTTATAATGACTCTTATACACCAAAGAACTGTCATTGTATAACAGTGTATTACAACCATATTTTGTACCTACAATGTAACAAATTAATAGTCAGACATTTTAATCAAGATAGCATTTTGAAAGTGTTATCAAATATAAATACGTATACTCCACCAAAGGAATTTACAAAATTCTGTCAAAATAAATGCACCTTGAATTATACATTGAAGTCTATGGGCAGTGCAATTGTAATTAAGATACAGTGCAGGAAACTAATTTTGTTACAGCATCGATGCTGATTTGAATGCTTCCTTTGCTTGCTGATTTGAATGCTTCCTTTGCTTGCTGATTTAATGCTAGTAATCCTTATCCTGATGCTGTTTTATAATTAGGTCAATGCTACCGGAAGTAGCATCATGCTACCGGAAGTAAATAATGAATTTCAGCATTGCCGTTTAAAGCAATAAAGTGCCTTTTACAATTATTTGATTATAATATCTCACTATGTATCAATAATGTGAATACTTTAACCAATATTCTTTCTTTCTTTTTTAATTTTTACTGAATTAAAACACATTGATCTTCTGATGCTAGTAGGATAATGCTGATTTTATGTAGGTCAATGCTGGTTTTATCCTTTGCTTGCTGATGCTGATCCTGGTAATGCTGTTTTTTAAATGCTGATGCTAGCTCGATCCTGATGCTACTAATGCTTATGCTGGTTTATGTAACAAAATTAGTTCCCTGCACTGTATTGTAGAAAGATATTTGAACTTCAATCAAATCTTTTGTTGAAATTATTTATAAATTAATTCGCTCTTAATTGAAATATGAAATAAAATGAATCATTTACCACATATATTTTGACAAAATTAAAAATTTTCATTTCATCAAGGGCAGGTAACTCTTCATAAACGTTTAAGGTGCAAAATGGCCGGCTTCTCATGTGAATTTGGTTCATTTCACTTTTATCATTATCTAGCAGTACATATTCAACTAGTTTAAAATGATTCAAAATTGGAGAAGTACATACATTCACTCTTGAGGTAGATTCCCAACAATTTATAATAGGTATTTATGAACATCTAACCTGACTTTCAATTTTGACTACCACACATTCTCTAACTGGATGCAACAATTCTATACTGTTATGAAGTAACAAAATTGCCTTCTTGGTAGCACATAAAGTACAAGATGAGGAAGCTTATATTATCATTCCCCCGAGTAGAACTCTAGAGTTGGTTTCCAATGTTAAAATCATCTTTAATATCTATTCCTGCCAGGTTACCAACGCACAAAGATGTGCAGATTATTCCATCAAGGGGAGTTTCACCCTAAAGTAAGGAAAATGCTTTATTGCCTGTTTTGTATCCGGAAACACCTCCACAGTCAAGGAGTTCAAGAATTCAAATGCAGCCCTTAGACCAGCCACCAATAAACAATATAAATATGCTTGGCAAAATAGGTTTTTGGTGTGGTAAATGGAAATTTAATCCCTATCAACCGTGTTGGATGAATGTTCTCAGATATCTGGCATATTTAATGAAATAACAATGTACATATTCAGTAATTAAACATGTAATTCAAATAAAGCTATAGTTTAACAAACTCTTTCCATTATCAATGTGAACTGGGTTATTAAGCAGATTTGATTCCAAAGTTGTTAAAGGGATATAATTAAATGAATCCTTCTAAACTTTAAAAAAAAAAAGACATGGGATGTCTCAAAAGTTTTGCGTTTCTTGCTTGACATTCATCCAGTTCAAATATGAATCTCAAAATGTTCAAATTAAAATTAGTAGCACTCTGTGGACTTTCAACTGCTGCCCGATTGCAAACTCTCTCAGCATTTAATTTGGATTATACGAGTACTAGTATTTAGAAAGATAAAACTGTATTTCAAATTCAGACTCTCATGAAAACTTGAAGGCCAGGGACCTTATTCAATTTCACAAGCATCCTTAAAGTTACCGGACCAGGATTCTTTGCGGAAACAAACCACAGCCGACAAAAAAATCTTATTCAATCCCCCCGGCCGCTTTTTGTTGCTGTAATGCCAAGCACTGGCAAATTCAGGATTTGGACTGTGAATAAGGTTTTTTTTTTGCTTGTCAGATTTCTTGGGGAAATTGCCCGTTGCGCTATGGGCCTGTAAGCGGCGGCACGTTTTAAAGAAATTACTCAACTCAAAACTCATTTAAAATTGTTGAGATTAACTCAAGAGAGGAAATTCTTCAAACCATCGTCACCAAACCCGCCAAGGGTTTCCTCATTTGAGGTGTAAATAATGTGCTCATCTTAGCTGATGTGAGACATGAAACTGTTCGCGCATTTTCTTATGTTGTGTTTATGCAATAAAATTTGTCGTCTGATGTTGAAAGTATGGCAGAAATTGATATTGAAGCTCAATGACAAAACACGATTAATCGGTGAAGATACTGATGGGGTTATTACAAATGCACCAAAGAAAAAAGGGGAGCTGGTCGGCCGAATTCATTAAATAGAGGAAGTGCTGAAATATGAACATTGCCTTTATTGGAAAAATGAGAGGAAACGACTGGTTGAAGATGAAACTTGGCGAGATATGGCCGACACATTGAATGGGTAAGTACATACCTTCACCAGTAGTACCAGACAAAAAGCTCGCATTATCTCCCCATTGGTGCAACGTTAACTGTATATTTACCTTCTTTGTTTCGATCCGTCTTGGATGCTTAGTTTTGTTTAAAACATGATAAAATATTAAGAATATAAATAAATATCTGAAAAGCACAGATCTGAGTAGTTTCTTTTCAATTTATGAAAAGATATTTGGGAAAATACTGTACATTGATTTTAAGGCTTGATGTTTGTATTCGATGTAGGCAGTTTTAAAATGAAAGAATGGCAGATACATTTCAAGGAAAAATGATAACATAAAACAGCGGGGTATGTACTTCGTTCATATATATATACAGTGTATGAAGAAAACGAACAGTGATCAAGCTAAAATGCCTATTTAACAAATAGTTACCAAGCAGAGCAAACACGGACCTCTAAAAACATCAAAGGTGATCAGGTGCCATGGAGAAGTAAGCATCCCTTGTCGACCGGTCACACATGCCTTAATTATGATCGGATAAATGGATAAAAATCCTTAGACAATTCATTGAGAAAATAATGGTCTGTATGAAAATTGTCAGTCAACATTCGACTTAATGATTGTTGACAAGGTCATTAAATTGACCAAAGAATTTACGAATTATTGACTTTAAACGAGACTGTTGATATCATTATTTCATCAACTTACTTCAATAGCTTGCCTCGTTATGCCCCCGTAATCCAAGATTCGGGGGTATATAGTTTTTGCCCTGTTCTTCATCTGTCTGTTTGACGACAAAAACTTTAACCTTGCCAAAAACTTTTGATTGGTTGGCGATATGGCTTTCATGTGTGTATTCCTTGTGACAAGACCTTTCTTTAGATATATTTTTGACCATAACCTCGGAGTCTGACCCAATTCTGCAAAATTTTATCAAACTTTAACAATGGTCAAAACTTAAACAGTTTTATGCTACGACTTCCATACTTCAAATGAAAGGTCCTTTCCTATGGTACAACTTTGATTTGAAAAACTTTAACCTTGGTCATAACTTTAGAACAGTTGGTGCTAGGGCTTTCATATTTCACATATTTTTTTCTTGTGATAAGACCTTTCCTAAGGTGCCAATAGTGTTGACCTTTTCTCCTTGACCATGGAGTTTGACCTTCTTTCAAAAATTTAACCTTGGCCATATCCTTTGAATGGTTGGTGCTAGGGTTTTCAGCTTTCACAGGTGTTTTTTTTTTTGACAAGACCTTTTTTTGAGACCAACATTTTTTTTTTAATCTCTTGACTTTGAAGTTTGATTTGCATTGAACAGACTTTAACTCTTGCCACGGGCTGCCATACGGGGGAATCAGTGTTTCACAAACATCTTGTTAAAAAAAATGTTCGTATGTAGAGCATGCTCTTGAGTATCAAAACAACTGGGACACAAAAACTACATAAACAGGTGATACATGTAATGGAATATTACTACACGAGTAAGGAAAGCTAACGATAGAATTAGAAAAGTAATAGAAGTCGTGATGACTTCAATTACTTTTTAATTCTATCGTTAACTTCCCTTACTCGTGTAGCAATATTGATCATTAAGTTTTGTTGTGAGGTTGTCATTATCATATTTTCTAGTAAAAGCGAGCGCTCTACCGTGACGGCTATTTCATTATAACTTGGAACACAAGTAGATATCGTTTTTTGAATTCACATGCTCTTGTACCGAACCAACTAATGGAGATTGATAGATTGTTTGTTGTTTAACGTCCCTCTCGAGAATTTTTCACTCATATGGAGATGCCACCACTTGCCAGTGGAGAGCTGCAAGTTTTGTCCTAAACTCGGCACTTACGGCCAATGAGCAGTGAGGGATCTTTTTCGTGCCAGCACTACTGCGACACGGGACCTCGGTTTATACGGTCTCATCCGAAGGACCGGTCTCCACGTCCCAAAGTGGGATTCGAACCTGCGACGTAAGGATCAACTCCTTACTTCGCGACTCTAGAGCAGACGCTCTAACCACTGCGCCACGCGGGCGACAACTGATGGAGAAAAACCCTATATGGAGATGATAAAGGTAAATTGCTGTAAAAGTAAGGGAAGTTGACGATAGAAAAGGTGAAGTCGTCACGTTTATCGTAGTTATGTTGTTTGTTATCAATAATGTCTTTTTCTATTAAAATATTTAAATATGAAACACATGTGTAAGACTCATTTCAAGGTCACCGGGATATATCGAGTCGACATATGAATGGAAGTAAATATGTTTATTGATATTAGGTCATCGATATATCTAAATGTCGAGTTGAAGGCTACAGCTAGTGTCTTCCTCTCATGTACAAGTTTTTGAATAAATTCTGTTTCATGCAATACAGAAAGTGTTTTCAATAACGGGGGTGCCGCCACGGTAGCTAAGTGGATAGAGCGCTCGCTCCGTGATCAGAAGGTCGTGTGTTCGAATCACGGCCGCGACTGACTGAGTCGATATACAGTAGGCAGCAACTGCTTTTTTCGCCAGACGCTCGGCACTTTTAAGTGAAAGTTACGGGTCTTTCGGATGAGACCTTAAATACCGAGGCCCCATGTCACTTTAGGCGTTGGCACGATAAGGAATCCTCACTGCTCAAAGTCCCCGAGTGCCGAGTAAAAGTCTAAATTTGAAGCCCTTCCTCGGTATATGGTGACGTTTCTATTTAAGCAAAACAAATTCTTGAACGGGATCTGCATAACATGCATTGTAATGAAAGGGCTCATTTTGTAACCATGAGAATTCTGACAGATTGTTGGTCAGTTGGAAGACCTGATCCCCAAAAACTACAGATACTATCAATCAGAAAATTAAGTATTTTTTATAACTGTTTCAGAGTACTGATGTGTACAATCAGAACGTTTTTTTAACAAAATAATTTTGCAAATGACCAATGCCATGTTTTTTTAACAAAATAGTTCTGCAAATGACCAACGATAAGGTAAGTAAATTTACGAGTTCTATTGTTACTGAAAAAGGAGCTGTCTATGATGTCAAAAAGCCTAGACTTTAGTTTATCGTTGGGACTGGTTGTCTAAAGTGTTGACATGCATTCCTTTTAAAGGAATGATCGGCATTATGAAGTGTCTTAAAATAAGTTTGAAGACTTTTCCTTTTAATTACTTAAAACAATATTTTATTTTCTACGATTATGTATATACATTTTTTTTTAAATTTGGCATTATTTCTCTACTGAGTACGACATGTTACATGTATGGATAGCCATATTGCTTTTCTTAAAATACCAAATTCAAATTGAAGAACAAATTTTAACAGGGCATTGTTGTTACATAAAAAAGTATGACCACATTATGTTGCCTGAAGAAAATATTTTTCTTCGGAAAAACATGAAAAATGTCATGTAGACTTTAAAAAATAGGAGTAGTAGATTACTCCAGGATAGCCGGGGCTATCATGGAGTATAGGGGCCGTTATAGCCGGTAAAAAAATGGAAAAAATGGCAAAAATGCAAAATCCGCTGGCCGGGGCTATCCAGGCGTATAGGGGCCTTTATAGCCTGTAAAAAAAAAGTCAAAATAAGAAAGTCTATACAGGATACCGTATCAAAAAATCCAAAATCCGCTGGCCGGGTCAATTAAGTGCACTTTTTCTCTCACCCTTTTTTAACCCTTTCGACGCCGAATATAGTTACGTCTATAACGTCATGGATGCCGTACTATGACGTCAACTGAGACGTAAAATAATTTGCTTCAGAAAAAAGCGTCAAATTGATAATGAAACAAGCACCTGTTTAAGCAAGGTAATAGGATGTTCATAGTTTTCAAGGAAAATGCACATAATATAGTCATATTCATTCCAATAATTTTTAATCGCCATAAAGTAAATTTAGCAAATATTTATCCTGTAGCTAGAATACACAAGGAAATTCTTTAAATATAACAAAAAAAGACGTTTGATCTTTTTCAAATACCTGGTAATATTTCTACTAAATGTTATAAATGTATGACTGCCGTCACGAGAAAAGGGGCCCTTAAATAGTCTAGCTGGTCCTTTTTGAATGCAAATATATATAAAACATTTAAAAAATGTCTGCTTTTTTCAGTATTTTATAAGCATTTTAGAAAGGCACTTCAAAACAAAGTTGACGTTACTCACAGCAAAGGTACTGTTGTCGCGTTCAGCAATTTCAGTTTCTAAACATTCTTAAAATTATTTAATAATCCTAATCTTTTTGACACATAAAAACTTGAGAAAATATTTAATTTCTTTTTCTAAGCTACTAGTATGTAATTATTCCTAACTAAGAAAAGACGCTTTAGTTCATACTTCTAGAGGCAGATCCATTAATTAAGGAGGAGGGGGATCTGGACATTAAGGATCTGGGAACGGTTTATATTCAGTCGAAAAATATTACAATTTCAAACAAAGTACTCTTTTTGTATTTAATATTCTAGCTCAAGTAAAAATGGATATAAAGCACTTGAAACATACCCCCCCCCTTAAAAAAATCGCAGATGCCCCATAGAGAAAAAAAAAGAAATCCAACCCAAACAAAGGGACAGCGCGTAAAGCGGGCCATCCCCTCGCAAAAAAGCAAATCGATCTCGATATGAAAATTTATTAATTTCAGTTAAAAGCACGCATTCACTCCACCACCCACACCCACAAGCGCGTTACTTTTTCCCCCTCTAACTTTGTTTAAAAGAGAAGATAATAGCACTCCAAGTATTTTCTGTATCACCGATGAGTTATAACTGGAAATTGATTCAGATGCATGATGTGTAAAATACGATAGTTGTTTGTTTGTTTTGTTTTGTTTGTTTGTTTGTTTGTTTTTTTTGGTTAAGTTTGTTCCGTTCATAAAAAGTCTGTTTTTCTACTTCCAAACGGATTTTTTTTAATTTTATGTTTTTTAAAAATACGCTGATAAAATATTTTTAAATAAGTTTTTATTATTCAGGGCCTTAGGGAGCAATTTCAGTTGTTTTTTTCCCGGGGGGGGGGGATGTGGGCAACCATACTTTTTCAGCAGGGGCACTATAATATCGGAAAAATTATTTGGGGTTCCTACGGCCATGTTGTTCATACAAACCAATTACTTCCAAGGCATGGAATACATGTACAAACATAAAAAAGAGGTACATAATGATGTCAAAAAGTTTATTTCATATACATGAAAATTGAAACTATTAGTCATTTTTTTTAGTTTTTCCCTAGTAAATCAGGTTATATCAAAAGCTGTCTTCTTTTTTTTTTAACCTGTGCTCCGGACGTTTATCACTTGGACGCAACAATCGTACATCATTTCTTAAAAGGGCCTAAACTGTAATCTCAAATGAAACACTAAGGAAATTGGTTTCTTAAAAATAGATTTCTAAGACCGCGCGACGTTAACTGGCAAGACTGGAAATATACAGCTTTCAGGTACGTCATTTCCATCTCACTCGGCACACCTCGGCCGATTCGTACCTCATTTGATGAAGGTGACGGAATCAGCCGAGGTTTGCCGAATGATTTCCATCTGTTACAGCTAAAATATTTGATGATCGAGACGACACTGATATGGGCTGTCCAAACTCAAAAACTTTCTGTATTTCTAAGATCTACCCCCCTCCCCCAAATGTTCGTCCTCTTATTATTTCTTTTAAACAAAAACATTGGATAGAAAACTCTGATTTATATATATAAATGTCAAACTTTTCCGAAATTCCGAAATTGGCATTATTTTTCTTCTGGATCTATCACTAACACTGTGCGTACAAGAGTAGCTGAGGTGAATTTAAAATGAATTTCGAAGTAGAATTTTAATCCATGTATTCTCAGACGCCCGCGCCGAATTATTATAATTACCCGCTCAAATGTTTTGACTCTAATAGATAAAAATGAAGTATTTATAAGCTGCATATTTCCAAACCTTGACAGTTAATGTTCCGCGGTCTTAATGTCGGAATGAATGGGAAATTCGCGATCATATTGCCAGATACTTACTATCACCTGCTGGACATAGAAATATAGCCGTCATGTTTAAGCTTACTAAAGTTCGAAATTTCAATCCTAGGAAAAATAGAATTCCTTGTAGCATTGCGCTTGATCTGAAATAATGACCTTTCTGGATTCCCGGAATTAAAAAAATCTCGCGAGAGATTTTATTGTCTGGTTTCCAACTCAGATTTACGGAAAGTTCTAAAATTTAATTTTTTTTTAAGTAGAGTTTGATCAAAGAGATGGTTGTACTGCTCTTGGCTCTTTTCTATATAGGCCTATGCATATTTAACGCAGCTGGACTTTTCTGAGCAAAGTGAAATACAACTAAATTATAATTTTGACGAAATCTGAAATCGAAACTCTGAATATTTTTGGAAGACTTGAATATATTTTTACGCAGTCCTCTTCCTCCTTGACACCAGCTTATCTGACATCTTAAAGCTCTTCATACTTCGATGCAATGAAATGTACATACAATTATGTCTCAAGCAATTATTAAATATTACGTCCAACACATATTTATAATTTTTTGCATAAGGCGATATAGGTAAGCAATATCCATTTTTAATGTTTGAAACTCTACCGCTCTACTCGACTCTCTTCATAGGCTTAGTGGAATCTTGAAATTACAGAACATGACTGGTGTTTTTGCCTGTTACCACAGGACAGGATTAAAAACTTTTTTTTCTTTAAAGGCAGAAAGGTGTGTGTACTGAGATATCCGGGGTGTCGAGATATCAGAGTTGAAACTTGACGTTCAAGATTTCATGGCTAAATTATTACATACACGAATTCAATAGTCAATTTTAAAAAAATGATTCCTTACATTTTTCACGGTCATCAAAGTTTTGCACGAATCTCCATTTTTCTTTTGTTTGTTCGTTTGTTTGTTTGTTTGTTTTTTGCTTGTTTTTTTTTGGGAGGGGGGGGGGGTGTTTTTGCTCAAAACATCATTTTATTTTTATCTTTCCAATAATGTACAGATTTCATACTAGTGTTTGGTTCATGATTTTGAACTTTTTCATATCATTTGAATGACATCCATAACCACTTGTTACATGTAATAGTACAGTTTTCTTCTATCACTGATTCATTCTCAATCGGTGTTGCCATATAAACATTTATCAGAAGTTCAATAATAGTTTCTTTACAGCCTAATCTTCTATTTAATCTACTGTTTGTTCTGTTTCATACATATTTTTAAGCAAAAAGTCACTGTCGATTTAATTCTTATGTTTTTCAACTCTGAGTATAATGCTCTTGGAAAAAGTCAACATCTATTTAGCTGTATTCAATTCCTAAACAAGTTCCAAGTTCATTTCAAACTGGCTTTTATCAGAACAATTTCATATTATTTTCAGGGACTACTTTTTTTTATGCATTTAATCCATTATTTCAATTTTTTATTTAAGCAAAATTTAGATTTTTTTCGTGCCCTCTACTCTGTTTTATTGTGTGTTAATTTAGTATAGCGGTGTGCCCCCTCCCCTCCTCTTTGTTGTTGTTAAATGTTTAAACGTAGGTTCAAGCATCCCATGTTACCGGTTTTTATATTCAGACAACGACGAGGTCTCTTTTTATCAGTTTGAACTATTACCGGTTGCCTTTTCATTCGGAGATTTTTTTTGCTTGTCAATTATCTCTGCATGCTTACCCCCCCCCCCCCCCCAACTAACACCCATTTGGAAATCGACGCTATACACCTTGAACCTGTCTAATCGAGTATATCAATATGATTAACTGGGGATTAAAATTAAAATGGTTAAAACATTTTATAACGTGTTATTCAGAACAAAAAACCACTTATAAAATAAAACAAATGCTTATGTATATGTGCACAGAGCTCTTTCTCTCTCTCTCTCTGAAAAAAATATATGCATGTAAATGTATATATCACCGGGGAAAATAAGTGTAAAACTTTCCGTCAACAATAAACCATAAAAATGCTAACGGAAAGTGCGCCATACTTTATTTACAATGCTAGCATACTCCTAAACTGACGTCATAATTTAACTTTAACGTAAGAAATATGACGTCATATGTAGACCAGTACCTATGTAAAAATAATGAGCTATATTTGTGTCAAAATAAAGATATTATTGTGTTAAATTACACGTAAGGTATATGGTTAATAAAAGAAAAAGTAAAACATTTATTGAAAAAAGACATTTTTGTCGGTTTGGCGTTGACACAGTAAACGACATTTATGTCGCTTTGGCGTCGAAAGGGTTAAACAAAATACAAAAAATCCCAAAAAATTTCAAACCTTTTATTATTGATCCAATCCAATACAATCCAATCCAATCCAATACAATATGAAAACAAAATTAGAGAACAGTCCTATACACGAAAATCACAAATTTTTTTATCACTGTACAAAAAGAATTTTTTGGGTTAGTCACTAATACGCACAACCTACACAGTCTTGGCAGCGATTCAAGTATGTCCATTATGACGTCATTATTACACAAAACAAGAAAAAAACATCAGAGAAACAGTCCTAACAGGAATATCACAAGGTTCACAAAAACATGAAAACTTACTGTTTCACATCCATTATTCACAACAAAACTGTCAATTATTTTTCTGGAGTTTCAATTTTAGTTTCTCCTTTACATTGGTATTCTCAAGTTTTCTTTTGTTAGTGCCTTTGGTAGGAATTTGATGTTCCTGATGTTTTTTCTTCTCTTGATTTTTCTCTAATTTTTGTACTTCTTTCACTAATTGTTGATCATCTTCTGGGCATTCATTAACCCAATGTCCCATTCTTCCACATTTGTAACACAAATCCTGTTTTTTACTGGGACAGTCTGGAGCCCAATGTCCCAACTCATTACAAATGTAACATGGATCTGTTTCTTTTGTCTTTTTTCCTGTGCTGCTGCTGCTGCTGCTCCTGCTGCTACTACTGCTACTCTGTTTTTTCTGATAAAATCCACCATTCATTTTCTCCTGGATGTTAGTCACTTTAACTTCTAATCGGGATAATTTACCCCTTATCAAGCAAAATTCACTGGTGTTATACTCTTTTAAATCCGTCAGCATTTTAATAATTCCATCCATAGTGGTGGTTAAGATGCTCATATCTTCTTTGGTCATGGGTTCTGGCATATTATAAAGTCCTAAATCCAATCCGATGGGATCTTGTGTATCAGGTGCCGTGGGTAAGGCATATCCTAGTCCTGTACTCTGAGGTGGAATATAATTCTGACCTGTAAGATTATTAAGATTCATCATTGCTTCTGCCATGTCTATTCTTTCTACATGTGTCAAAACTAATGCTATAACTGACTGAACTCTGAGTTTATATACCTTATTAAAAACTATTTTTAGCTTTTTGTTACTATAATTATAATAGCACGAGATCCGATTCTTAAAACACCTGCACAGGTGAAATTTTGGCACCGATTCAAGTTTGAAAAACTATTTTTACCTTTTTGTTACTATAATTATATATATTAAGCACGAGATCTGATTCTTAAAACACCTGCAGAGAGGGGTCATGTACCTAATCTTGGCACCGATTCAAGAGTCTTAAAACACACCTGTGTATTATAGTACCGTGTGCAAAAGAAAACTTAAGTCCTATTTTTACCTTGATTGGTTTTATTTCTATAAATAGAAAACCAAAAGGTATAAATAAGGTCATAAAAACATTTCTTTTTAAAAATCATTGATATCATGTTGAGACACTATCACACTTTAGTGTTGAAAAGTTATGATACTTTAATGCAATGTCTAGAACAACAGGAACAACCATTACCCCCCGAAGCGGAACAAGTGTTTCAGAAAGCAGACAACATCATAGAAACCACTCAGGACTTGTGGTTACAATGCCTGGCTTTATCCCATCCTACCACAGTGGGGAGATTAGCGATTATTCATTTCCTATGTCAACGAATGAAAAAGACTTTACCCGAAAAAATGTACGGGATGAACATGATGCAATATTTACAAAAACCCTACAGTTTTCTATGTCATCCCCAAGGGAGCAAAGTGATTCTACTTTGGAAAGAAATAGAAACGATGGAGAAAATCTGTATTCAATACGGAATGAAATCTCTGGAAATATCAGACCTACTAAAAAATGTGTGACGTTTAATACAGACTTGAATGAAATTCATGATTTACCCCCCGAAGATCGGAAAAGTGAATGGATGACTGTAGTAGCGGATCGATTAAGATTTCAGAGGAGAATTCAACACTTGAAACAATTGTTAAAACTAAAAAAATAAAAAAAGAATGAAAAAACAATCAGTTCTTTTTTTTGTTATTATTTCTATACAAATAGGACGCCATCTTGTGTCCTTTTTTAGACGCTGAGATGTTTTTTTGTTTTGGTCATTTTATAAAAATCTAGACATTTCCATTGGAAATAAAGTAGATACAAATGATTTTTATAAGTTTCCGATTGTATTCATCTCAAAATTTTCATCATCAAAGATCAGGATTGAAAAGAATCGTATAAGCTCTATACAAGTCTAGACAGTGATTTTCTGAAAATGGCTGACCTTTGACCTCCCTTGTGTTTATGTTTAGACCGACGCTACGTTTATTTCTACACTTGTAAGGATTCTTTTGATTTAAAAACCCTCTCAACACTTTTCCTTAGGTTCGATCTTATGATAGACATTAAGTTTTCTTGGTGTCACACTTTTAAAAGTTTAAAACTCTTTATTTTAGGTATTCAGGTCACTCAAGGTTAGGCCTTCGCTTCGGCATGAATGAGCCTGTTCTAAACAACGGAGGAATGTCATGTATGAATGATACTGTGAAATCATTCTCAAATCTTACCTTCCTTCTTTTACTAGAAGGTTTGAAACTATATATCATTCCATAATATGTTATTTAATCCAATAGAGATATTCACAAACACAAAATAACACAATTTTGAATTCTCCATGATTTTTTGAGCTCTGTTTCATCCGGGGTTTTGGGTGCTTTCTTTTCGGGTCGCGCTCTGTGTATAAATACCAACGCTCGTCAGCTGTTAACTGTCATTCGTTATTAGCTGATTTCCAGCTACCTTCACCATGACTGAAGAAAGTTTCCATGAGGAGGTCTTTCTAATTCCAGGGATAGAATTGGTTTGTTATTTTGCTGTTAGGAGGATATCAGACGGCCAAGAGTTATTGCGCTGCCCTATGATGCGAGTGGAACAAAGCAATAATAGGAATGCTCGAAGAATATCTGCCAGACCCTACCAGATACCTGGCCGCCAGCGTAGGAGGAGAAGATCACCCTCACCAGCAAGGCCACCCTCACCACCACCAAGGGCACCCTCACCACCACCACCACCACCACCACCAAGGCCACCCTCACCACCGCCAGGAAGGCCTGTGATTCCACCCATATACCATCCGAGGCCCCAGGAGGAAGGGAGGAATTTTTCAATACCTGATTCCCCCGATTCACCATCACCATCCCCTGGGATTCCCTCAACGGTGGATGAGGCCCAGTATCAGCAGAGCCAGGCCAGATTTCAAGGCTGTATCCCTAGCTGGGGATTACAGGTACCCATTTCATCAATTTTTTGCTCGCTGTGTCTCTGTGAGGATGAGGATAGCAACTATATTTGCGATCAATGCAGACAACGACCTGCGTGTTACCTTTGCTCTGCCAGGATCATTGATCGGTGCCTCCCATGCCCTTTGTGCCGTTACAATCCCTACCCGTGGAGAGGATTTGGCCTGCAGCCCCAGTAAGGGAGTAAACCCTTAAAGAAAAAAATCAACAACGGCCCTTTTAAGGGCCACTTCAATGATTCGAATAGATACCTTTTTGATACACAGTTGGTTATAATAGAAACGTCTCATAAAAAACACCCAGAGGTCACTGTTGTTTTAAAAAATAAAATTAAATTTTTTTTTTATGAACATTAATTTTTTAAAAAAGAAATAAGAAATATATTTTTTTTAAATTTTTTTTTTATTTTACACATCAACATTTTATTAACACACAAAGATTATTTTTTAAATTTTTTTATAATACACAGTGGAATATATTTTTTTTAATGTCACTTTTTTAAAGCTGAACAAAAATAACATTTCTCTTTTTCTTTTCTATGAAATTTCTCCAGGCACAATTTTGCTGTTTCCCATTTCTCCAGTAATTCTTTGTTTCTCTCCTCAGGTTTCAGAATTCCATATTCTTGATAGTTGTCACCTTGCCTATAAAACATTCTTTCTAATTCTGGTGTACTGTGGGACATATCAAATCTTGCTGTAAGATTAAGTTTATGCACATCCAGTCCTCCTACAGGTTCTTTCATTTGAATGAATCCCCTGATTTGATGCACTTTTCCTGTCCAGGGATGAATTTCCTTTTTTAGGATCAGGTACTGAATTTCATCTTCAAGGTTCAGAAAAATGTCTATATCTTCTATTTCTTCGTTCACTTGATTTAAAACAAATGTCCAGTTAATGGCTACTCTGTAACTTCTGTATGGGTCCTTTGGGTCATGGATCTTCTCATTTGCTGGCAAGTAAACATTACAGGGTTCTTCCTCCTCCATAGTTTTTAATTCTAATCTTCTTTGAGGACTGGAATCATTTACCTCCATAGGCATGATCATTCTTTTTTCTAATAATGGTATTTTCTCTTCCTCCATATCTTTTGACTTTTTACTCAAACTCATCCTCATCAAACTGATTTTCATACACCTTATCCCTTTGTATTTATACCTTTTTTTGTAAGTTTATTTTTAACTCTTTGTGTTAGTTTATTTTTAACTCTTTTGTTACTATTTTTATATATAGGAGCATCAGTTCAGATTCTTTTAAAAAAAACACCTAGGCAGCATTTTTTTTCTTTTTTATTTTAAGAACAAACAAACAAACAACAAACAACAATAATAATAATAACAATATCAATATTTTTTTACAATACATTTTGATAGAAACATTGACAAGTTTGTCCATGACCTGTTGGTCTTTTATGATAAGTGTCTTTAAACCATTGAGCTACATAATGATCTCTTTGTAAAGCTGTAAAAGGATGGTCAAAGGGAAATAACCATTCATCTGCTTTAATTTTCTTCATATGTCTTTGATGTAAATAATACACACAATATTGTCCACACACATCAGTATTCCAATCTTGATATCGATACGGATTATAAATCCATTGATGACCATGACGCTGGATAAAATCTTGAATTTCTTTTTGTAAGGGAGGAAATCCATAAGAATCAAAATATTCTACCACTGGACTGCTTACATATAAACATACCCAATGTTCTCCAGGTTGATCTTGAGGATCTGTATTGACTACAATGGCTTTTTCTCCAAATTTTAATTGATCTGGTAATAAATCTAAAGGATACACTCCACCAAACGAACTCTTTAATTCTCTAGATAACACTTCTCTCAACTGTCCTGTATCCATTAATAATCAATGCTCACTTCTCTCTGTTTGTTGATTTCTAAGAGGTTATCAAATTCTGCATACACCACACAATTTAAAGTGGTAGCCGTATTGTTCGTAAATTGGACTTCTACTCTAAAATTTCCTGTTTCTATGAGATGAAATTTATCCGATTGGGCTTCTTGATCTTTAGTGAAATCCCAGCCCCATAAAGTGTATCCGTTTTTATACTCTTCTAAGGTAATGTCCGGAGCCCAATCTTCTCCTAATTTTCCCAAAGCTTGATATATACTCAGATAAGATCTCAGATATAAATCTTCGTTAAAATTAGGTTCGAAACAACGAGTCATCATGGTCTCTCCATTGATACTAACATCTAATTTTTTAATCCCAAAATTTTGAAAATTAAAGGGATTTTTTAGTTTTATCTCCATTAAAAGCCGCATTCTCCACAAACCCTAAAATGAGCCTTTTTGGCATCTGGCCTTGAAACAGATGATCCGTAATCTTAGATTGAGTTCCTGTAGGTATGGTAAAACTTTTGACTTCTACTCTTCTTAATGGATATTTGGCTCTGTAAGTATTCAAAGTTTGATTGATCTGATTCATTAAAGTAGAGGAAGGTTTCACTTTTCTCACCCACAAGACCATACTTAATATTTTGACTTTTCCCGTATTGGCTTGAGCCGTCATCATGTAGAAATCAGGTCTAGCTCGATTAAATCTCAAACGGACGTCCACTCCATTCGGTAGAAATCGATCTTGTTGAAACAAATCCAGATGTAAACGATCCAACAAAGTAATTTTCTTACTAGCATCTATGGCTTCATGACGTTTTCTGTATCCTTCGTTTTTAGAATTGGCTGGGTACGCTGGGATGATGGGTTTGTTAATGGTACAAGCATCAGCAGCTACAGCAAAGGTCTGATTAGCAGCCACTCCCAGAGCTGCTAGCCCTCTTTCGTCCATATGTCCTGCCGTATCTTTTTCCCATAGACTACAGGCTTTCATTTGTGTGGCTAAAGTTCTGGGTTTATAAGACAGTAATTTCTCCAGATAAGCTTTGTAAGGATAAGTATCGGTCCCTGGAGTGATTATTTTTCCATTGACATTAACATCAATTTCCGTAAACAAGGAATGTAAGATATTATTCACTGGGGCTGTTTTAGCAGGATCTCCACCCAGATCACTTCCATCATTTTGGACAAATTGACATACCATTTGAAGATAAGTTTGAGATAAATCTAGATATTGATCTCCTTGTCCTTTAATTTCAAATTCGATCGGAGCTGTCTCTGAATCTAAAGTACTAGAAATAGGGTAATATTCTTCCCATTTGGAGTCTTCTAAAGCAATATTAGTGGGAGGGACTTGGAACAATTGTAAATTGTCCATCCCACAAGCACAGGAATCGGGTTGTAACATGATGTCTGTCTACTAAGATTGATTTTTCACAAATGAAACTCTTCTCCCTCACACTCCTCTATTTATAGTCTCTCACACTACTGTAATGATTTTCCCCTTAGATTCCAAAAAATCCCCTGACGTTCCCCTGTCTGTCCCTGACATTTTCCTGTCTCCCCCTGACTTTCTCCTATGATCCCCTGTCATTGTCCCTGACTACCCTGTCTACTCCCTGACGTCCCCTGACTTTGCCCCTGTTACCACTGTCTAACCCCTGATGTCCCCTGACATTCCCTGACGTCCCTGTCAACTCCCTGATGTCCCCTGACTTAGCCCCTGACCACCCTGCCAGCCCCCTGTCGTCCCCTGACATTCATTTTGACCAGGAAAAAGGGTCAAAATATGTTTTTGTTGCTATTTACTTGTGAGAAAATTGATACCTTACTCCTAGCAATTTTCAAGTTTTGTGGAATTTTTTTGTAGATTTAATCATTAGTTTTTCTGTTTGAAATATCTTTAGCGAATTCTATCAAAATATTTTTTTATTGATTGTTACTAGCTTTTCAGATAAATCTTAATAAGGATTAATGCCGATACTTTTAAAAAAAAATAAACTACTAATTTATTGCGTCTTGTGTAGCACGAATGGCATGTAAATATATTTTTATTTATTTATTTATCTGTTTTTTATTTATTTATTTGTTTATTGATTTTATTAATTCAGGTATCTGTTTATTTATTTATTAATTTGTCTGCTTATTTATCTATTCTTTTTTCTTCCATTTATGTATTTATTTTTATTTAATCTATCTATTTAATTTATTTTTACTTATTTGTTTTATTTAATTACCAATTAACAAATGGATTTATTTAAAAAATTTATTTATTTATTTTATTTTATTCAATTCAATTATTTTAATTTATTGATTAATTAAATTTAATTCATTTTGTGTAGTTCTTCATATACAGTGTCCTGGGAAAACAAATTTGCTTCAAACTATTTTTTAAGCATATTTAAATTTTTTTTAATTCTTTTAATTTCATGATGGGTATCAAAATCATCTTCTCATTACACACAATCTGAATCTGGAATTTGTTTTATTGTTCCCTTTTACTTTGGTAAAATAAAAATTTCCTCTAGAACTTGTCACGCTTGTGAAAGAAATAACACCTGCAGAGTATATACGGTCGTGCTGCCACAGAATAAACAGTGTATAGTGGTCAGTCAGAAGAACAATAGGTGTTTGGTCTGTGTGCCCCGAGTCACTGGTCAACTATCAACAATTCAGAATTACTTTCACAACCGTACAGTTTTTGAGGAACATTTCTATTTTTTGTAACAAAGTAAAAGAAGCAATAAAACAAATTCTGAATTCAGATTGTGTGTAATAAGACGATTATTTTGATACCCATCATGAAATTAAAACAATTAAAAGAAATGTAAATATGCCTAAAAATAGTTTGAAGCATCGTTTGTTTTTCCATAACACTGTTTATGGGGAACTACACAAATAAATAGGAATTGAAAACAATTAATTAATTAAAATAAAATGAATAGCAAAATAAATAAAGAAATAATATTAATTAATTAATAATTGAATAAAACAAATATTTAAAAGAAATGAAATGAATAGATTAAATAAATAAACAAACAGATAGATAAATAATAAATAAATAGAAAAATATACAAATAAATAAGTAAAAAAAAAAATAAATAAAAATATTGATTTTGTAACTAATTATTTGTTTGAAGTATCTTTAGTAAATTTATTAATTTAATTGAATTTAATTTATTGATGTATGTTTCTTATTTATTTCTTTGTCTGTTTATTTATCTATTTATTTTTTTCATTCATTTATTTATTTTATCTATAAAATTTATATTTACGTACTTGTTTTATTTAATTTTTAATAAATAAATAAATAAATTAATTTTTTTATTTTATTTATATCCTTTATTTTAATTTATTGATTATTTAAATTTAATTCAATTTGTGTAGTTATTCATAAACAGTCTCCGGGTAAAACAAATTTGCTTCAAACTATTTTTTAAGCATATTCAAATTATTTTTAATTCTTTTAATTTCATGATGGGTATCAAAATCATCGTCTCATTATGCACAATCAGAATCTGGAATTTGTTTTATTGTTCCCTTTAATTTTGGTAAAATAAAAATTTCCTCTAAAACTTGTCACGCTTGTGAAAGAAATAACACCTGCAGAGTGGATACGGTCGTGCTGCCACAGAATAAACAGTGTATAGTGGTCAGTCAAAAGAACAATAGGTGTTTGGTCTGTGTACCCAGAGTCGCTGGTCAACTAACAGCTCGGAACTACTCTCACAACAGTGACAGTTTCTGAAGAACATTTTTTATTTATTTTTTTTAAAAAGTAAAAGAAGCAATAAAACAAATTCTGAATTCAGATTGTGTATAATAAGACGATTATTTTGATACCCATCATGAAATTAAAAGAATTAAAATAAATGTAAATATGCTTAAAAGATACTTTGAAGCATATTTTGTTTTAACTTACGACTGTTTATGCGAAACTCGCAAATAAATTGAATAAAATAGAATTAATAAATTAATAAAAATAAAATGAATTAAAAACTAAATAGATATATAATATTAATCAATTAATTAACAATTCAATAAGGTAAATATATCTAAAAAGAAATATATGAATAGATTTAATTAATGAATTAGTCAATAAATAAATAAAATAAATAAATAAATACATGTGGATATATAGATTAACATATAAATAAATGTTGATATATTTACTTGCCATTCATGAGAAGACGCAATAAATTTGTAATTAATTCTTTTCAAAGTAACTGGCATTTATTCTCCATAAAATTTATCTAAAAGCTACACGTACTAAACTAAAACAATCAAATACAATCATACTAAGAAATAAATTACTCAAGCTATTCAAACAAATAACAATTGACTAAGTATATATATTTTCACAAAACTTAAGAATTGTCAAGAGTAATGTATTTCTCACAAGTAAATATCAACAAAACATATTTTAACCCCTTTTCTGGGTCAAAATGAATGTCAGGGGACGACAGGGAATTGACAGGGTGGTCAGAGGCTTAGTCAGGGGACATCAGGGGTTAGACAGTGGTAACAGGGGCAAAGTCAGGGGACGTCAGGGAGTAGACAGGGTAGTCAGGGACAACGACAGGGGATCATAGGAGAAAGTCAGGGGGAGACAGGAAAATGTCAGGGACAGACAGGGGAACGTCAGGGGATTTTTTGGAATCTAAGGGGAAAATCATTACAGTAGTGTCAGTCAAAGACATCTAAAGGCCGTGTTTTCTTCTTCACTGGGGCTGTTAATGGTACATTACCTCCTTGATTTTTTCTTTTTCTTTTAGGACCTCCTCTAGCCAACAGAACTTTTTCTGTCTGTTTTCTTTTTCTTTTCTTACTATCTCCTAGATTCATTTTTTGTTTTACCATTCCCGACGTATTTTTCAGGGCTTGTATTCCGTGAGTTTTGATAGCTTCTTTTAAAGATCTCTTATTTTCTAACACATCTAACCCCGTTCTAGCAGCAGCGGTCAAGGCATGTTTAGCTCCCGTTTTCAGTAAATCCGTAAAAAGTCCTTCCCCTCTTTGATGGTTTTTGGGGGGTGGATAATAATAAGCTGGTGGTGGGGGTGGTTGCTGTTGACCCCCTCCTAATATCCCACCTAATAGATTACTGACTAGTGGAGCTGCTAATTTTAACACCGGAGCTAAAAGACCAAACCCGTGTCCTTTTTGTCTTAATAAACCTTTATGATAAGTCCAACCGTGTCCTCTCTGTCTTAATATTCCTGGATGATACTGCATGGTGATCACTGTTCTTAAAAACTGACTTTTCTGCACTCTGAGGACTTCCTTTTATACCCCTTCTTTTTAGGGCTGAATACAATATAGACAGCATACCAGACAAATCATGACTCCCAATAGGATGTAACAAAAAAGCTGTACACTCATCTCAGTACACTTTTCTAAAATGAAGTTTTACTAGAGTTTTTCCACTTAAAAAGGGCATGGGTTTTCCTAAAGGTGTCATGATGTGTATCTCAATGGTATCAAAATGTTTTTTACTCAAAGGGAGATATTCCGCACGGATGGGTTCCCATTTACATTGATTGTCTTTGTGTTCAAATTGACAAGGGACCACTCTTAATAATTTCAAGGCATTCGATCCTACGGTCTGGGGTTGAATCAGATCACAATACACATACATGGATTTTAAATTTCGATATAAATCTACAGTGTCTGGAGCCAGATAACTGATATTAATCCATTTGGTCATGTCTTCTGTCCAATTTTCCGGGACTAATTTAGAATCATGAAATCCTAATTTATAAGCCAGACTTAAGGGAAGACGCACAAAGATGGGAATTTGACGTAAATGAGTGACATAATTCACTCGATTGAAATCCTTCCGATAATTAAATTTCATTTCAATTTTTGAGGGTTTTTCTTCTTCTTCTTTCAGGTCTTGTATCACTGTCTTTAAGCTCTGTTTTAAATTTCCATACACATCATCATCGTCATCACTTCCTTGATCTGTGGGTTTTTTTTTCTCGGTCCATTTGTGATACTTTTTCCAGATTTTTTTCATGGTCTGTACTAAACCTTCATTGATTTCTGCCAGGATAGCTGTAGGGTTAGGATAAGGTCCCGGTCTAAATCGAAGTCGATACAAATTCAATTTCTCTTTAGGATCATAAGTACCGATTAACCAATAAGCTTTACTCCAATCTACTAAAAGCTGGGTTTGTTGAAAATTAATGGGAGTACTTTTCAATAATTGAAACCGTCCCCACTGGTACTTATCGGGGTCCTCGAGATCCAGTTTCTCAGATGGTGAAACGCCTTTAAAAAAAGGTGGAACTTTTTCCACTATACACACTTCGATATAAGATTCATCCTGACTTATATTTTCTATACTACAAGGATAAATCATTTCGGTTAATGCTACTTCCCATTGACCATCCGTTAAATCCACAGATTGTGGTAATAAAGTTTTAAATTGAGCGGTCGTATTCCCCGGAAAAGATTGCATGGAGCTATCACTGGGTAATGTCATGTAAAAACCACTGTTCTCAGCCATGTTCAGTAAGAGACTGAGAGATATTCACTTCTGACCTTTCTATTTATAATAATAATAATTTATACACATTTCATTTTATGATTTATTTCCTTCATATCTACATAAGGGACAAAGTCTGTAGCAAGTCAAGACAAATTTCTCGACACATTTCTCACAGCAAGGATACTGTCGACATTGTTGACACTTCCATCTCCCCTCCGTATTTTCCTCCCAGCAGGTCAGGCATTTCTTTAAAGCTCTTTTTCTCGTTACTTTGACCCATGGGGGCACCATATTCTCTACCCCGAACTTCCATGTGAAATATTTCACACACCAGCTACATCCACAGGTCTCCATAGAAGGCGAATCATCCACAAACCAGTGAGGAAAAGTCATTTCACAATGCTCGCAAATTCTATAAGTTCTGTGATGCCATCCTGGATAATCATACACCGTAAATGTACGCCATTGGTTCATTTCCCTATCACAGTAATGACAGTAATACTTTTCTACGTCAATCAAATACGCCAGTCTCCAAGAAAAAATCATGATTGAGCGCAGTGTACTCAAAACTAAGCTTTATATACCCTTTTTCTGTGTTTTATTTTTAGAATTTTGTTACTATATTTATTTTTTAGCACGAGATCTTATTCTGAAAACACCTGGCCACATGAGTGTGCTGTGTGCAAAAACTTTTTTTTTGCTGAGTCATTAATACACAGGTAATACACAAATCTTGGCATCGATTCAAGTATATCCATTATGACGTCATTAATCATACTAAAAAAAAAATGTGATACAGATCAAAAATAAGACTTGTAATTTTTTTGTGTGTTTTTTTTATTCATAATAACAACAATCATAACAAAAACAATCATATTAATAAACATTCAAAACTTTTGTACAATTCTTTTGTTTCATCTATAGGAAAAGATCTTCTCATGTACAAATATTCTGTTTCACAAGCACAGTCCATGATACTGTATCCTTTTAAAAGCACTTTCAGATAATCTTGGATACACTCTTTGGCTCTTTCCATCCATTTTCCTTGAATCCAAGTCCTTTCTGGTCCTTTTTGTTTGTGAAACAAGACATATTTCACTTTCCATTTGAATTCCTGATACTTAGGTTCCTTTCGACCCCCTAATATTGCCATCTTATGTGTTATTACCCATGGATGGTCTGGAAACTTCATTCTCTTATACAGGGTGGCATCTTTTTGTTTTCCTGGATTCTTATCTTTGAAATCTTGAATACATTCTTGTTTGTTTTTCATCCATTCTCCTTTCTTAGTAGAACCTTTCATTTTCCAACGATACTCTGAGCTTAAATACTCCATTGTATTTTTTTTTTGTGTGTGCTCTGTCTCTCTATCTCTGTCTCAGTGAAATCAGAAATGATCAATTTTTTTGGACTTGTTCCATTTTATATACTCTATGGTGTCTCTATTTTTAGACTCTTTGGATTTGTATCTATTTTTATATATACTCTATTGTGTCTCTATTTTTAGACTCTCTGGATTTGTGTCTATTTTTATATATACTCTATTGTGTCTCTATTTTTAGACTCCCTGGATTTGTGGTCTTCTTAGGGGTATGATGCATTAGGGTAGGACTAGGCATAATGTATCCTACGGAAGAACTCACACAGACCATCCAATATTCTCGATTAGTATCATGTAAAGCTAACATGACCACACTGGTAATGATAAGAGATACACAGATCAATAATTGTGCAAAATAAACAATTTCTTCTCGAGGCACTTTCTCTCCACAAAATTTCCAATGAGGCGTTATTGAATGAGATCCGTTTGGGGAATCCATGAATCGAAACTAGGAGGATATCCTTTCCACCGCACTTTGACTTCTTGAATGATTTTTTTCCCGACACGTCGCTTTTTATACCCCAAGATTTCTTCTACTTCGTACACATCATCTTTTTTATTAATCTGTTGTAATTCTTTTTCGTAAAAAGTGCCTTCTAATTCCTCACCATGATCATCTTGGATTTTATACACATAAGGATATCTTCCAGGTACTCTTTTAGAAATGGTAAACAATTCTGTAGTCCAATTGGGTAAATATCCTTTTTCAAAAGTGCGTTTAGCTTTACTAATGCGGACCCGATCTCCTTGTTTAAATTGAGGTTTTTTAGGAAATGTTTGAGATTTTTCCCCATATAAAGTTTTCCAGACTTTTAATACATTAGAAGCATTCACTTGAGCTGGTGCTCTTTTAATACTTCGATGATAAGAATGATTGTAAGCATATACTAAATCCGGTAAGACGTCTACATACCGTCTGGTTTTATGACGAGTGAAATAACGCCACATGCGTGCTTTGAGGGTTCTTTGAAATCGTTCCACAATACTGGCTTTAGTGTCCGTATTACGAGTGGTAAACCAGAAGTCTCTGATGAGACTGTAGCTCTACTGGTCTGTACATATACATGTAACAAAGAAAAAGTAGCACTTGGATTCGAAACTTTGCAACATGCAGCAATAAATAGAATTATATATCTTCATATAAATTGAAATCAAATAAAAACTGAAGGAGGAGTAGCGTTTTAAAAGAAATTCACAGAAATTTCTATTTTTAGTAACCATGGCAACATCGTTCATCGAAATAAAAAAACTGATGCTCTGAATTATGTATCATAGTGTAGTCTACTTGTGTGCCAAGTTATATTGAAATCAGTCCAAAACAGTAGGAGGAATTTCATTTTGAAGGAATTTCACAGAAATTTCTATTTTTAGTAACCATGGCAACACCGCTCATCCAAATCAAAAACCGATGCACTAGATTATGTATCTTAGTGTAGTCTACTCGTGTGCCAAGTTATATTGAAACCAGACCAAAACTGTAGGAGGAGTAGCATTTTAAAGGAATTTCACAGAAATTTCTATTTTTAGTAACCATGGCAACACCGCTCATCCAAATCAAAAACCGATGCACTAAATTATGAATGTTAATAGAGTCTACTTGTATGCCAAATCACATTGAAATCAGACCAAAACTGTAGTAGGAGTAGCGTTTTAAAGGAATTTCACAGAAATTTCTATTTTTAGTAACCATGGCAACACTGCTCATCCAAATCAAAAACCGATGCACTAGATTATGTATCTTAGTGTAGTCTACTTGTGTGCCAAGTTATATTGAAATCAGACCAAATCTGTATGAGGAGTAGGGTTTTAAAGGAATTTCACAGAAATTTCTATTTTTAGTAACCATGGCAACACCGCTCATCCAAATCAAAAACCGATGCACTAGATTATGTATCTTAGTGTAGTCTACCTGTGTGCCAAGTTATATTGAAATTGGACCAAAACTGTAGGAGGAGTAGCATTTTGAAAAATTGTTTACAGACAGACGGACAGACAGACAGACAGACAGACGGACGGACGCCGGACACCTTACTATCGCATAAGCTCTTCTGGTCTCTGACCAGTAGAGCTAAAAAATGAATGGATTTAAAAGTGTGTAAGAATTCTTTATTGGTAAATTCTTTGCCTTGATCGGATTGAATGCGAATGGGACGTCGTCCGTCTTGTTGAAAAATCTCTTGTAATCCTCGAATCATTTCTTTTCCTGTTTTCTGTTTTAAAGGCACTACCCAGGCATATTTAGATAAGACGTCAATGGCACATAATAAAAAAGTATATCCATCATTATATTTCTTTAAACTGGACACATCTGCTAAATCTAATTGCCATTGTTCATCTATATCGGTCACTCTAGTTTGTTGTCTGCGGAATTTTCTTTGAATGGGTTTATGTAAAGTATAAGTATCTTGTTCTTTTAACCAGTCTCGAATCTTTTTCAGGGAAATTCCTAAAGGTTTGACCTGACGATACAAAGCTTGTATTCCTCCGTACCCTCTTTTAGGATCATAATAAATCTCTTTTAAAATATCTTCCACTTGTTTCTTTTTCATTTCTTCTTAGGTAAAGGAAGCCAATTTTCTTCAGTTTTTGCTAATTTCTTTTCTTCTTCTTCGAGTTTGGTTTTTAATTGCTTTTTAGCTCTAAAGGGACTATATCTGGATCCTACACTTGTCCCTACAGGAGTTGAAATGGGTTTTTTAATGACGGTTCCTGGATCTTCTATAGGACTACTTACTGGAGTGTCCAAAAAGGAAGAAAATCCACTATCGTCTCTTTCTTGACTTTTAGGAGTACTGATTTTTCCAGGTTTCTGCATGGCTTTTATAAGGTTTCCATTACTCAGGTATTCCAAAGGAGTACGGGTCTCTTTTAAAGCTTGAGCAAATTGTTCTAATCCTGTAGGAACCGGATGATTTTTACGAGACTGAGATCTCATACTATCAGCCATTAAATCCACAATGTTAGAATTGGTAACTTTTTGACCTCGATAACTAATTTCACCTTCTTTATTCTAAGTTAACACTTTAGGGTTTTTCTTTAAATGATTTAATAATAATCCAGCTTTTCTTTTCATGTTTTTATTGACGGTTTCAAGAATTTCATCTTCAATCTCAGCTGGGGCTGCTGGTGATCCTGTTGCTGCTTCTGCAGGGGATGGGGGTACTGGTGCTACTGCTGGGGGTGCTCCTGCTGGTGCTGCTGCTGCTGCTGCTGCTGGAGCTCTTGCTGCTGCTGCTGCTGGTTGAGCTGATGGTTGAGCTAATGGAGTTTTTGTAGGTTGTTGTCTAGCTTTTCCTAAATAATTTCTATAGCGATGAAGTTCTTGACCATATAAAGCGACTTTTTCTTCTGGGGTTAAATCTTCACGTCTTGTAATGTCCTCTAATTCCTGACCTAAACTGAGAGTAGTTTGAAATTCAGGAGGTTTGGGTAATTTTCCTTTAAGTTCATTCAATAAGACTTCAGGAACTAATACCATTTTACGACTCATTCTCCCCCTAGGAGAGATGCTGCTCCTATAAGTAAAGGACCGAGTAAAAGAGGGAAGAGGCCTCCTTTTTGCTGGACTAACAAAGCTCGTCTTTTCTGAATAGATTGAGGTTGAATTAGTCTCCTTAAGATGTGTTTCTTTCCAGCTAGTTTTCGTTTCTGAACCGAACTGAGAGGTAACACTCCTTTTAATAGGTTGTACACAATCTCACAAATTTTCAGAATACAATCTCCAGAACAATGTTTTAAAATACTTGTCTTTAAGGGTGAAGAATAATGAGGATTAGATAACACTCTTAAAAGAGCCCCATGAGATTTTAATCTTGTAGAACAACAAGTCTTCTTCTTCTTCTTAGCCATCCTTTTTAAAAAATGAAGAGGTGTCCCTCAGTGTGTCCTCCTTTTATACTCTTTTAAGGAGGAGGAGCATACATGCCATGTTTGTCTTTCTCATCTTTATCTCTATTTTTTTCGGTGACATAGATTTTGGAACAATATCGGCATTTATATCTCATTCCTTTTGGAAGTTTAGGTGTAGAAGCAGATAAAGGTTGAAAGCGGGCTATTTTAGGAGTCTGTATGGGTACTTTAATTCCAGGAGAAGGAATTCCTACATTAACTTGAGGAAATAAATCCGGGGCTCTTTGACTGCCTATGGGTGCCATAGCACGATCCATTCTCATTTCAGCTTGTTTCTTTAATAACTCTCCAATAGTTTTTTGTCTTTGTTCTTTATAATACTGATTAATTTCATTTCTTAGACTTTTAGGCATAGCTTTACGTTGAGCTGGAGTTTTAGGTGGACCTGGACTTTTTGGATTTTTTCTTTTCTTCTTCTTTTGAGTAGGTTTTTTCTTATTGTTTGACCCCCCACCTAGTCGAACCATCCAATTTGGTAAAACTCTCTTTTTTGTCTTTTTGTTCTGGACTCTTACCACTACACTTTTCAAACGACGAGCACGTCGTTTTTTAGGGGTATTCCATTTAAATAAATGACGAATGATGACTCCTCCTAAAAATCCTGCTCCGCCACGTTTTAAAATAGCTTTTTTTCTGTCTTCCTCAGTAGCTGATTTATCAGCGATGATACCTAAATCTTGACGATGATGATCAATAAATCTCTGAGTCTGTTTATTAATGGGTAATACCCCTTTCATTAAATTTCGAGCTCCCATAGCAAACCAATTCAATAAGGCTTTACGCCCTAATTCAATTAAATGAGCTCGCTTAGCAGGATCTTTTTCCCGCTGTAAACGTCTTAAAGTTTTCACTAATTTACTCTTGGCTGATGGTGCCATGATGAGAGTTGAATGATAAATGACAAGGGTGAGGATGATACATTTTTATTTATACTCTTGAGGCATGTGTATAGTTAACCATTCAAACAATCGACTTCTCAATCTGTATTCGTCTGGGGTGTGTGGACTCAAATCCACCAAGAGATACCCATGAGGAACATTGGTAGCTTCTTGATAAGCGGACATCAAATGAGGTAGAGCTAACTGACGACTCAAGACACTGATTTGAGATTTGTCTCGGGGATTTTTAAACAAGACTAAATAATGAGCATTCAAACTAATGGTGCGATGTGATGCTGCCCTATCAAATAAATTCTGAGTGATGTAAATCACACTGGTATTCCGATGATGAGCTTTACGGGTAAACCAATCCACGATGGATTCAATGGCTTTTCCTCCCATCATGTCGTCAAAAATGAGTAAGTGTGGTATATTTAAATTAGCCACTAATTTCTCATCGTCTTCGGGAATATTTCGAATGAAAAACACCCGATCTCTTAGAGAAGTGTAAGCAGGTTGCCATTCCCGATAACACCACACAATTTTTTGTGGCATGGGGGTAATCCAATGTAAATTTTCTACTAATTTCTTGACAAATTCCGTTTTGCCAGATTTAGAAGGTCCTGCTACCACCATGGTAAATTCATGTTTTAAAAGAAAAGAGGGGAGAGGTGTCTCCTCATGTTGCATGATGACAAATGAAGACAAAGGTAGTTTCAATGCTTTATTTATAGTTAATAACAAATCATTTTTAATAACCATAAGGTAAAGTGTTATAATCTTTCAAGATCTGTCTCTTATCGTAAACAATTCTATATTGTTTTTCTAAAGGTACTGTCTTGACTTGATGATCTCGGGTCCTCTGTATTTTGTAAGGATAAGACACTGTGACTTCATCTATTTCTTTCTTGAGCATTTTTTCTAAAGTCTCTAAGGATACGATATTAGAAGCCCGAAAATTGAGAGATAATCCTTTGACTTTAAGGATGGAATTTCCCTTGGAGGTAAGGTAAGCATAATTTTTGGGACCTCCTGACATGAATTTGATAATGTGATCCCCGTCCAACTCATCGGTCCATTCTCCTAAACTGTGGCCAAGGGTAGGATTAAATTGCCCTTCCTTATGTTGGTATATGATACTGTCCGTATCGAAATAAAGCACCCGATCTCCTAAAGGTTGTAAAGTCTCGTAGAGGTGTAATCGGGCATGAGCGGTAGTGAAACAGGCCAGTATTATGTTTCCAAAGGGACATTCTTCTACAAATTGATTTTTGTCTTGATAATTGACTAACATCATATCTAAATCCGGATTTTCTTTATTTTCTAAGAGTTGGATCCCTTTAATCTCTTTGGTGGAATCTTGTTAGAGTTGATGTAATTCCTCTTCTTCCGTTAAGTATTTCGTTTTTGGTAATTACAGACGTTGAGCAAATTTTCCCCACAAACAATTTAAAAAAAGTTTAGCTATGGTTCTTCGCACTGGATTTTTTTCAATACTTAACCAATCCATTCTAATCCCTTCTTTTTCTAACACTTGACGAATGTAATTGAGTTGCTGTTCTTCCGTCTGACACTCTGGTGGAAATCCAGACGCTTCTTGTTTGATCTTTAAAAAAGTATCGATGTAAGGTCTGAATAAATCTGTGCTGCTTTCTGGAAAATGCCAAACTTCGTATATCTTCTCTAAAGTATACCCCATGTCCAAGGCTTTGTGTAATTCGGTGGTCACCCAGGTACCTGTAAGACTGCGTTCACGGGAATTGTGTCGACATCGATGTTTAGGGTCTTGTTGTTTTGCACAAGTTCGGCATAAGGGAAATAATAACTTACCTCCTGTGCGATAAGGTAAAACGGGGTGATAGAGGTCTCGAGGTGGTAAGACCCGACAATGAATGAGTCCAAAATAGGATCTGACGTCTTGGAATTGATCGGTAATGATTTGAGGATGCCCTACAGGAAAAGGTCTGTGTTTTAACACGTAAGGGTAGAGAGAACAAACGTCTATGTATCTCATATCTCCTTCCTCACAATATAATCGTGTAGCATTGGTCCGACCTCCATACAAAGCCTCTCGGGGATTTAAAGGATCTGAAATGTTGAGGTCTGATAAAAAATTCTGTAAAACTTCATCTCTTTGCACTTGTTGATCGAATTCGTGCTCCCAGATAGAGGTGACAGAATAACCAAATTGCTCTAAGACGGACTTCCTTCTTAAAGTTTCTTCATATAATTGTTGGTAAGTCCATTGGGGTTGGTGAGGATGAGTTTCGGTCTGTAGATTGGAAAAGCAAGTGGGGCATCCGTGCCAATAACATCCGTAAAATTCGTAGACGGTGTGGTTATCTTCCTGATATCCGTCTACAGTATAACTCCCGATCTTGACTTCTCCCCCGTTTCTCGCATGCTGGATGTGAGATCCACTCTGTTGACTCAAAAAGGTTAACCACCGACAGGCTTTGGCCGAATATTGACGAGCAGGTTGATATCCCAGGTTAGGAATGATGGCAATGGTATCTTCGGGCATAAATCCTCGACGGTAAGCTAAATTGGCCGCACTGGCAAAAGTGATAGATTCCTGAAAGGGATCTACATTCACTAAATTCTTGAGGGTGGCTCTAAACTGAGCACAACATCGTCGTAAAATATCGACGTCGGAAATACAATACTCTAAAAATTCCTTCTGGAAATCAAACACTTTTCCAGCTTGTTGATCGTACCATTGGAAAAAAGCTTGTCGTCCATTAATAGTCATGTCGTCCGGATTGTAGAATGCCGCAGGTGGATAAGGTCCCACATAATTCTGGTTCTGTACCGTATTAAAAAAGTGGGGGAAATACCCTTTTTTCAGTTCGGTGAATCCAAAAGCGGAAGGCATTTTGGACAGAGCAAAAGGTAAAAAATTATAAGAATCGATGAATTTCAATCCAAGGATTTCCATGGATAAGATTTTACTCCCGTTCTGGATGACGGTGGGTTTAATGCAAGCAGAATGCACCAGGTAATTTAAAATAAACTGTCCGTCATATCCTTTGAAATTGTGAGCAATGATGATGGCCTCGTCGTGTAATAAAGTACCATTCTTATTTCCTTTGCTGATGGGTTGTAATAACCAGTCCATGAAGTCTTTTAAGGTATTTAATCCTTGAAACACATGTTGACGGGGTCCCATGTGTCGACAATGAGGACAAGGATCCTCAATGGGTAAATGTCCACAATGTTGACAGACCCGATGTGCTACACACAGATTAGGAATGTGAATACCGTTTTCCTGCGTACATTCGAAATCGAAATAAATGTAAATCTGTAATGTCTCTTTTCCCTTCTTCTTTTTGGGAGGTTTCTGTTGAACGTAGCACTGATGATCATTCTGTACAATTTTCTTACAGATCTTACATTGTTTCCGTCCTCCGCATAAGTGATGAGATAATAATTTTTTAGGCATCCATTTCTGACATTGGTCACATCGTCCCATTAAATTACAGATGGTTGTTGTCGTATTTTTACTGTAAGGTCGTAAATGATTTTCATAACAACCTCTATTCTTAAAAAATCCCTGGCAATGAGGACATGAAATCTGGCTCCCGTCTTTAGGGCATGGAGGGTAAGATAAACAAAAATCACATCGAAAAGGACATTTGGATCGATGGTCTGTGATGTTTCTGTACCCTACATCACAATGATCACAATAATATTGACATCCTGTGATACCAGGCATGGATAAAATGGCATGGTAATGATGATCTTCTAACAAAATGTTTAAAGAAATTCCTTGTCCATTTCCTTTGTAGATAGGTTCTAAGGAGAATTTAGAAGACATAGACTTGATCTGAAATATTTTCAGTCGATATTGAGGATATAACACCTGTTGTAATTTTCCCCATTCTTCGGGTCCACAAGATTGATGAATATCACACCCGGCTTGTTCCACGAGAGCTATAGCTTGATTTTTCTGATCATTACTCCTTACATCTCCTAGCCGCATACGTTTCCATCTTTTTTCCCATTCGAGGTCGGGATTTTCTGGTTTTTCACTGTGTAACCGGGTGATGACAATAGCTCTAGCTAAACACATCTTATCCCAGGGATTGTCGATCTGAACGATAGATTTTTTTCCTTTAAGGAAAGTGTCCTTATTGATCATCAGGTGTTTGGTATTATTTCCACCACTTCCTTGAGGATATTTCACATGAAACATGTCGAATTCCATAGACCCGTCTCCCAGTTTAAAATCTTTTTTAGATTGTTGAACGGCTTCTATTTTGTTTAAAATGACCTCCTCGTTCAAATGTTTACATTGGGTAAACTCGTACCAGATTTCAGATTTCAGAGAAGGATGACGTATGTTCAAGCGTAAGTAATCGTTAGGATTACACTGCATTTCATATTTAACCGTTTTTAACATGTCTCTAAATAATCGCCGAACAAATCCTTTGTTCTCTTCTTCTGGAAATTCCTCAAAATTGATATTGTATTTATTTTCTTGGGCTTTAAATTTTCTGGAATGTCTGGTGGAATCTAATCTCACTTTATAATACTGGGAAATGGGTTTCGGTTTCCCTGGTGGTGAATGAGGTGGTGATAAATGAGATGAAGAACTTGGTTGTTCTTCTTCATTTACATGACGTAAAGCTTGTACTTGTTGATGACGATTGGTTTTCTGTATTCTTTGTAAGTACAAGGCATTTCTTTTTCTAAGATCTAATTCTCTATCTCTATTGTTATGAAGAATTTTATCTAATTCTTTCTGCCTTTTTTTCCATTTCTTAAGTTGTCGTGTGAAACGATCCATGTTTATTTTTAACAACAGAATGAGGTGAAAGTCAAAAGAACAAGGTTTTTATACAATAGATGACGTCACAATGCCCAGGTTGCTGTGATTTGGATCGGTGCCAAGATTTTAAGTAGGAGGAACTTTTTTTTGCACACGGCACTAATGCACAGGTGTTTTAAGAATAAGATCTCGTGGTGTTATAATTAGAGTTAAAAAAGAACTAAAAATAGTTTTAGACATAAAAATTAGTGAAGATTAAAAATAGATTAAACTAAAAAAAAATAGTAGAGACTAAAAATAGAATGGATCAGAAAGGTATATAAACCAGACCTGACAGTATATAGGATCAGTCTTATTTTTTAGTCAGGGACTTTAAACCAAACCTTAAGATGGAAGAAGAAAATTCCAGGACTCTGAATGATATGTTTGACTTGGCAACAATAATGGCTGGTATTGAACTACAGGAAAGAAAACGGATAAAAAAAATCTTAGAGGATATATGTGGTATAATTCTAATTCTGAAAGAGAACCAGAAGGAAATAGCCAGTATAATAAGAAAAATGATTGAGGATCAGGAGAAATCAACTGATTTAATGGTACAACTTCAGAAGGATAACTCTGAGTTTAGAAAAATCCTAACAAAAGAAATTGGTGTGTTTAAAGAAGAAGTGATGGCTGAGATTCGTAAGGATAAATAAAAAGGAAAAAAACAGAGAGAGTGACAAAAAGAAATGTGATTTTCGTGTATAGGACTGTTCTCTGATCTTGTTTTCATATTGTATTGTATTGTATTGGATTGGATCAATAATAAAAGGTTTTGTTGAAATTTTTTGTGGATTTTGTTGTTTAAAAAAGGGTAAAAAAAAGTGCACTTAATTGACCCGGCCAGCGGATTTTGGATTTTTTGATACGGTATCCTGTATAGACTTTCTTATTTTGACTTTTTTTTTTACAGGCTATAAAGGCCCCTATACGCCTGGATAGCCCCGGCCAGCGGATTTTGCATTTTTGCCATTTTTTCCATTTTTTTACAGGCTATAACGGCCCCTATACTCCAGGATAGCCCCGGCTATCCTGGAGTAATCTACTACTAATAGGGTTGAAAGACATGAAATCAAATAGGCTAATCCTGTGAAAAGAAAAAAAACTCTGAAGATAAATTAACTACCTAGTTTTTAATTAAAGATGCGATGTTAACGTTCTTCAAACCAGACTTCGTCATAATTTTGTATTGAATAACGGACTTTACATATACAATTTAATATCAAGTGGTAAAGTAGAGGATACATGTCATTATTTTTTGTATGTCGAAAGTATGTGAAAGCCTTATAAAAATCAATAATTTTTTATAATTTGACAAAATCCATATTTTAGATACGTGTTTAATTATTGGGGATGGATTCATTGAGTACTGTAGAGAATGAAGTCTCCTCTCTTTAGTTCAATCATTTTATTAAACATTATGGTAGATTTCCGTATAAATGTACCAGTATATGTACAGTACCAACCAGACCCAAACTGACACCCAAGCAGTCCGCGCGACTGCTCTGGGACCGCAAACTCAGCAATCCAAGGGACTGCTTTGTTCACCAATGCGTGAAAATTATTTTGAGTGACAAGAAAGCCCCGTTCTTTGTGTATTCCGAATTTGCAGGTTTCATTTTGTACATCAGGGTTTTCCAAAGAGTATGGTTAGTTACTGAAGAAAAATTGGATATTTATATACGTCAACCGCCGATTTCGCACCATTGCAGTGTAAAAATCAATTGGAAGAATTAATTAAATGTTGGTAATAATAAAAAGTTTTGCCGGTTTAAAAAACTTTAATCCATGTATTTAACGTACGTGTAAATGCAGGTGTTTGAAACTAAGCAATTTAATTAATTAAAGCTGTTAATTTATGTACTCAAAGTTTACATTATTTTATGTCCTAAAGAAGGAAAAAATCACGTCATTTAAGTTTTTAAAAATATTCAAATCTACATGCTGCACTGAAAAGTGATTATTTTCAAACCGTAAAGGTCGCTATCAAGAGGGGTATCACGAAAAAAAAAAAAAAGGAATTCAATGCCGTTTTTTTTACCGCTTCAAAATAAAACAATTAATTCAATCTTTTTCCACAGGTGCTTGTTGACAGCCCCCCCCCCCACCATACACCCTGGATCCAAGAATATTTTTATTTGTCTTCTCTCATAAATCAATCTTCTAGTACATATTTACAATGTATTCCATATAACCCCCCCCCAAAAAAAAAGAAAAAATAATAAAAAATAACGTAGAGTTAACGTTTTATTTAAAAAAAAAAATCCTATCCGCGGTATTATAAAATGGAGAAGGTTAGTCATGTGCATTAGTTAACACTGAATCCCTCTTGGATATCAAGTCTAAAATATCAATAACCTACTATACGTCACAAAAATGTGTCAGGATATCTTGTTTCGGTGGATATTTTTGTCTTTAATCGTGCTATTTAATTGCCCAGACATTCCACAATAATCCGAGTATTCATCATCAAACGTGAAAAAAATGCTACTAGATTTGGAAATATCAAAGTAGAAATTACGGAAGTGTTATAGAATGAAGGGGAAACCAGCACCCGATCCTTACACTTATCACCTTTTACTAAAAGACATTTATCATATCTTATCGCCTTATAGTAAAAGCCAGTGGAATTCCTTGCTTCCGTACGGAATGATAAAACCCTCTTACTAAAAGAATTATATCAGCAGGGGACACAACTGATAAAAAACTTTTAGGAGAAGAGTAATCTCACGGAATGACAAATGCTTCTAATAAAATAACGTCAGTTATGAACGATCCCGAAAATAAATACAAAACATCTGATTTACTTTATTTGCATAAATAGTAATAATAAAACATTTTTTTAAATTTATGTTCATTTCTGTTTTTAACTGAACAAAGAGACCTAGATAATTAAGAATATATTAACAAGAAGTCTGTGAGCCAATGCTCACTAATAATACCCCCCCCCCCCCCCGATGTAAATATTTCCTTTTATGTTGACATCAAATTCATAGAAAAATGAATCCCATCATATGGCATGCCTAAACAGAAAGAATGCTAAAATTTTAATCACCTGTGATGAGTAGTTGTTGAGAAAACTGCGACGAAAAAATTGTTATTGACAGACACAGACAGACACACAAGGGTAAAACAGTAAACCCCCTCTCTTTCAGACAGAGGGTATAATTACAATTATCTTAGAATTCAGCTACATACAACTCGTGCAGGAAAATGTAGGCCTTTCAACTAATTTTTCAAGTTGCGCGTATGGTAAAAACATTTGATAGATATATTTACAGCTATGTGGAATTCTCTAAAAAGATTATAATATATATATACCTTTAATTAAATCTTTAAAAAAATTAATTATTAATAATTGATTTGTACGATGTTGCGTTTTAAGGACAGGTAACTCAAGTGCGAAAAACGACCAACAAAGTGCCGATTTATGAGTTACCATTTATAATAATGACATATATGCTGCTTCAGTTGGTATTGTTATGTACACAAAAGCGTTGACCAAAACAAGGAGAATATCCTCACTCTACCTGAAATAACGGGATCAAATGAATGGGGAACGGACTATATTCAAGATTTTTAACTCTCTCTGACAGTTGTTACGAGGAAGAAAATATAATGACATGTTTTTTGTGTGTGCATTGTTGTGCTTCTTATTTAAAGATATACATTTCTACAAGTAAATGCAACAATTAATTATCTTATTCGTTTTACTAAGCACGAAGAAGAACGACCAAGTATAAAAATTTAATCAGGTTAAAATTAAGAAGGGGGGGGTTAGACTTCACTTTATATTTTTATTAAAAATTTCACTTATATGTTATTTCCCAGTGTCGAAAACTACATTATAAATAATTTTAACATATGTGCTAAATTTTAAAACCACTGGATTCCGCTGACAGCAAAGGAAAAATTGGGAAATGCTGAAAATTGACCTGTTAAAAAACTAGATACCTCGCACCTGCTTTAAACAAGTTCCGGTAATGAGATATCGTTCTTTATATCGAACCCTAGCGGCAGTTGAAAGGCCTAGAAAATGTACAAGCCTTTGTTTATACCTTCTTTGCCAAGACTAAATTTAAGCCATACCTTTTATGCCATATTTAAAATAATTGCAGCAAATACTTTCATTGGAATTTTTAATAATTTCTTTTCTTTTTTTCAGCTGAGAGCAATGCTGGACACAGGAAAATAAATAATAAAAAAAAAAAAAACAACACAAAAAAAAAAAAAAAAAAAAAAAAAAAAAAAAAAAACGTAGAAACTTTCAGGTCAGATTTTCATCAAAATTTAAATGTATCATTTTTTATTATCTGTAATTAATTTCTAATTATAAGTTATAATAATGTTGAAACTTGCTATACAAAATTTACTTGCTACTAAATTAAATATCTTTATTCTAATTACAGAGGAAAAATACTACGTACGCAGCTCTGTTAAGGCTGCATAAAGGGGGCGGGGCCTAATTTATACGGGAAAAGTTTACTGTGACATCACACAAATATAGCAATTCCTCACAATAACTGAAAATGAAATAATTTGCGAATCTAAACTGCATAAGAGTAATGAACTACATCAAAACTTACCACTGCATTCATTTTTGTCGCTAGTTAAATCCCACACAGCAAGATATAAACAAGTCACTGATCGCAATGCACTTGTCGACATGACGTCATCATGGTAAAGTTTGACGCATTTTATGTGCAGTGAGAGGCGGATCAAGTAATTTTTTCACAGTGAAAAATGCATTTTATTATTAAACAGAATATTATTTGAAAATCTTAGGTAGACCATTAATACAAATCTGAAACATTTGTTTAGTGTCATCATTTAAAAACTATCGAGGGAATGTATTGAATTAATTCTACCGTGTTTTTGTCTACAGGGTGTGCATGTTTCACGCCGAGGTGCCTCATTAAATCGCCTTTTCGCAAGGGCATACACTTAATAGATCTTGACCATTTTTTGAATACATATAATGGACATATTCCTTAACTTGAAAAGTGCTGCTGCTTTCCTGAAATCGATAGCATTACTTAATAAATACATAAAATACTTGGTAAAGGTCACACATATTTCGACATTAGCAAGATAACATGAAATTTAAACTCATAAAATGCGAATTCTATTTAAAGCAGCAGCACTTTCCATAAACTACAAGTTATGTAGAAACAATCTATTACTTTGATTTTTAATTTTAACTAGGGTATGCCCTTGCGATATTGAAATCTGTTTGTGACCTACATACAGTACACATTGCATGCATTTATCACGTGACTATCAAATAACGTGACCAAACCAAATTCAGTACAGAGCGAGGTATACAATGTTATTTCAAAGAATGTTAAAGTCATAAGATAATATAGTACCTTTACAAAATTAATTTCATTTTAAAAAGGTATGTATTTATACACGTTTATATTCTGTTGATTTCTTCGAAGTACGCCTTAACAGTGCTGCGTAGAGAAAATACTTAAAAGAAGACAACGAAGAAATAAGATGGAGTATCTAGTCAAGTGGTTGGGGTATGATAAACCTAGTGACCTCACCTGGGAGCCAACAGAGAATATTCCCTCCCACTTACTTTCAGACTTAGATATATAAAAATAACTAAATTCCTAGACGGGCCTTTAAAGTCACTTAAGTGTCAGTAGTTCATAGGAACACTTGAGTTTTTTTCAATGTTATATATGTATAATTTTTATTGCCGCACAGTTCTTGCATTTTCACTGTAAATGCCTCCATTTTAACATTTATCAAAATGGATGTTGAGATTAATAAATGACTACTCACATTTGTTCTGCTTTTAGCAAAGTCTTTGTGCAACTGCAGCTCTACTGGTTTGTTACTACATAAAACGGAGAAAAAATGAAATGTTTTAAGAAAAAGTTTTTAAATGAAAAATTCAATACTTTGCAGTAAAACTTATTAATTTTTACTTATATATAATCAAGACTGCGTTGTTATTTTCAATATAATATTTGATAAGTGGTTGTTTGTTTAACCTGTTCTTAAGTTATGTTGTGTAACACTAATATGAACCTGCATAATTTAACAATGTTTTCACGAGATATTATATCGTTTTCACAAGATAATTTTTCGTTTTCACGAGATAATTTTTTTCTAGATTACGTGTCCTAAATGTACCACCGTAGTAAACATTGTTTTCACTAAATGTTTTTTTTTTTTATGAAAGTGTGATAAATCCCCATGTTCTGCTTATTTAACTTTTAATTTGATTGCCAACAGTGTTTATGTTTAATATGCCGAAAAGAAACTAAATGCACAATTCATTTATATATGTTCAAATTACTTTTTGGTTTATCCAGTCTATAAATTGCACATTTATGAATATGTTTCCTTTGCACATAAATCATCTGTGTCACTTCTAACACAATAAATAACAGAACAATTATTGAAGTTTGCTTGTATCACTAATTTGGGCATATCAATGAATAAATGAATTTCGAACATCAATGTATATTGCAATAATCTTTGATTTTAAAGTTTTACTAATTAGATGTGTCTGCCTATAATAATTATACATGTAGTTGGTACATCTTGTGGTTTCAATATATTATCCTTTTCCCAAAAGAAAGATAAAAACATCAATGATACCACCCCGTGCTGTAGCATGTAACACATTTTCACCTTCATTATACAAATTTTAAATATTGAGTCATTTATAACTTTTTTTTGTCAAACATGTATCTTGTACTGGTTTCCATGATATAAAATTTACCAGCACTCACAGTGGTTAAACTATGCACGACAATGAATATTTATGTAATTAGGAAAATTACAAATTTTTGTACAGCTAAGACAATATTTATTGGCTTAATGAAGAATTTTATATATATATATATATATATATATATATATATATATATATTTGTTTCAATGGTATCCAAATGATATATCACAATAAATTAGCAGACCTTTTTTGTATTCATATGAAGCAGAATTTGTTCAAAATCTTATACGTGAAAAGAAGAAAAACACTTGCTGTGGCCTTCAACTTGACATTTAGATATATTGACGACGTATTGTCGATACGATATATCACGGTGAGCTTGAGATAAAAGATACCACAGAGTCTGACACATCTGTTTCATATTTGGATATTTTACTTGAAAAAGACGTTAATGGTAATCTAACAACCAAGCTTTATGATAAACGTGATGACTTTAACTTTTCAATCGTCAACTTCCCTTACTTATGCAGCAATAGACCTTCATCACCTGCATACGGGGTTTATATCTCTCAGTTGATTCGATACGCAAGAGCATGTTCTAGATATGTACAATTTCTAAAACGTGGTAAATTATTGACAAACAAGTTGATGAAACAAGAATATCAGCAGTCTCGTTTAAAGTCATCATTTCGTAAGTTCTATGGTCGATACAATGACCTTGTCAGCAAATACAATTTATCATTGAGTCAAATGCTGACTGACGTTTGTCATACTAATTGTTAGGCCATTATTGACACACTGAATTGTCGACGGATTTTTCCGTTATTTCCCGATCATGACAAGGAGGAAACGGCGGGCGTGACCGCTCGGCAGGGGATGCTCACTCCTCCATGGCACCTGATGCCACCTCTGATGTTTTGGAGGTCCGAGTTTGCTCTGCTCCTATTTTGTATTGTTTAATTGACTTTTGAGCTTGAAAATTGTTCAATATCTCCATATATTTCATACAATGTATGGGAAGGGAGCTAACTTAGACAAAAATATGTAATCTTTACAGTTTCTCAAAGGAACAATTCAATTAGAAAAACCTTGATATAAAGCTCAATTTCACCCCTAGACAAAATGTTATTCTTCAAAATTACATTCCTTGCAATTAAAAAACTTATTTGTAGTAATGAAAGGTAAATTTATAAGGTTTCTTATATCAGTATATGATAACCGCAAGGTGGACCGTCCCTTTTGTGTCTAATATAAGTGAATATACCTGTCTTCCTCATTTCAAAGATGTTCTTGCCTGTCTAAATAGGTTTCTCCTTCTTAATACATTTTATACATACGGTAGATTAAATCATTCAAAACTCTGTGATCATTTCTGTACACGTGCACGTCCTTTTGTCTTTCACGGGGTAGAGATACAAGAGAAACAACAGTGATTACGTCAGACTGAAGTTCCGCTCGCGTATAGTTGCAGATTGAGGAACTGTCTTTTTAATTTCCAGTGGAAAATAACAAGTCTGAAAGAATCATATCCCAATTGAAGATTTTTCTGATAATTGAAAAAAAATTAGCTTATAAAATTTTTTATATTATAAGTACTGAATTGGGTGGATTTAGATTTCATAGAATGTTCTATATATTGGTAAAATTGATGTAGGACTCTCACAGTCATACCCAAGGTAGGTCCCATTCTGAAGGGAAAAATAATTCTTTTAAAGCATTACCCCCAAGGCCAAGTTAAAATTCCTTTGTTTGCAGTTGCTGACCTTAGAGTTTTAAGAGTGGGTAGTTAGGTATGTTTTTTTTAAATAAAGCTCATTTAGAAAATCATCTAAATAAATTAAAGGTCAGTAACAAAGGTTTTTAATTAATGACCACACCTACAAGAGACAGATTGAATATTTATGCAACCATATTTTATGCCCTGCCATGAATATGGCCGGAGTTCATCCACCTTCCGTCTGTCCCTTCACACTTAGGGTTTAGCTCAGTTCAAAGCTGAGTTTTAAAGAAACTATTCAAGATATTTTTATCCAATTTAAAATTGTATTTGAGATGGTCCCATAAAAATAGCCAGACGGTAGATTTTCACTAAACTTGGCATGTATACTGAAGTCAATGTAAAGTACATTAATATAAAATTAACGAGTTTCCCGAAGGACCCGCAAGTTTTACTTCAAAGTGCCGAGCGCATGGCGAAGGAACAGTTGCTACCCATTTTTTATCGACTTATGTCAGTCGCGGCCAAGATTCGAACTCGCAACCTCCCGATCACTAAGCGAGCGCATTACCGACTAGCTACCGTGAACGGTGGTTCATAAAAGAGAGCAAGTTTAGAAAAATATTTGCTGAATCAGTTTCTCTGTTATCAAATGACTATTCATAAACTTTGTGCAAGTATTCTATTTTTTTTTTTAAAGTATCTATACTGATATTCTTGATGTGTGTTATGGAATGGATTGGGGTGGTTTAAGAGGTTAAAGTAATAGTATCCTGTACAAATACATGTAGAATGTTATTTTATTTCAGGTGTTTACATGTCTTCGATTTTTGGCAAAGGTGATTACCTTTCAGAAAAAGCCGATATTCATGGAATATCAACGTCGTCAGGGTGTTTAATTGTACATCGTGTAATTGATCTATTTGCACCACGCTAAAGAACATCACAAGTTTCCCACAGGATTTAAAGAAAATCAAGACGGAATTCTATAAAATTGCACGTTTCCCAGTGCAGCTGAGGGGTGGACTGTATCAACTTTCATTGAAGTACTTCAATACCAGGTAGCAAGATGCCTATGGACCACAACACTCACCTGAGTTACCGTGATCCTGCTGTTCATCATGATTCTTAAATTAAATTTCCCCCCTCTTCCTTCCCACAAAAATTATTCTTATATTCCTTATTTTGTTTTTACACAATCCCCAAAAATACATGTACAATATCTGCAGATACTTGCATATCTTATCATTTATCATTATAAATATGCTCCTGCTATTCTTGAGAAGATTTAAAGATTTAAAGAGACTTTTCTTGTTCATGTATATTCATATTTGATTTTCCATTGTCGCCCACTCTACCCCCAGGGACCATGATTTATTCAATCCTAAATCCAGCTACATGTATGTAAGGAAGCTTTTATTATCATTTTATTTTTTCTCTGGCCTATAGTGGCTCATAAGAAGATTCAGCAGTGTGTGGCCCTTCGCTTAAATTTGAATCTTCCTCCAAGAGACCAAGACTGTTTTTTGCCAAGCTTGATTGAAATTGGGCCAGCGGTTTTGGAGAGGTAGTGGAAAATGTGAAAAGTTAACAAGACATATGATGGACAGGCGATTAGAAAAACTCAATGTTCATTTTAAAATTCACTACAGGTGCCAGCGACGGGACACAGATTCCTATCCAAGGGATGTCTTCAGATGATGAGCACCTATACATTTGTAGAAAGGGTTTCACTCCATAGATATGTGCAGGCTGTAGTAAAACCATAATTACGGTACAATTTATTTAATTTAGATTCATGTATGACGTATTAAACAGTAATACTTGATGAGTTACTTATGTACCAATATATAGTTTCACAAAATCACTTGAGGAATGGTATTTATTTTTAAACAAAGAACATACTTTTCTCTCAAAATGATCTTACAAAGTGTCTCACCAATTTAAAATTTGTACATAAAGTAACAGATCTTCCTGTCTTTTTGCGGATTTACAAATGCAGTATGCAAATTTCCTGGTTCAGCTCATGATGCCTATATCTTCAACAGCAGTTCTTTGCCACAGTGCATGTCAAATCTGACTGATGGAGGATGGCTATTGAGAGATTCGGGTTACCCCTTAAAAGAGTGGATGATGACTTTTATCAACAACCCTAAAACTGGCCAAGAGGAGCGGTATAATTTAGCACCCTGCAGAACAAGAAATGTAATTGAAATGGTCTTTGGCGTACTGAAGGCCCGTTCCAGGTACATCCAAGCATTTGATCTTCAATTCTTAGAAAATTTTATCAAACTTATTTTCACATAAAGAAAATAAAAGTTCCAACGTTGAAAATCGAACCCGGTACCTTCACCTTCTTAGTCGGGTACTCGTCTGACTGTGCTATCGAAGCTGTTCAATGTCACCGGATTTAACTTACTGCAGTACACTTTTTTCGCCTTACTTTCTATCTACGTATACATTAAATACAACTAATTTGTTATATATATCTCCGTTACTGCCTCCGCTATCTTCTCTAGAGCAAAACAGTTCCTCTGCTGAATAAGTTTCATCTCCTCTAAGATTTTTAGTTTCTTCATCCGATAGGCCTTAAACTTCTGCATTTTCTCCTCCTCATATCGAAAATATATATCACTTGCACTATCTCTAAATTGCAAAATAACGTTTAGCGTGTTTCATTCATCAAATGTTTTTATACAGTCAAAGAAGATTTTCTCGTGCTCGTATAACAGCGGAATAACTAAGTTACTGTGTAACTAATTGAATGGGATGTTATTTTTAATTGGCTTGATTAGTGGTTCAAGGGGCATGGGTTCAAATCTTCTTCTGGTCTGTCGAATTTTCTCCAAGCCAATTACAAGACATTTGCATAAATAAGATGTATGTGTATTATGGATTACAATTTCTGGCCAATTTTGGAAAGTGACTCCAGTTACCAAGTAGACCTTGACTGTATAATGATAGTTGTAGTTTCGAATTTCTTATTCAATTACTTTTGTAGTTGACTATTAACATGTGTATGATAATTGCAGCAGAATTGAAATAAGACTTATTAGAGTCTGAAGTTTACCATTCTATGCCTTTTTTGTTGCCCTGAAACAGGCTTCTTAGATTAGTTGTTACGCTCTTCTGTAAATATGAATCAGATATATGAATATCAGAATGATTATACTTCATTACAACAAGAATTCTTTTTTATTATATTTTCAACAGTGAAATACTGTGACTTATTCATTGAATAAGTAATATTCTCTCACAGTGTGAAAGGATACCAAAGTGATATTCTCTCACAGTGTGAAAGGATATCAAAGTAAGTAGAAATGATTTCTGGCCTGTCATAAGATAGAAATAGTAACTAAACCATCTTAATAGAGACCAAAACTGTAAATTTCTCCCAAATGTATAGCTTAAATCAATTTTACAATGTTTTTAATCTCACAATTGCTAAGCTATGACGTTTCAGCCGCTCAACTATGACGTCACAGCATACAACACTGTGTTAAGAAAAGACAGAGGCAAAGAGAACTCAAAGAAAATGTAATAAACAGAAAATTCAGTGTTTTGTAGTTGGATATAAAATTTATATCACTCGTGAGACAGGATTTTTATGCCCCTGGATCGAAAGATCCCGGGGGTATATTGTTTTTGTCCTGTCTGTCTGTCTGTCTGTTGTCAACTTTAACCTTGCCCATAACTTTTGATTGGTTGGAGCTATGACTTTCATATTTCACATGTATATTCCTTGTGACTAGACCATCATATTTGACCTTGACCTTGGATTTGACCCACTTTTGCAAAATTTTATGAGACTTTAACCTTGGCCATAACTTCTGAACAGTTGGTGCTTGGGGTTTCAAACTTCACATGTGTATTCTTTGTGACAAGGCCTTCCTTTCGATACCAACCACGTTGACCTTGACATAGGAGTTTGACCTACTTTTGAAAAACTTTAACCTTGGCCATAACTTTTGAATGGTTGGTGCTAGGGCTTTCATACTTCACATATGTAATCCTTGTGACAAGACCTTCCTTTGGATACCAACCACTTTGACCTTGACGTTTTACTTACTTTTAAAAAACTTTAACCTTCGCAATAACCTCTGAACAGTTGCAGCTAGGTCTTACAAATTTCACAGGTATATTCCTCGAGACAAGACCTTTCTTTGGGTACCAACATTTTTTATCTTTTGACCTGGATTTTGACTTGCATTTGAGAAACTTGAACCTTCGCCATAAGCTGCCGTACGGGGGCATCAGTGGTTCACAAACACATCTTGTTTGATATTTCACTCGTGCTTCGCAATCAAAAAATCCTGTCCCACTCGTGAAATAAATTCCATATCCAACAACAAAACATTGAATATCCTCTATATATTATTATTATTATTATTTCTACTAAGGACAGTGAAAGTCTTAAAGAAAATGAGTCAAGGAAGAGATTATTTTTCTATGAAAATACAAATTGCATATCTCTCTTCTTTTTTCATTAAAAAATCATTTTATTGTAAAAATAAATACTTATTTCACTGTGTATTTTAACTCAATTATGTATATATGCCTTACTACCACCAAGTAATGAACTTCTGCTACCTATACTGGCACTAATGTAATATCGATATCACTGGACAGTGACCGAGGCATGACGATATCTTTGAAATAAGAGATTAGTATGTAGATTACTTTAAAGTGATCAAAAAGCAATGGATGAAAATGACATTAATGTAAAGCACTCACATGTTTTGGTGACAATCAAGCAAGCAATACATTTACAACTGGTGTTTTGTCAAAGCTGTGTTCAACTTAAATCTGGTACATTTACACTTTAAGTAATAAATAAAAGGGCACATTGGGTGGAGGGTCCAGGCTCAGCAGAATCTGCAGTGGATGGAATTAGTAGTCATACTAATGGAAGAAGCTTTCTGAACTATAATAATACAAAAAAAATAAAACAAACATATTACTTTCACTTGCAATGACTCTTTTTACAAGTAATGTAGTTTATTATTTTAGTAGGTCACCTGAGTTTACTCAAGTTACCTTTTGATGTCTGTTTTCCTCTGTCGTCGTGCGTTAACATTTAAGCATTTTCAGCTTCTTAAAAAATTTCAACCAATTTTGGCACACGGCATCTATGGATGAAGGGGAGAAAACATTGTGAAATTCATGGCCCCTGGGGCCTGAGGGTTGGGGGGAAAACCATCAAAATTAATACATTCTTTAAAAATCTTCTTCTTTACTCCTGGACATCAAGCAGCCAAGCTGTTAGCATGATTGTAATAAGCATTGATCATGAGCCTTCTACCAAAATTGTGAAATTCAATGGCCCAAGTTAATTTTGTTTTATACTTCTATGGACCCTTTACAGTGTTGTATCATACACAGGTAACTGTTAAGGGGGCTCTCTACACCAACAACGTAGGAAGATTTTTGTTGCATGCATTCACTTTCAATAGTTGAGTCAATATCCAAGAAAATATATTCCAAAAGTATCAAGCTTTATTTTATTTTATTAAATTTTGAATTATATAATAGAAATATCTATTTTTTTCACTTTTTTCAGTGGTTAAGGTTTTTATTTTGTATGTAAATATATTGTTATGAAAATTTATAATAATAAAAAAAAAACATAAACATCAGAAATGAAGTTTGAATATTTTTTATTCAAATGTACAAAAAAGAGAAATAAAAACACTGAAAATTACTGTCAAGGAAATATGCTGGTTGGAATCCTACAAAACTCTAAAAATATAAATAATATTCATAGGTAAGAAGATGAAAGAAAGAAATTGAATGAAATTGAACAATTAAAAAAAAATTGAGACATTACAAAAATCATGGTAGGAAAGATCCTATTAAACAGTTATCTTTCTTTATTTTACCTGAACTCAAATATCTTGGTATCAATTTCCTTTTTTTTTCTTTTGTTAAAAATAATACAAAGAATTATTTACGAAATAACAGTAATACATGTAATTTCATGCAAAAAATTTATCTATCTATTAATCTATCTACAATGTATATATCTAAGAAATACTTATGATCATAAGCAGCTGTTACTAATAAATAAGAAAAAGTCACTATAGCTACAATGATATATATATATATATAGTTATATAAGAAAAAAACATAGAGAAGCAAAACAAATGCCAAGACACACTTTGCAAACAACACAGAACAAGCACATACAAAGGAAACACGAAACAAAAATATTTGAAAATGGCACATGGATATTTTAAATATGAAATGAAATGATTAAATTTGAAAAAATTGCAGAATTTTAGAGAAGATAAGAACAGAACAAGATATACTTACAAACAAACATGAACTGAAGCACACATAGGACACACAGAACAGAAAAAACTTGAATGATACATGAATATTTTCAGAAATGAAATGAACACAATGATTAACAAACAGAAAAAAAGTATAGTTACCTGTCAGGTCTGTACAGAATATATACACAATGTCCGAGACAAATGGGGTCAAACTTACTTTTGTTAATTGTCTTACCTTTGTACAGTTTTCTGAAAAGGGAAAAGTGGCTTACATGATATTCATGTGATTATCTTTTTATTTGAAAATTATGTGAAAATCATGTAAAAATTATATAAATATTTTTTCATGCGAATATCATGTGAATAAGTTTGTATAATATTCACATGTCAGCAAATATCAGCTGTCTCGTTTAAAGTCATCATTTCGTAAGTTCTATGGTCGATACAATGACCTTGTCAGCAAATACAATTTATCATTGAGTCAAATGCTGACTGACATTTTTCACACTAATTGTTAGGCCATTATTTTACACACTGAATTGTCGACGGATTTTTCCGTTATTTCCCGATCATGACAAGGAGCACACGGCGGGTGTGACCGGTCGGCAGGGGATGCTCACTCCTCCATGGCACCTGATCCCACCTCTGATGTTTGGAGGTCCGTGTTTGCTCTGCTCCTATTTTGTATTGATTAATGGACTTTTGAGCTTGAATACTGTTCGTTATCTCCATATATTTCATGTATATTATTTAGAACTTTCATGTGAAGTTTCTCTGCACGATTTTTATGCGATATGCTCTTCATGTAAAATTCATATGAAAGTTATGTCAAAATGGCTTAAAGTTTTCACATAAATTTCACGTCTTGTTTTTCCTCTCTTTCTCATCTAGAGAATTTACATGAAATTCATGTGAATTTCATATAAAATTTATGTAAGCAACTTTTGCCTGTGATACCCCTGTTATAATATATCAATTATGTAAAACTTATTAAAGGTACATGCGTATTTATTTTTTTTTTTTAAAAAAGACAAGTAAATGAATAATATCTTTGCAAATAAAACAAACAACTTGATTCAAATTCCATGTTAAGAAAAAAAACTTCAGGAAGATAAATGAGTGACTAACTTTGCAAACACAGACTTTGTTCTGGTCACCCTTACCACTCCTTCAGATTTTGTTTCACTCAAAATATTCTCAATTCCCTCTTGTCCTCCTCTTTCATATGCCACTTTCAAATGTTGGTATGTCAAACCAGACTGGGCTATTTTTCCTTAACATGTAATTTGAAACAATGTTTATTAATGGTTGCAAAGATACTAAGCATTCATTTGTCTTTGATTTGTACTCTATTGAAGATATTACATACTGTACACTAAAACTGTGTTTTAATAAAATTTCACAGCTTATGTTTAAATTTAAAACCAATGATTGCAATGCCTGTACATCTTCAAGAGGTGAGTGGGCCATATATGACATAGACATACAATCTTTAACTAAAGTTTCCAGCTTGTAACACTTCTTTCCTGGCAAAACTTCCCTTAGCACATACAAACTATCAACAAAACCTTCAAAAGGTAACAAATTACATGTACAATTTAAAAAAGCTTTCCTTAAAATGATTGCATCGAATGCCCGTCCATTGTGACAAACAAGTAAGGGTTTGTTAAACTGCTAGGCATCTTTCAATAGATAAACCTTTCAACTTTTTCCTTGTGATGAAACATCACCCCATTGACAACATGTAAGCCATGTGATTTTAAAAACATTTTTACATTTTATTTGAACCCCCCCCCCCCAATCATATAAAATAAATGAGAGCTTACATTGGCATTTCAATGCTGAAATCAGTGATTAAAAGGGATGTGTGAAAGATTTATTAAATTAAATTCTGGTGTGGCATTCCTCCTTAACAAAAGGTCCATGGGCATAATGTTCATTTGATACAATGCAGTATTTTCTTTTATTTACATTTTTGATACATGTGAAGTTGTAAATAATTTGGAAAATTGTACATTTTTTCAAGAATGATTGCTATCAATTCTTCAGTCATCAAAATAAAAATAAGCAGTCCATGTCTGAAATGAGCATTTTGTATCCTGAAGACTAAATGAGTCAACATGGCAGATGTAAGCCAAAATAATAATTTTTTGTTCACCTGAGCCAAAGGCTTAGTATTTACAATACATTTTTATTGTACTTTTATTTTGTAAACTTTATGAAAGCTTTGGCCACAACACAAATAGGGATGGGGAGTCAAAAGGTGAAATTAATTAATACATTCTGAATTTACAATCATTCAAAGCTGTCTAAGTGCAACGCCATAAGCGAAATTCAACAATTTTCTTCAGAACTGTTCAGGATTGGACAGGTAAGAAATGCATTCGGACAAGTAACATTTGTTGGCAGCTCGTCCGATGAACATTTGAATATTTTAGTAAATGTTGAGTCCTAACAATATAATTTAGTATGTCAGACTCTACTACTCTTGACTTTTTAAAAAATCTAATAGTATGTATACTTATATTTTCCCATAAAAACTACAATTCCTTGTCATGGCCCACCCATTTCTCTAGAACCATGATTTAAACACACTTGAATCTACATTAATGGAGGATGCTTGCAGTGGTTCTTGAGGGAAAAAAATTCAACCATTAATTTCCCCCTTTTGTTGATTATCTCCCCTTTCAAGAAAATTTGACCCTATTTTTTCTCCAAACTTGATAAGAACATTTCATTACACACAAAGGTTGGTTGAAATAGGCCTAGTGGGTCTGGAAAAGTTGAAAATATTAATGTGAAGAGTTAACAGAAGGACAGACAAGTCAGATGATGGGCAACACACCCCTACTAATGTTATTGTGATTTAAATTCAAGACACGTAGTGTAGGTTGACCCATTCAAAGGTTATAGGTTAGAACCGATTTTATTAATAAAATTAGCAGTAAACAGGAAATTGCTATAGTCTGTTTCTTTTAAAAACATGTCCTATGAAAAATGTGTTTCCAGACCTTTCTGAGAGATGTTCCTGATTTTAAACAGAAAAGGCTGGGGGGGGGGGGTGTCTTCGCTTTTGTGATAATTTACGGCGAAAATTTGATCTCAGTAGTAACAGTTTTTCCAAAATCGCCCAATCCGCTGGTAGAAAAAAATGTGTAATATCTTCTTCAATGACAAACCTTTGTTTACCTTATATGGCTATTGTTATTAATGCGCAGAGAGGACCATACCACGAACAATTGACCAATCGTTGAATGAATAGCAACGTTTACTGGACAACTACATGTATACATTTTACTTCGAACACGTGGTAAAGGTCAATCTACGATCGATATTAAATGGACTGCAAAAACCAGTTAAAAAAACAAAACTGTTTTTAAAAAAAATTAAATGATTAGAAACTATGAAAGACGTCACTGGTGTTTGCAATTTGTTGTTACGTTGTTAACTAGAAATATTATATAATAATATGTAGTCTGTGTCACGTTCAGAACACCAGCACTTCAAGGTTAAGGAAAACGAGCAGCATCTCTTAGGCATTTAAACAGTTAAATGGACAGCAAAGATTTTTTTTTTACATGAATACCCGTGGTCACATGTGATTTTGGCCAGGGAACCCACCTGACAATTGTATTCACCGATAGTACAACAAAGGAATACAGACGCAATTAAATTGCCTTACAGTCTGACTTTGAGAAAAGCTAGAATTCCACGTTTATTTAACAAATGAATTGTTTGTAATTGTGAGCATGGGAATAATAGAATAAAAATGGACAGATTACTTTTCATCTACGAAATGCATGAAAAAAAATGTTCATTGTGCCTTTCCGACCGCCTGTAGATTTGGGTTTTTCCCAAGCGTAAAATTCTTGTAGTATCCGTAGTAGCCCACAATGCAATTCAACTCATTCAGCTGATTTTTCAGTTTAAGATTTTTGGTACCTCATTTGCTAATCTGACGCCCCCCCCCCCCCCCCCCCCAAAAAAATAGTCCCAGTTTCCTTGCAAGTGTTTTTGTTCAAAAATAATTTTTAATATATAACTGCAGAAAATAATTTCATTAGGAATACTTATTGAAGTTTGAATGAATTCAAGAGAGACTAAAGTACATTTCTACAGGTATTGTACAGTGGTGAGAACTGAAATGCAACATAACTTTTCTGTTTTCCATGTCTCCACGTGGAAGTCACTTCCTAGCCACATTTCCGTGAATAATTTACCTTATCTCTTGTAGTCTCGGTTAATCTCGCCAGAGCTACTGTCAGAGCTACTCCTCGAGTTTTAATTTGCAGAACACCGAAAAATAAAAGGTTCCGAACACATTAGTAGGAGTGAACAGGTGATCAGAAAAATTCCCTTTAACTTTTGTTTCAGGTATCCGAGTTAAAATGTTTATACAGATCATGTATATGATAATGGGTGGCCCTAGAACAAATATATTGATAATAGAATCTAATGACTCTTAAAACATTACTTTAATGAAAACATTATTTGTCAGGTACAGGTGATTGATATAATCAACAACATATATAAGACATTCCAGCGTGAATGCAGAGAGGGAAGGGTGAAAAATATCTCAAACCCTTTTAAGCGTCTTTTGGCAGCGACAGGTAAGGATTTCTATACAAATTCTATGATACATATAAAGTAAAAAAAAAAACTTATGATGAAGTGCTAGGGACTTAGGATTTTGCTTCAATATAAATGTGATTTATCATGTCAGTTAAATTTACAATATATATATTCTAATGCTACAGGGAATAAAGTTTTTGATGTAAGTGTCAATCAATACAAGCATGATTTACTGTATTGATATTAAAGTACCTATTTTTCAAAAGAACCTTTTATTTTAAAAAAAACTGACATGAGGCCCATGGGTCACATCACTCAGCTGAGCACATTGGCTAGGAAAAAGCACTGATCAGTTCAGTATTGAGAAAGTTTACATGGGGGTTGGGACAACCTTGAATATTTACACTATTTGAGGGTGTACTATGTAAAGAATCTTTCCTATAAATTTCAACTTTTTTGGCCCAGTGGTTCTTGAAAAAAAGATTTTCAAAAGATGCCACCAATTTTTGCTAATTCTTAATTACCTACCCTTCAAGAGAGTGTGGCCCTTTGTTTAAACAAAATTGAATCCCCTTTACCAAAGAATGTTTTGTGACAAGTTTGGTTGAAATTGGCCCGGTCAAAAATGTAAAAAGTTTACAGATAGATGGACAGACGGACAACAAACAAAATGTGATCAGAAAAGCTCAGTTTAGCTTTCAGCTCAGGTGAGCTAAAAAGATAATCTCTGAATTTTATCCTGTGACAGTTTAGTTCATTAAATCTCTACCATAATTTAGGATTATCTGAAAAGAGTCTTAGAGCTAAGCTGAAAACTGAAGATCCAGTAGAGACAGTTGTTGAAGACTTGCAAGTTCCTCCTGTAGAACAGAAGTTCCACTCCAATAATGGGCTTAATGACTTTGATGTGGACCTGGTGAAAAGGACCATCCATGAGATGCAGTTAGGGGGCGAGTATGTTTCTCTCCGTCGACTGTCAGGTTTATTGGTAGAAAGGGGAATCAGGATCATCAAGTCATTACTGGGACGGCTTTTGAAGAAACTTGGATTCAGGTAAAGTACAGTACGGCAAATGTTTGAGTTCTCAAAAATTATCTGTAAGAAAACCATATCATTAATACACAAATATAGCATTATATTTTTATATAAAGAAAATTTTATAACAGTTTCACAGACTATTTGCAAATTACAGATTAATTGGAAAAGATCATCTATTTTGATTTTTTTTGTGAGGCCCATGGGTCACATTGCTTACCTGAGCACTTGAGTTGGAAAGAACAGTAATCAGTTTAGTATTGAAAAGTTTAAAAATGTTAGACATATAAGTGGTCCTTGAATCTACAAAATAGAGGATGCTTCCACATTTCTTTGACTAATCATGGCTTTAGATTTTTAAAGAATTTTATATTCTACTTTGGCCCGTCCCTACCTCCTTGGGACATAATCATTTAAAATCTACTTAATTAGAACAACAAAATCTGTGTCAACCGGCCACACTCGCTGTAAGCCCCAAGTATTGATCAGGTACTGTAGATGGCTTTGAACAAACTACATCTATGCTACGTGAGGATGCTTCCATGCAAGTAAGACCAATCAGAGGAAGATTTTTTTGTATTTATTCCCATGTAAAATTTTGATTAATTTCTATGGCCCAACCCTTCTACAGGAGTTCATGGTTTGAATCTTTGAATCTATACTCCTGAAGATGCTTCCACTTAAGCAGTTTCATATTTTCTGGCTTTGTGGTTCTTGAGAAGATATTTAAAAGATTTATTTTCATTAATTCATAGTTATCTCCCCTTGGAAGAAGGTGTGGTCCTTCATTTGAACAAAGAACTCAATCCACAATATGCCTTATTTGGCCTAGCAAATATGAAATTTTCAAAAAGGGATTTAGAATAAATAAAAGTGTTACTTCTCACCCTAGAACATTGACTCATTTCACATGTATAACATTTTCTTTGTACCGGATATTAATAAAGGCAAACTAAACACTAAACCCACAGTGGTTCGAGGTTTTCCGGGAAAATTCCAAAATTTAGCACATATTAATCTAAATTTACACATACAGCACACCCGTTACCGCAAAATAATAAAACAGAAATTTAAATATTGAAGTCCGATAAATGTTTTCCAGTGAAAAGATTTTGCGTTAACGAGTGTGCTCATATTGAAAATAAATAAATAAAAAAATTCCATTTCGCGTGAAAATTATCGTCTGTTATGATTCCTGGAAGAAACGCAAGAATATTAGAAGCTGTAGAGATTTATGAATTTTTTCTAAAAAGACACACTATTTCTGGGAGACATGCTGTGTAAAGGTAAGTGATTCTTGTTTCTACAAAAAAATTAATAACAGATGATCAATAAATTTCCATAACAGATGATCAATAAATTTCCATGGACATATTTTTTATAAAGTCAGCAAATTATTACAGTCCTAAGTAATTGGTAGTGTGGCACTCCACTAAATAACCTGCCGATTTGTTTCAACATTACATAAGATAAATTCTCTCAATCTATCAACCTTTCGCTGAGCTATCTTTCACCATATTCCATACTATGTCGTATACTCCGGGACAATCTTTTCCTTACGAATTTTGCTTTATATTTTTTTTTTATAAACTCCCTAAAGAAAAGGCGTTATTAATCAATCGAAGTAATTTTGATAACAAAGAAAAGAAAAAGCTTTTTATATGACAATTTTTTTTTTATTAAAATATGTATAAGAAAGTTTCTTGTTTATATAAAATAAAAAATATCCTATTTAGAAGAAATTATTCAACACAATAATTAAATAAATTACGGTAAAGAGCAGTAACTCATTCAAGGATCACCAAACAGTAGTGCATGCATCCTTGCTAAATTTCAATTTCAACACAAAACCAAGAAACATCAACAGTAACAAAAGAAAGAATAAACCAAGGGGAAGGGGAGACAAGGAATTAAAAAACAAAACAAAAACAATACATCTATTTCTGGTAACAATAACTTAATTTGATGAATTTATAAACGTGAAATTTCAATAAAATTTTTTAATAATTTTTTTTGTTTCATTTATTTAAAATTTCAACATGAATCCAAGAAACACCAACAGAACAAAAGAAAGAAAAAAGCAAGGGATGGGGGGGGGGGGGACTAAATAAAATGGAATTTAAAAAATTCAATACATCTATTTCTGGTAACAATAAATTACTGTGAAATTTTTGAAATGACTGTAACTTACACAAATATAAATATTTTTTAACATCATTTTTTTCTCTTCTCTTTTTTATTATTTATTTATTTATTTTTTTTCTTTCATGAATAAAGAATTAAAGTTAAAATATTATAATTTTAAACATTTACAAATAGAAAATACATTGTATTACCACTGTATTATTATTTTTTTTAGTATTTCAGATGTCTGGTTCTGCAAGAAAGTTTTATTGCTGCTTTAACTGCCCTCGAAGAGTGCGGCAAAAAGACAGACACAGTGTTCCGAAGAAATGTAGGGCTGTCATAACAAAGCTGTCCGGAAGGACACCCTCGGACAGGGATTTTCTTTGCAATAAATGCAAATGCGTGTGCTACTACTATCTTAAAAGAAAGGAGCACCCCAATTCTTCCAGACCTCAAGACCATGGTAAGAAAGAAGTGTCATCAGCACCCTCTGCACCTCCATTTAGCCCACCATCGATTAGACTACCTTTTCCATGCACATCAAGGGGACATGCTATGTGCTGCATCTGTAAACGTCCTGGACCCAAATTAGTTGTAGTTCCAGTTGACCTAAGGCACCGCATTTTTATTTCAAAGGAGGTTATTATCCCAGCTTGTTCTCGTTGCTGCCCTAACCATCCTCAACAAAGCATCCAAGATCTCAATCCTGTTGCTAACACCACCACCTTCAACAAAACATCCATTGTTCAACTTATAAAGTTTTTACGGTCTGAAGTCATGAAGAGTGAGAAAACTAGGCTGGATTTCAACAACAGTGAAAGTCTTACTGACGCTGAATACCTGGATCTCCTTGGAATTTCTAAAGCTGCATTTCAAGACTTGTTGATGTATGTTGAGGAAATGAAAGTCAGATCAACTCCAGCACGAAGCGTACGAACCAGCCTTGCCATATTCTTGATGAAGCTCAGAGGAGGAGATTCAAATCGCATTCTCTCTACATTATTCAATGTGTCAAAATCCAGTATACATAGAGCTATTAAATCAATTAGAACAGCTTTGATGAATGGCAGATTTGTAACAGAGAACCTTGGATTTGGTCACATCACAAGAGAAATGGTCATCCAACAACATACTCGACCATTAGCCCAGTCCTTTTTTGGTGATGCAGGAACCCAGCAGGCCATACTTGTCCTTGATGGAACCTATATCTACATAAATAAAAGTGGTAATTTCAAGTTCCATCGACAGTCGTTTAGTCTTCACAAGGGCAGGCCCCTAGTTAAACCACTAGTTATTGTGTCCACTACTGGCTACTTCGTTTCTGTAATGGGTCCTTACATCGCCAAAAACAACGACGCCACCATACTTAACCACGCCATGAAAACCAACATTGATGACATCTGTAATTTGGTCAAGGAGGAAGATATTTTTGTGATTGACAGAGGATTTAGAGATTCCTTGGATTATCTTGAGCAGATGGGAATCAAAGCGCAGATCCCGTCCTTCATGGCAAAAGGTGAAAAACAGATGGCGACTGAAAATGCCAACACCAGTAGATTAGTGACAAAGGTATTAAATATGACCAACTTTGTACTTTTATTAAAAAAGTTCTAAAGAAATTTTTTTTATCTATTTGAAAAATTCATTTGCATACATATTCTGAACAAGTTTTAACAGGAAGTTTCTACATAAACTGCCCTTATAATACATGTACCTATATATCTATCATCTATCCACAGATACGCTGGGTTGTCGAATCCGCAAATGCTCGGATAAAGCAATGGCGTTATTTGGGGAAAATACTTCCATCAAGCCAAATACCACACATCGGTGATTTTGTCCGGATTGTGTGTGCCATATCCAACAGGCATGTAGTTTTCTAGTTTACTAGAAAAAATATAACATCTGAAAAAATAATTTTATTTACCTTTTAGTAAAGAAGTTCCATATGTTTATCAAGTATATTAGAGTAATCTAAAAATGCTGGTTCACATGAAAAAAATTTTCTTGAATTGAAAAAAAAAAACAACAAACATTTGTTTTGTTCTGATCCTATTACCAGTTAAATTTCAATTTACAAAAGTTCATATGCCATAATTATTAGAAATTATTAATACAAATGCTCACAAATGATTTATTTCTTTCAGGTACTTGAAACCACTTTCTACTGATGATACTGAAGAGGATCTTGCTCTTGGTTCCAAGATGCTGTACCTCTCCAAACAGGTAAATTCTCTGCAGCAACATGTGGAAGAAAATAACCTGAACAGTTTGCTGGGAGGAAATTGGAGATCTGAATGACTTTCCTTGCTTGGATGAAGAACAATTAAGATCCCTAACATGTGGCACATACCAATTTAGGTTATCCCCAAGCTATGCCCAGGAGCATATTGATGGAGACTGTTCCATTCTAGTTCACAAGGAGGAGCATGGGCTTTTACGTGTAAGATTACAGAGTCGACACGTTTCTACAAAATCTTACTTGCTGTGGGTTAAGTATGAAGCTGGTGAAATCACTGGATGGTACTGTAAATACAGGAAATTTTAATTTGGAAAGAACGACTAATCCCTCAAAAAACTGGTTTCCTGCCCCGTGATCTTGACGCTAATGGACGAGTTTACCATGTTAAATCCCCGTAGACTTTGAACTTGTCAATACACCGGTTGAACTCGAGGGTTCGTTTAAATGCAGGAAGTTTGGAAAAAAAATGATCTTTCGATCGAACCTAGTTTGAAGGTCAAGATATTTATACATTTTGAGGTATGATGCGAAAAGTTAGGTCCTTAATACAGTGGGACAGCCTATAGGTGTTTTATAATTTAAGGTCCTAAGGCAGTGTACTTCTTTTCTTTCCTTAATTCAAACAGTCTGTTTGTAAAGTTCTTTTTGTGTGGTTGAAATCACAAACGTTTTCAATATTTTCGTCAAATCCTGCTTTTGCTCTGGGAAAAAACTCAAACAAATTAATGTTAATAAAAATTAAATATAAAAGTTTTCTTAATGTTTGCAAGTGGTATTTTCGTAGGCAACATTCTAAACTTTATTATAGCAATGTACCTGGAAAATGTTGTTTAATCATTACCCATAATCAATTTCTTAACATGGAATTCTTTCCGTTTTAGGTCTTGTAACATCTGTATTAAAACATGTATATTGTTTTGGTTTTTAATTAGTGCATTGTCACAATTATTTTCTTTAAAAATGCTTTTTACTGCAATTCATGTTTTATCTTAACAAAAAAAATCTTAAAGAATGCTCTACCTCTATTGCCATATCAGATTCCATTGCTTTGGATGACTTGTCCCAATTTTTTCTGCAATCATGTTCTTTTATAGCACTGTCACTAGCAGTTTGACAGAATCTACAGGTCTTGCATCTATATGAATATGCCAGTTTTTTTCCTGTATTTACTCCGAACATACTACCATGACCTGAAATTTGTGTATAAAAAAAAGGAAAGAAAAGAAACATATATTCATGTCACATATGTATGATACAGAGTACAGGTTTGTCCAATTCTGAGAATTACCTGTGAGACTGACCTTATTTTCTACCAATTCCTTGAGTCTGCCATCCAGCATCAAAACTGACAGTCTCCACACAGTATTTTCACAGTTGAGGTTTCAAGAATGACTGCTATATTAATTTGTTGTACAAATTATATAACATCATTTTTCCATAAAAAAATTATCTTTTATAACCTCAAAAATATTTTGAAATGATATAAGAAAGCTATTAAGAATATTTTCAAGGTTACCTGTCCTTTTCCTCTATTAATGCGTCTTGGCATGTTTCATCTGCTACTGCCTACAAAACTATACCTGCCTCTTTTTTTAATGTTGTAGGTAAAACAGATGGTAAATTCAGTGCTCCAAGCAAAGTATTTACAACTGTTTCCCCAATGCCACAGAAAAGCATCGCTGAAACAGGAAAAGTCAGTTATTTAAGCTTGCGCTCTTCGTACAGATATAAACAATTATGATAAAAAATTTTCTTATTTGAAAGATTAACTTTACCTGCACCCAATTTGGAATTCACATCCCATACATTTGGGCCATGTCGTTTTCCAGTAGCGACCAGTGTCACTTTCTGACAGTGCACATTTAAAGTGAAGTAAACTACCTGTATCAAAAATTTATCTATATACTTATAATTTTTATACACATTTTATACAACTGCATTATTAGCAAAATATATGTCATCACTTAAAAATATTACTTTTTTAGATTATCTACAAGCATGTGTGGTGTTGGAAACAATATGCTATAACTTATATATATTATGTTACAATGTAGTAGTATTCTCAAGTATTTTAATAATACCTAGTCCATATCTTGTATCTCCTATTCAAGAGGACAACTATAAAAGTTCTTTGCAAGAATGGCATCCTTTTCCCAGCTCTTTGATTGAGAAGTTATAATATCTGGACCGCTCTCTGGAAAAAGGGGTCTTAATGACATGAGTTTTTCCCCTGCAAATTGATGGCACTGGTCTAATAAATAATATTTCCAAGTTTGGTCGTTTAAATCCTAATAGTAACCTTGTTACAGCCGATTGAATGACGTCATTTATAAAGGTTCGCAAACCCATGCAATGTTAACGCTGCGTAAGATATATTTTGAAATTCTTTTAATTCAGGATTGCTTTTATGTAATATTTTTAAAAAGTTTTACATATACGAATAAAACATTATGAATATAAATATCTATGTTTTTTTTTAAAAATACTACTTTGATTATTACATATGTTACACTCTGAGGCTATCAAAATAAAAGAAAACATGCATGTTTTTAGTTTCATTTAAATCTCAATCTTCATTAATCTCTATGCAAACAATGTTATAATAATTATTCATTTTTTTCTTTTGAGAGTACACAAGAATGACAGGATGCAAGTCAATAAAATCATTTATACATCTATATATTTAATTCAACTATATTCCTGAAATGGGCTAGGAAAAGTTTCGTCCTGAAATGCTGGTCGCACATACGGCCTCACATGCGAGTATAAGTATCGCAAGCGAGATTCAGATAATCCACTTGCAGGAAGAACATGTGGCCTTCTAATTTCAGTAAATTGAAACCCCTTGTCCTTCAAAATTGTACCTTTTCGTCGTTCCCTCCACTGGTCTTCTTCACTGTAAAAATACCGTGTTCTTCTGAATTGAAGGAGAAGTGTTGGTACTGGCGTATACCCTTCATAGCTTTGAAAAACTTATTAAGGTAAGCTTTCCATGATCTCCATTGCCATGTTGGGTATCTCACAGCTGTGTTTGTAGAAGATTTGTTCTCATCTTCAAGTTGGCCAATACCGTCACAAACACAACGCCTGTATAGCTACTTCATACGAGCAAATCCTCCATCGATGAGGCATCGTGCGTGACCAGGAATCTGCATCTTAAAGTCTATAGTGTGGTGTTGTTTCATCATGACTCGCCACATAAAGTATCCAAGCACCTAATGAGTTTTATTCTGACTATAGCAGTTATCGGCAAGGATTGTACATGATTTCATAAGCGAGCATAAAAGTTTTGTTGCACACTTATACACCAGAGAACATGAATGTTTGTCGTGAACGCAATCTCTTCTTTCCCCGTTTGGTTGTCTCCTTACTGTTGTCCACGAGAGAACCCAAGACATGCATGTCCTTCTCTTCCTTTGACATCTCCCTCATGTTAAGGATGTGAGTATATAAAATATCACTGCTAAACAGAGAGACGCACGTATTCTTACAGCCGCATCCCCGATCCTTTGTTATATTCATCTGTCTCCTCCTCCTTTTGTGTCTGGACCCTGTAAAGTATTTATTACTTTTTTATTTGCAGGAATAAATTATTTTATTACATAAATAAATTTTATCTGAAATCCATTGATATAAATTTAACACTCATTAGAATATCTACACTTACATGGATTAACCTTACATACATGATTGCGCCCATGAGAAAAGGGTGCTTATGACAATTTTCAGAGAACAGAGAAACAACGTCACAAATTAAAGTTATGACGTAAAATTCACATCGTTGTCACCGCGGTGTTTAGCACAACAACGTGCATTTTTTTTTGGGGGGGGGGGATTTAATGTTTCATGCGGGATTTAAACCAATAAACTAGACGTGAATGTCCATTAATAAAATCGAATGTACTTTTTTTTTTCTTTTATAAATTATTTTTCTTTATCGAGTGTTATCGGAAGATAATACCGGGACCGTTTCTCATGTATCTCTGGCAATAGTAATGATGCAACTGCTGCTGTAAACATACTGAAGAAGTTTTAACCATGGACCAATTTGAGGTAAAGAAGACAAAGCACACTCAGAAATACATTACATAATCTGTCTAGCCATGTTTAAAAAAAAAACAGGATAAATTTGAGGAAATTGTTTAAATGATTGATTGATTGTATATTGTTTTACGTCCCATTCGAGAATTTTTCACTCATATAGAGACGTCACCATATACCGGTGAAGGGCTTCAAATTTTGACCTTTACTCGGCACTCAGGGCCATTGAGCAGTTAGTTATCTTTATCGTGCCAACGCCTGCCGTGACACGGGGCCTCGGTTTTAAAGGTCTCATCCGAAGGACCCGCAACTTTCACTTCAAAGTGCCGAGCGCATGGCGAAGGAACAGTTGCTACCTATTTTGTATCGACTTAGGTCTGTCGCGGCCGAGATTCGAACTCACGACCTCCCGATCACGTAGCGAGCGCTCTACCGACTGAGCTACCGTGAACGGTGGAAATTGTTTAAAAAGCAGACGTTTATTTTTGCATTAATACTTTTCATCGAAGTTACCGGTTACAGGAGTATGTAATGTTAAAAGAATTAGGCCTGACGCTTTGGTATATCTGATTAATACTCGCACAAGTATATTTTTATTAGATACACATTCAAAATATATAAACCATAAGGTACAGTACTCAAAGGATGCTTGAAAATTAGGTTACTGAAATAAGAGAGATAACTTTTATAAGCGATTGATTCTTAGAGGTTCACGAAGGGGTTTCTGTCTGTCTAGCTTCTTTGTTTTATTTTATTTATTTTTTTTTTAAGTTTGCTTTTAGGGTTGGTTAGATTTGAACATATTATATTATATAATAAACATACATGCAGTCATTGCCCATATAAGCGCTATCCATAGTTACAAGGTCAATTAAAGTTGTACGTAAAACCAATTATCTTTTTAAACAGGTAAAAATAAGTTATCTTTAAATATATAGAATATAAATGAGAATGTATTTTAGGACTAAAAATTTATTTATAAATAGAATAAAGAGAAATTATATATCTTTTTATACCTCAATATAAAAATTATCAAAAAAGAATATTAATCCGGTAAAATTAATGAGAATAATAGACAATGTATGAGTTTAATATGTTTATTTACACACTGAATTGTCGACGGATTTTTCCGTTATTTCCCGATTTTGACAAGGAGCACACGGCGGATATGACCGGTCGGCAGGGGATGCTCACTCCTCCATTGCACCTGATCCCACCTCTGATGTTTTGAAGGACCGTGTTTGCTTTGCTCCTATTTTGTATTGTTTAATGGACTTTTGAGCTTGAATACTGTTCGTTATCTCCATATATTTCATTTATTATATTCATTTTTAAGGAAATATTTATCCGGTAAAATGATGAAAATTTCTAAATACAATGTATCAACTCACGATATATATATTCTTTATTGTATTTATTTTAAAGAGAATTCATCATACATAAACAAAATTATAAAAGTTAGGTTAAACGCCCATATTATTTAAAATTCACACAGGAACCTTATAACGTCACACGCCTGATGGTAAATATATCATTTATGCTATTATGATTCTGTTAAGCGCTTAATGATTGATTCTTTTTTATTTAACGTTCTGTTCGAAATTTTTTTACTCGTATGGGGACGTCACAATATACCGGTGAATAGCGTCAAGTTTATATCCCTTTGATATTATCATGTCAACGCCTTCCGTGACACGGGGCCTAGGTTTTTAAGGTTTCATCCGAAAGACCGCAACTTTTACTTCAATGTGCCGAAGAAACAATTGACACCTTTATATAATTTTTTATCGACTTCGATCAGTCGCGACCGGAGTTTAAAACCTCGACCTTCCGATCACGGAGCGAGCGTTCTGCGGCATTTCCTCAGAAGAAAAGCAGGGTTGCTCATGGAATGAATTGAACCTTGAAAGTGCTGTCCAGTGGCATGTACAGGCATTGACCTGCATTCTGTGTGGTAGCATAGGGCAATAGCACGGCCCTGAAGCTGTTGTGGATATGGTTAAATAGTGAAAATTGGCTAAATTTTCATTAAATTTTGACCCTTCTCGTGTCATCATTTGGGCTCAATATCTAAGTTGTACATTTTTTATTCCGAAAAGCTTCAAATTACTGACTACAGAAGTGATTAGAACAAGGTATTGTTACAAGTAGAGAGAATTTTAAATTTTCCAACACACGTTTTGAAAGCACCTCAATATTAAGGAAAACGTTAGCGAAACGTTTTGATTGCAAACAGATGGCGAGGTACACGTGCTATGGTAAATAGTATGTGGTATATACACCATATGAGTTTCTTACTTTTCAGCCTCTTCTGTAATCGGTTGTTTGTGCTTGTGTTTAGAGCAGCACATTAGGAAATGAGACGTTATTTCTTTTTCGTTCGTTTTTTTTGTTTTGTTTGTTGTTTAACGTCCCTCTCGAGAATTTTTCACTGATTTGGAGACGCCACCACTTGCCGATGGAGGGTACAAATTTTGACCTATGCTCGGCACTCAGGACCATTGAGCAGTGAGGGATCTTTTTCGTGCCAGCACCTACTGCGACACGGGACCTCGGTTTATACGGTCTCATCTGAAGGACCGGTCTCAACGTCCCACACTGGGATTCGAACCCGCGACGTAAGGATCAACTCCTTACTCCGCGACTCTAGAGTAGACGTTCTACCACTGCGCTTTTCGTTCGGTAAAATAATTCTAAAATGATAACATGCCGGAAAATTATGACTTACATATTCTAAAAACTTGCTTTTAACTAATTCTTGTCTGTTGTTTATATGTTTCAATTTATATACAGTCAATTCTCGAATTATCGCCATTCGATTCATCGCCATTCTCGCATGATTTTTCAAGAACGTTTTTCCTGCTATATAAAATTCTCTTTATAACGCCAAATTCGCATACCGCCATCCGCCACCCTGTTTTCACAACAAACGTCCATTTCAAAGTGTCAATTATCTCGATATACCACCACAGGTGCATGTGGTCAGTGAAGAGACTAATTGGTTGTCGCTAACTAGATCACCATTGTAAAGCCAGAAAAGGTACATGTAATTAAAGAATTAAATAAACAACAATTTTTAACATCAACTGTTATTTTGAATTTTGTTTTCTGATAAATAAAATTGATTTAATCATGATTTCTCCACGAAAGCGTTGTAAAACTTGAGTTCGCCGACAACGATATTAGTTCAAATCCCCCTACTTCATATACTGAACATTTTGCTTTAAAATAATGATACAGTATTAATTGTGGAAGTTTTAGCAACGACGATGCCATAAACAATAAAAGTATTTACAGGAATTCAATTTACATACTATCGGCAATACATAACGACGATCGACACGGCACGTTTTTCTTAAAAACCAGACGTTCAGATTTACACAATATGTACATGTATTTATTTTATAATTGGGTATTTTGTTTTAAAACGAAATTATTGGAAGCAAAACAACTATTTGAAGCATTGCCAATTTTGAAATCTGTTTTTATATAAAGTAAGAATATAAACGCTAAATGTTTTATTTCCAAGAACGGTACATGTAACTCTATTTCTTGTTTCCCCAAAAAGAGGAAATTCAATTCATCGCCAAATTCGTTATACCGCCATGATTTCTAATTTACAAAAGGCGGCGGTTTATCGAGAATTAACTGTAATTAATTTTCATTCCACATCAGATAATTATTAATCTGTGATTCTATAAAAAGGGTTTACAAAAGTTCATCCCAACATGGGAGTGAGTACGATATAAACCAAATATCTAGGGCAGAGCTTTTATTGTTATACTCAACATGTTACGTTTCGGATTTCTTCCTCATCAAGCTTAGCAAATTTAATTGATTTCGAACCCTCTTCGCATTTGACCGATCTTTTGTCCAAGAAATTTTTCTCTACGAATGTCATTAAGGTGTTGTATCATGTTTAAAGATGCCTTATTTTTGTTACCAGTAACTAGTACTACGTCATCATCACCATTGCCGGGTGATAGTGGCTTGTACATGTAACATTTGTTTGATGTTGCACAAACATTGCTCACATAATCACCAATGCAGGGTACTTGATTGGTAGGAAGAATAGGGGCGTGATATTTCCAGTGTTAATTCTCGCCTTGGCAGCCTCTACTACCCAGCGAATCTGTAAATAAACGACCCCTCGATCATGTAGGATAATAATTGACATGCCCCGAGTACAATGTAATCCATTTTTGTGCTATCTATATGGAATATTATCAAAAGTCTTAGTACGTCTTAGAATCAGCTAAGTATCTGCGAACGTGTACTGCATTAATAATATTGTCGACACTTAAATATTTATATCGTACTTGTATTTAAATTCAAGTTTTAATGATTTAATTTGATTGTAACACGCCATTTGATTGGATAAAAAATTTACTTTATTTCGTATAAATTGGGTTGCCTACGTCACAATGACGCGTCAAAAACGTATCGATCCGCCTGACGTTACATTTAAATTTTGTAGAATTTGAAGTCATTTTTAAGAGCAGTCATCTTTTTTTCTTACACTAAATGAATGAAAATTAAATTATAAGGAATGGAATTAATAGCTACCCAATTAATACGGTATAAAGTGGGTTGGAACAGTTTACGCCTTTTTATAAACCGCTTCGTTTATAAAGCGTAAACTGCCCCAACCCACATTATACCGTATAAATTGGGTAGCTATTAAATTCATTCCTTAAGTAAAACAGTCATTTCAGATTGAAAAATGTTTCTATAAACTTTTCACAACTTTTTATATCCCACGCAACAAGTTGCGTGGGGTATAATGTTTTTGACCCGTCCATCAGTCAGTCCGTCAGTCCTGTTTTTGTTTTGTCAGCGTTACTCCTCTTTAATCGCTGAACAGAATTTCGCCTTTAGCAAAAAGAGTTGGCATCTGTACTTTTATTCCAAACCATTGCATTCTAAACCCTAAATTCTCGATCCAGTACAAACATACCATCACCTTAAATTCATTTTTTAGATATTCAACATTGGTTTTCAACATATGATTCTAAATAAAAGCATCATTGTTTTGTAATCTGCTAAATAGGGGCCAGCAACTGTTAGACAATAGCTGTCAGTTAGAATAAAAAAATGTTCAATCGTTAAAATGATGTCCTAGGAACCCGGTTTAACGATAGAATGTGTTCCGTGTATTGGCAATGTAGCAAAGAAAACACGGGAGATAACTGCATCTCGATGCATACACTATGATCAATCCACAGATTTCCGAAATGTCAGCATGGTGTGTAAATTTGTAACGAGTAAAAATCGTTGAGAAAAGCTTTTGAAATCTTCCGTTATATGAATTAATTTTTTTGTGTAAAAGGTATCCACAATTTAAAAATGTTTGTTTTGATTAAATTGACGGTTATTTTCAATGCAAGTCTACTATTTTCTCAAAGATCGTTTCAGAGCGATTTTTCTGCTGCATTTCGGGTATAACTGAGGCATTCTAACTTGGTGAGGGCCTGTTCCGAGACTCAGTTATATTATTCTATCTCTCGGTCAGTGACTTGAACAGCCATTGGTTTCAAAAGCAATCTGTCGTACAGAAGTGATCTGTCGTTATGTGTATACTGAAACATCTTTGAAGTTAAAAAATTCTGTTTTACCGTACATAAATGAAATTGCCGTCTAAAACAACGATAATATTGCCAAAAAGTTCTTGAGCTAGTGGTCGTGTGTGTGTTTTAATGATGTCTTCTCTTGTCATGTTTTGAAGTCCTATATTATTGGGTACGAAATTCTTAAAGTTCGAACCTATTTTTTGGCTCTGCATTTATGTAGTTAAGATTTAGAGATGCCAAAGACTGTGCTAAGAAGCTGGTAGGACACTCCTGATCTTAACTTGAGGAGAAAAATTCAAAAGACACCTTGAAGTACCTTTTCAAAATGTTTCTCATATCTTCTGCAATTGCCTCGTGAAAGCCATCAAAATTTCTTTTTGAATATGTCATATTCAATGTGACATTATCACTGCTTTTCATACTGGAAGAGTCGAAAACCAATTTTGAAGAAGTTTTAGCTCACCTGAAGCGAAGACTCAAGTGAGCTTTTCTGATCACATTTTGTCCGGCGTTCGTCTGTTTGTAAACTTTTCACATTTTCGACTTTTTTCTCAAGAACCACTGAGCTAATACTTTTTCTCAAGAACCACTGAGCCAATTTTAACCAAACTTGCCACAATGTATCCTTGGGTTAATGCACAGGCCTTAAGATCGCTTTTACAAGAAAAAAAAATTAAAGTGTTAAAAAGAATAAAGGTATGGAACTCCTTACATAGGGTACCCACATTCGCCAATGAAATACTTTAAATTCAAATGATCTAAAAGTTTTCTTTTTATTCATAATTTTTCACAGATAAACAATCTACGTTGCTACTAAAGTTCAATCCTAAATTCGGTATACTTCCCGAGATATGCTGAGATCAACTCCAAAATTTGACCTTATTTTTTCCTCGACATTAGCTTGGGCCTCTGAATAGTTACACTTATTGTAAAGCGGGAAAGACAGGACGACTTTTCCCCGGAATTTATTCTATACTCTATGAATATTTGTTTATTAGCACATAGTCTTTACAAAATTTATCTGATTTATTCATATGGTCTTACTAAGTTACCACCAACATTTTAAGGATGTAATTTTTAAAAAATCAAAAGGTATATTACACATTCCGGGAAAATTTCGTTCAATCATAGTTCTTTTTACATTATAAACAACATGGCTGTGAAGTTGTTGAAGCAAACGTTTTCTATTTTTTTTTTTATCAAGGAATTATTATTGACTTAACCTTACGATCTAGATTAAAAATCAACTTTAAAATGTTGAAAGATTGTGCAAATACTACGTAGCTGTTCGCTGCAGTTCAAAGACCGTCTGTGTACTTGCGAAAAACCAGGGCCCAAGCTAATGTCGAGTAAAAAAAGTAGATCAATTTTGGAATTGATTTCACCATATTTCCGGAAGTACATGGAATTTCGGAATGAACTTTGTTAGTAATTTAAATTGATTATATATAAATAAATATGAATAGAAAGTAAAACTTCAGAGCATACGATTAAAAAGTATTTATTAACGAAAGTGGGTACCCTATGTAAGGAGTTCCATACCTTTATCTTTATTATACACCCCTTTTTTTAAAAGTCTAATTTAAGCGATCCAAAGGCCTGTGGGTTAGAGGGATTCAAGTTTGTTTAGATAAAGGGCCATGCTCTTTCCCAAGGGGAGATAATTACAATGTACAAATTAGTGAAAAATTAATAGCATCTTTTAAAAATCCTCTTCTCAACCACTGGGCCAGGAAAGATGAAACTCATGTGGAAGCATCCTCAGGTAGTGTAAATTCAAGTTTATTAAAATCATGACCTGCGGGTTTAGGGTGGGGCCACAATGCATGGACGATCAAAGTTTTACCATAGGAAAAATCTTTAAAAATCTTCATCTCAAGGGTGGGGCCACAATGGACGATCAAAGTTTTACCATAGGAATATATAGGGAAAAAAATCTTTAAAAATCTTCATCTCAAGAACAGCAAAGCCATTCTGTGGAAGCATCCTCAGGTAGTGTAGATTCAAATCTGTTCAAATCATGACCCCGGGGGTAAGGTGGGGCTACAATGGACCATCAACGTTTTACATAGGGATATATAGGAAAAATCTTCAAAAATCTTCTCAAGAATAGTAAAAACTATGATTGGTCATATTTATATGGAAGCATCCTCAGGTAATGTGGATTCAAGTTAGTTCAAATCATGACCCTGGGGGTAGGGTGGGGTCACAATGGACTATCAAGGTTTTACATAGGAATATAAGGGAAAAAAATTAAAAATCTTCTTCTCAAGAACAGCAAAGCTATGGTTGGTCATATTTACATGTATATGGAGTCATTCTCAGGTAGTCTAGATTTAAACTTGTTCAAATCTTGACCCCCGTGGGTAGGGTGGGACCACATTGAAAGTTCAAACTGATGTGGAAAAAAGCCATAGTTAGTCAAAGAAATATGTAAGCATCCTTACTAAGTGTAGATTAAAGTTTATTCAAATCATACCCCTCTGCCCTTTTTAAGGGTGGGTCGGGACCACTTAAGCTTCTTAATGCTGAATTGTCTTTTGCATTTTTTATGGCCACATTGCTCAGGTGAGCGATGTGACCCATGGGCTTCTTGTTGAAGCATATTCTCTGATCTTTCTGATAAGATCTAACATTGTTGCTCTGTTTAGTTAGGTTTGGATATCATGCAGTATTCCTAGAGTAAACTCCCAATCTTCAATATGTGAAGGGCAACATCTTCCTGATAAAATTAACATTTCTTTACTGAGGAGGTAGAAGACAATGCTGATGTCGGCACAACAATGAGTTTGGGACCTGGGCCTTAAAGGAAGAAACAATTTGCATGAATAATGCTGTTCTATGGAGAGGCGAAGATATGGATGGTGGCCTTGACAAAGCTTTTACTCCTGCTAGGCACCTGATCCCACCTCTGGAATCTCCCGGGGTCCGTGTTTTTGCCCGGTTCACATATTTGTATTGTTTGTAGTTTTTTTATGAGTTCGATCACTGTTCGTTACTTCATCCTTTTTCATTTAAGTGTTTGTTGTTTTATTATGCTAAGTTATTTAATGTATAACGACCATATTTTGTACCTAATAAATGAATGGTCCGATATTTTAATCATGGTAGCATTTTGAAGGTGTTATCAAATAAAAATACTCCACCAAAGGAATTTACAAAATTTTGATTATTCTCCAATTAATTGCACCTTCGATTTTACATTGAAGTCTATGGGCAGCGAATGTGTTATCAAGATATTGAAAAAAGTAATTTGAACTTCATACAAATCTCTTGGTGAAATTATGCATAAGCTCTCTCTTTATTCAAATATAAAATAAAACGATATGTGTTTGTGAAACACTGATGCCCCCCTATGGCAGCTTATGGCGAAGGTTAAAGGTGCTTAGACACAGATTTGAAGTTAATATTTTCTCAAATTTTCTATATAATATCACGACTTATATATTGCAATAGCATTTCACACGAAAATATAATTAAAAACTTATTTTATCTGGAAATTATTGGAACTACGAATTCCGGGACGTGTTTGATTAACACATCTTTGCACTAACACAAGTTTTAACTTTATCCTTAATATTTAAGAAAAGAAGCGATTTTGTTATGTATTAATGAAAAATATTGCATCTATAATCCAGAAAATTCAGAGTAGAAATGTTTGAAAGCAAAAACAACTCACCAGTACTGTCAGTCCGTGCTCTGTGATATGTACAGAGTTTAACAAATTGAACACACCAGTGAAACGTAAACTGTTTTTGTAAACAGGGCACGAGCTCTGTTATTGTTAATGTTTACGATTCACCGGGTGTGTTCAATTGTTAAAGTCTGCACACACCACTGAGCACGGACTTACAATACTGTGAGTGAGTTTTGCTTTCGAACATTTCTACTCTGAATTTTCAGGGTTATAGTTTTAATACTCTTCATTAATACACACCAAATTGCCACTTTTCTTAAGTATTAAGAATAAAATTAAAATATGTGAAAGCGCAAGGATGTGTCAATCCAACTCGTCCAGAAATTCGAAGTTTTAATGACTTCGAGAAAAAATAAGATTTTTATTATATTTTAGTATGAAATGCTATAGCAACATATAAGTCATGAAATTATATAGAAAATTGGGGAAAATATTAACTTCAAATATGTGTCCAAGCACCTTTAAAGTTTCTCAAATGCAAGTCAAAATCCAGGCCAAAAGATAAAAATGTTGGTACCAAAAGAAAGGTCTCGAGGAATATACCGGTGAAATTTGAAAGCCTTAGCTGCAACTGTTCAAAAGTTATGGCGAAGGATAAAGTAAGTAAAAGTCAAGGTCAAAGTTGTTAGTACCCAAAGAAAGGTCTTATCACAAAGAATACACATGTGAAATATGAAAGTCTTGGCTCCAACCAATCAAAAGTTATGGGCAAGGTTAAAGTTGACAACAAACAGACAGACAAACAGACAGAAAGGACAAAAACAATATACCCATAATAAATCATTTACCCCAAAAATTTTGACAAAATTTAAATTTTCCTCTTTTTATAAAGGGCAGATAACTCTTCAAAAACGTTTAAGATGCAAAATCGCCGGCTACTTTATATGTTATCAGTCATGTGATTTTGGTTCATTTCACTTTCATCGTTATTTAACTGGTTTAAAATGATTCAAAATTGCTCAATATTTCTTCGTTATACATTGAATACCTTAATGTGTTATTTTTTGATCTTGTTTGTTGTTGCTTGTTAAATTTGCGGCAAAGGATATCCTTTGAACTTGCTTCTACAAGAAACTTGCTAAGAAATCTTTGTATTCTGAATGTTATGCATTTTTAATATTTGGTTTGATCCTTTTTTGCATAAGATGTCATCAGCTTTTTCCATTTCTAATGTTAAAAAAAAGCTTTAAAATCATGTTGATAGCTGCTTGTGTCAGCTTTTTACATTTATCATGTAAAAAAAAATGTATCTTAAATTATGTTGATTATTGTTTGTGTCCGTTTTTCTATGAGATACACCTCACCGAAAAAAATAGACTGTGCAAATGTATGCGCATGCGTTTCACTGTTTTGTGTATTTGTATTAAACATTCAGTATTTTATAAATACTGCTTGTATTTGATGGTTACATTGAAAATTTCAACCAAATAAACAATTGCCAACAGAGGTCAGTTATTTCATTTTAAAATTTGTGTAGATTCTGGTATTAGAAGATATTTTTGTTGTCCCCCACTTTTACTGAAAGTGGGTTATATTATCTTGGGTCTGTCTGTCCGTCCGTCTATCTGTCTGCAACACTTTCGTTTCCAGACGATATCTTGAGAAGTCTTTAAATTTTGCAATAATATTTTACATCACAACTCCCTTTCGCCTTAAAGAAAAATCTCTTTTGATTTCGAGGTCAAAAGGTTAAGGTAAAAATAATCATACATTCTGTGTGTAAGACTTTCGTGTTCGGGCGATATCTCAAGAAGCTTTTGCAATGACTATAACTCCCTATTGCCCCGCCCGTCCCTTTCAAAGTGTCCCGTCTCGTTCAAGTTTTTTTTTTTTGTGGTCAATTTGTTTTTTTATAATCAAAACTCAGTTAGAAATATGTTGGCATCTATCACGCTCAACGTTTTAGAGTTACTCCCTCTTTGTATTAAAAGTCGCGTGGCACTTTTTTTTTTTAACACAGGAGCATTTGGAGAGTTATTAAGTATAGTAAAGGTTGTCGGCGGACTTTATATAATTACAATATCGAACGAGTTAAGAACGAAAACTTAGACGTTGAAAGGACAGTGGAAATCTGTGATATTTTCAGATAAAGCACAAGACCAAAAGGGGGGGTGTGATGAAAAATTTAAAGACAATTATTGACAATTTTTAAAGATGATAAAAAGAAAGTTACAAAGGTATAACTGTGTACAATTTGTTATCTTGTAACAAATAGATTAAAAAATGATGTTAAATAAATGATGTTAAAATTACTTATATATTTTATTTTACCTGTCAACTAAAGAAAATTTATGTCACAATAGATGCCTCCAAAACGATTGGGGAACATATCTGGAGAACCAGAAAGTCCAGGGCATTTGGAGCCCAGAGGTGATGGAATGCTTATAAATTTGTTGGATTGATTCATTATAATTGTTTAACCCCGAGTCGGCAATATTTCGGCGATCAAATTAAGTGTATATGCCCATTTATGAAGTTTTTGGTTTCTCTGGCGACCCGCAGAACAGTTAAGGCTACAAAAAAGAGGCGGAGCCTAATTTTTAAGGGAAATATTTACTATGACCTCACACGAAACTGACAATCCTAAAAAATGAAGTGATTTGCGATTTTAAACTGTAGGAGATAATTAAATTACATCAAAACCTACTATAATATGGTTTTTGTCGTAAGTTAAAACCCACAAAGCACGGTTTGAACAAGTCACTGATCGCACTGCACTTGTCGATATGACGTCTTTCTGTAAAACTTGACGCAGTTTGTATGCAGTGAGAGGCGGATCAAGTTATATTTTCACAACGAAGAAATGTATTTTATAATTAAATAAAATATTATTTGCAGATTTTAAGAGGCCATTAATTTAGATACAATGCCCTTTCCATGATTTTGTTCATATATTTTCCGTACATTTCCTATTTAACGAATATTTGTATGCAGGTACATTGGAGGATAATTTAAGAGTCTGAATAAATCGATCTAGTGCAAGGGCATACCCTCAATTGATCATGACAAGTTTTTTTTATCATAAACTCTAGAAGTATTAAGCTATTGGAAAAGTGCTGAGATCCTGTTGAAATCTTGAAACTGAATTAATTATTTCTATATTTAATGAAGCTGACAAGCAAATAATCCTGTATGCGTTCATACAAATATGATTTAAACAATGAAATTGTAGAATATGTACAGGATCGCAGCACTTTTCACAAACTACAATGGGTGTTGAAACTATTTAAAAATTAAACTTCGAATTTTAACTTGGTTATACCCTTCCACTATTGAAATTTATAGGTGACCTCAGTACTGCAAGTATATGTGCGAAAATCACGCGACTGCCACATCACGTGACAGGTCTAAATAGAAAAGCTAATCGTCCTCAATATGTAGTTAATAACCATAATTACATTTGTCCGATCTTAGTAAAGTACTAAAAAGAATCGGCATCCTGAAAAAGAACGTATTTTGTATCATAAAAAATCGCCGATATTTCCATTGCGCACCTTAACTGTACTGCGCCCTCACTGAACCTACTATTTTTCGAAAATCAGAGAAACGATCTTTTACCTGCCAAGGGGTTTGATATCCTTAACACCAGGGGCACCATTTAACGTCCCATCCGACGGACTCAAAATTTGAAGATATGTAAACAGTTAAAATATATAGACAAAATTCTTAAGTTATATCATTTTAAATTTTGCAATAAAAATCAATTTCATGTAAAAATTGTATTATTGTATAAACATTAAAAAATTTATATTTGTAAAAAGTTCATGCATCGTTGCAAATTTTTAAAAAATCTACTTCGAGTAGGAGAAAAATCGGTACATTCCAAAAGAATATGACTGATAGATAACGGACATTCGCAATATAGTTATAGCAGATGGTCGTAGAAAACTAGAAGGTTGCGAGTAGCACTCAAAGAAGGGATTCGCAATGTTCTAGCGGATCAGTTGAGCAGACAGAAAGTAAAAATCTGTCGGACGGAGTGGTCTCTAAAGACTGTACATGTATCTTGTTAACGTCCCATTCGAGAATTTTCACTCATACAGAGACGTCACCTTATACCAGTGAAGAGCTTCATATTTAGATCTTTAATCGGCACTCAGGGCCAGTGAGCAAGGAGGGTTCTTTAGCCCAAATCATGGGCAATGGACAGCTTGTAAGTATCGTGGAAAGGATGCTTGGGTATTCCTTTTCCCCCTATAGTCTTGATTCCCAGAATTCTAGACCATGTGTCAAAGTTTAATTGCGGAATAACGGTACTATTAATTGATCCGAGGTTGCCACGCAGACCATGGATATGGTTCACTCTGATTCTCAGCTTGTTGCACGACATGCCATCAGTGATTCAACCACATCTGAATCTATGGAGGATAGCACGGACGGACTTTTTTCACACAAATCCATTTCTTTTCTTTAAGGTTAGCAATCTGGCCAATTTCAGAGGTTGACCGGTAGGAATTTCAGTCGAAGCTAGCAAACTTAAACCTCTAAAAACTCTTGCTTGTCATGCCACATCTCAAAGACACTAGGATTTTAAATCATCGTATCTTCTCTCAGGTGAAATGCTTCACAGACTTTTCGCTTCCTGTAATCTCACTCGTGTTAGCTGGTCTCCCCCAAGTACTACCTGGTATTTTCTATGAATCTCCAAATTACCTGTTTTCATGTGAAATACCAGTAGATATTATAGACATATACGTACAAATACTTTATTATACTTTTACATAATATAAAAAAATTACTAATATTAACCACATTAAATTTTTAAAATTACTCAAATAAAATTACTGGTCATTAATTAAAGACATGTTGGTGGTATGGTAACATTTTTGACAAAGGCAGCTTGGTAAAGTTTTGTAATTTGGTCTTCATAAGCATCAGCACTTGCAAAACAACATTATGTTTTGCTTCATTTTTAAATTGATTGGGCAATGGCATCACACTGATTTGTTTGTATCTTGTTTAACGTCACTCTGGAGAATTTTTCACTCGTATGTAGACGCCACCACTTGCCGGTGGAGATCTGCAAATTTTGTCCCATACTTGGCACTACGGCCATTGAGCAGCGAGGGATCTCTTTCGTGCCAGCACCTACTGCGACACGGGACCTCGGTTTATACGGTCTCATCCGAAGGACCGGTCTCCACGTCCCACAGTGGGATTCGAACCCGCGACGTAAGGATCTACTCCTTACTTCGCGACTCTAGAGCAGACGCTCGAACCACTGCGCCACGCAGGCGACTGGCATCACATTGGAAGAAACAGCCTTTTTTTGGGAAAATTCATAAGGGATATGTCTGAGCACAAACTTCCCATATTTCAATTGTTCAATTACAAGCTGATGAATTCGTTCACGGTAGCTCAGTCGGTAGAGCGCTAGCTTCGTGATCGGGAGGTCGTGAGTTCGAATCTCGGCCGCGACTGACCCAGTTCGATAAAAAATGGGTAGCAACTGTTCCTTCGCCATGCGCTCGGCACTTTGAAGTGAAAGTTGCGGGTCCTTCGGATGAGACCTTAAAAACCGAGGCCCCGTGTCGCGGTAGGCGTTGGCACGATAAAGATCCCTCACTGCTTAATGGCCCTGAGTGCCGAGTAAAGGTGAAAATTTGAAGCCCTTCACCGGTATACGGTGACGTCTCTATATGAGTGAAAAATTCTCGAATGGGACGTAAAACAACAATCAATCAATCAATCAACAAGCTGATGAGAAGCACTCCCAATGGATTTCTGAAGTGCCATTCGTCTCGGAATGACAGTACGATACGCAATGCAATAGGTTGAATTTCGTTTGGCCTTGAACATGGAATAAGAAAATTGTGAAAGTAAAATGTAGCGTATTATTCTAATATATTTATATACCCCCTGAAACAAAGATTGTGGGGTATTTAGGAATCATCTTGTCCGTCTGTCTGTGCAAACGTGTCCGGCTACATCTTTCTTAAGGAGGAACATTAGAATCTATTACTACACACAAGGGCTGTTCATGACCTTAGGGTGTGTCATGACCTTGACCCAAGGTGATTTGGGCAAGTTCAAGGACACTGGAAGAAAAAGTTCACAATTCGTGTCCGGTCCATATCTTTCTTTGGGATAAACTTGTGACTTCCCATTTTCCACAAAGATTGCTTACGACCTGAGGGTGTCTCATGACCTTGACCCAAGGTCATTCGTGAAAGTTTAAGGTCACTGACAGAAAAAGTTCATAATTCATGTCCATCTGTACATGTATCTTTCTTATGGAGAATAATGTGAGTTGCCACTTCATACAAAGATTACATATGACCTGAGGGTGTGTCATGATCTTGACTTATAGTCGCTGTAGAAAAAATAATCCATCCATACTTTCAAATAGAGGAATACTTGAAAAATTATTTATTTTTTCAATGTAATAAAACATGTTATTATAAGAATTGATGTTTTATTAGGCTGCGCCTTAGTTTTATTCATTAAAAAAATATAATGAGCAATTACCAGTAAATTTTCACTCTAAATGTTTAAACAAATTGTGAACGCCTCTTAGATCCATCAAATACTAGTATTAGTGACTTGGCACCTTATCTGAAATACCCTACGGGGGTATTTGTCCATTTTGGACAGTTCCAGTTAAATCAGTGGTATACTGCTGCATTACTTGCATTCTATTGTTATCTTATAGATGTGTGCTGATTTACTATTATATATACACGTTCTGTATTATACTTATATTTTAATATTTTTTCTATTTGCTGTTTGTTCAGATTTGATTGATTATTTGGTCTCATGGAATTTATTAATTAAAATAACAGTTTTATATTTTACTACATGTACGCTTGTATTCAGTCTGTCTTACCAAATACTTCGTTATCTCTTTTAACCAGGTCGCCCGCGTGGCGCAGTTTTTTAGAGCGTCTGCTCTAGAGTTGCGGAGTAAGGAGTAAATCCTTACGTCGCGGGTTCGAATCCTACTGTGGGACGTGAAGACCGGTCCTTTGGATGAGGCCGTATAAACCGAGGCCCCGTGTCGCAGTAGGTGCTGGCACGAAAAAGATCCCTCACTGCTCAATGGCCATAAGTGCCGAGTATGGGAGAAAACTTGCAGCTCTCCACCGGCAAGTGGTGGCGTCTCCATATGAGTGAAAAATTCTCGAGAGGGACGTTAAACAACATTCAATCAATCAATCTTTTAACCAGGTAGAGCTGCTTTCTGATAGGAAATTGATTGATTGTATGTTGTTTTACGTTCCTTTCGAGAATTTTTCACTCATATAAAGACGTCACCATATACCGGTGAAGGGCTTCAAATCTTGACCTTTACTCGGCACTCACGGCCATTGAGCAGTAAGGGATCTTTATCGTGCCAACGCTTGCCGTGACACGGGACATCGGTTCTTTAAGGTCTAATCCGGAGGACCTGCAACTTTCACTTCAAAGTGCCGAGCGCATGGCGAAGAAACAGTTGCTACCCATTTTTTTTATCGAACTGGGTCAGTCGCGGCCGAGATTCGAACTCATGACCTCCCGATCACGGAGCGAGCGCTCTACCGACCGAGCTACCGTGAACTGTGATAGGAAATTAAATCAGCTGTAACAATAATAACTATATAAGCATATCGTTGATTGATTGTGTTGTTCTACGTCCCGTTTGAGAATTTTTCACTCATTAAGAGACGTCACCATAAACCGGTGAAGGGCTTCAATTTTAGACCTTTACTCCGCACTGAGGGCCGTTGAGCAGTGAGGATTCTTTATCGTACCAACGCCTACTGTGACACGGGGCCTCGGTTTTTAAGGTATCATTTGAAAGACCAGCAACTTTTACTCCAAAGCGCCGAGCACTTGGCGAAGGAACAGTTGCTACCTATTTTTATCGACTGGTTCAGTCGCGGCCGTGATTCGAACATACGACCTTCCGTTCACGGAGCGAGCGCTCTACCAACTCAGCTACTGTGACGGTTATAAGCATATCAACTTTAATGATAATAATTAAATATATTAAATTTTTATGCCCCCGGATCGAAAGATCCCGGGGGTATATTGTTTTTGTCCTGTTTGTCTGTTTATTTGTTTATCTGTTTGTCAACTTTAACTGTTTATCTGTTTGTCAACTTTAACCTTACCCATAACTTTTGATTGGTTGGAGCTATGACTTTCATATTTCACATGTGTATTTCTGTGACAAGACCTTTCTTTGGGTACCATCATACTTGACCTTTTGACCTTGGAGTTGACCCACTTTTGCAAAATTTTATGAGACTTTAACCTAGGCCATAACTTCTGAACAGTTGGTGCTTGGGATTTCAAACTTCAAATATGTATTCTTTGTGACAAGGTCTTCCTTTGGATACCAACCACTGTGACCTTTTGACCTTGATCTAGGAGTTTCACCTACTTTTGAAAAACTTTAACCTTGGCCATAACTTTTGAATGGTTGGTGCTTGGGGTTTCAAACTTCACATGTTTATTCCTTGTGACAAGACATCCTCTGGATATCAACCTCTTTGACCTTGACCTAGGAGTTTGACCCACTTTTGAAAAACGTTTACCTTGGCCATAACTTTTAAATGGTTAGAGCTAGGGCTTTTATACTTCACATATGTAATCCTTGTGACATCACCTTCCTTTGGATACCAACCACTTTGACCCTTTGACACTGACACAGGAGTTTGACCTACTTTTGAAAAACTTTAACCTTGGCCATAATTTTTGAATGGTTGGTGCTAGGGCTTTCATAGTTCACAGATGTAATCCTTGTGACAAGACCTTCCTTTGGATACCAACCACTTAGACCCTTTGACCTTGACATAGGAGTTTGACCTACTTTTGAAAAACTTTAACCTTGGCCATAACTTTTCAATGGTTGGTGCTAGGGCTTTCATACTATACATATGTAATCCTTGTGAGAAGACCTTCCTTTGGATACCAACAACTTTGACCTTGACCTTGATGTTTTACTTACTTTTAAAAACTTTAACCTTCGCCATAACTTTTGAACAGTTGCAGCTAGGGCTTTCAAATTAAACATTTTTTATCTTTCGGCCTGGATTTTGACTTGTATTTGAGAAACTTTAACCTTCGCCATAAGCTGCCATACGGGGGCATCAGTGTTTCACAAACACATCTTGTTATTATGAAAAATATGCTTATCAAACAATACTAATTGTAACTTAGCATTTCAAAATGTTTTAATAAAGCTTTGGATATGTCGTTAAGTTATGATCATTGTTGATGTTGCTAGTTTATCAGCACTCTTCTTGTACATATATATTACTTTACTTAACACAAGAGTGAAGAAGGTTCAGAAGTACCGTGCAACAAAATTTCAAAAAATGGTGTATATCAAATGTGTGATCACATAAAAACTCCAAGGAAGTTTTAGAAAATCTGAAATCACAAAATTTTACCAAAACCAATAACATCGAAACGTACGACTTTTCAACACTTTTTCAATAAAATTGGAACTTGTAAATATACTTACCTTTTCATTAGTCATTTGCAAAATTATTTTGTGATAAAACACTCTGATAGTACAAAAAGTACTCTGAAGTTGACATTAAAAAGATGCTTCACTGGGTGAAATAAGCAGTTTCCCGTCATGGGAAACTATATGGAAACCACATGGAAACCTCATGTTTACATCATGTTTCCTAGTGGTTTCCGCAGTGGATGCCAGGTTATTCCGTCAAGTTTCCGTACCACGGAAACTACTACGCTCCGATTCCATAAGGTATCCCGAACCACGGAAACCTCAGGAAACCTGAAGTTTCCTGAGCCTCCATGTAGTTTCCCGTAATGGGAAACCTGAAGATTCCACTGGTTTCCATAATTAGGAAACTATGTGGAATCGGAGCGTAGTGGTTTCCATGGAATGGAAACTCGATGGAATCCTCAGATTTCCTATGAATGGAAACTAGAGGAAACCTCGTGATTCCTCAAGTTTCCATGACTCAGGAAACTATATGGAATTGGAGCGTAGCGGTTTCCGTGTGATGGAAACTTGGTGGAATTATCTGGTGTCTCATAAAAGGAAATTACAGGGAAACTTCAAGATTCCCTTATTTTTCTGAGACGGGAGGCAATGTGTAATTGTGGTGTAATAGTTTCCATACCATGGAAACTACAGGGTAGGTTGAGCATTTCAATTTCGAAAAATGATTGACAAGCAACTGGAAGCTCAAGGATCCCTGTATTTTCCATGATTAATCTTTCTTGTCTAGAATGTGAAAAGAGAACAGCAGGTTTAAATCAAATATATATTATTAATTTCCTTGGTAAACTGTGTTTTCTTTTCAAAATCTATCAAGAAAATGTATAAAAAGAAAAAGCATTATCAAATCATATGTTTAATAATTCATTTGATGTGCAAAAACATTATTTGAAAATGATATCAAAATAAATAAAATCATATATCTTGGTACACAATGAAGTAGTCTTTCACATCTAAGTCCATTCATAAAAACTTCTTTAAATACTCTATACTTCTTTCAACATCAGCTTCCTTTGTATTTTCTTCACATCATCTGCGATCTGCAATATATTTTCATATAAAATTATTATTTGATGTAAGAATTGTATGCTTGAATATTATTTAGAAATCTTACAAGATCACTCAATGTCCTTTAATGTACCAATATCAGTGATTATAATTAGTTTCAGTCTTTAAATTTAATGACATGAAATCCGAATAATGAACATTACATAGTAAGGTTTTAAGCCAGATTAATATTAAAGCAGTTAAGATTGAGAATATGACCATCTCGTACATGTAGAACACTGCTTTTAGTTGAGTGAATTGGAGAGAAATGTGCTCTGGACAAGGATATTAAGAATCTTTTTTTTTTCTTATTGACATTTGACCTAGAAATTTTGTTAAAGATCACTAAAAACCCTTCATCCCATGGCACACAAGCAAGATCATACCAAGGGAGAAAAATTATGGTCTGGACAAGGACTTTAAATAAAGATACATGTATATAGTGTGTTTTGATACTGACCTTTGACTTTGATCATTGGTCCAAGGTCACATTTTACCCTCCATCCACAGGCACTCTATGAGTTAAATGTGAGTGAGATAGGGCTAAGAGGAGAAAAAATATACTCAGGACAAGTGATATCAGATGGACAGACAGATCATCTCATGGCATCTGCAGAACAGGACCCTAAAAAAACAATGCACATACATGTTAAGCTATATCCATACAAGTCAGTATGAATTTATCATACACATGTTTTAATCATGTTTCATACCTTATGAATAATTTCATATTACATGTACACCCAGTTTACATACAAATAATCTAAATTTCATCAAAAATGAACAACATATCAGCCATTCAAGATTTAGCTAATCAACATTCAGTACAAGTTCTATATGCTACATCATATGTACAGACACATACTAGTATTATTTACCTGCATTCTAAATCTTGTTTTATGTCATTGAAAATTAAGGCGATAGCCATTACCGATAACCAGTTTTTACCCCCAATTTACATACATGAATGTTGTAATGTTTGTTCAAAACTTCTCATTTATAAATATTATCTTATAGTATATTTAGTTAACATATACCTACAGTAAAAGCTTCAAAGTGTTTCATTGAATATTTTAGAAATTACAGTCATCAAAATACTGACCAGCCAGAAATCAGTAAATTTTTATTTTTCATTTTTGTCTTGTTTCATTTAACATATTTCAATGTTAGAAAGTTTTAGTAAGTTATAATATTTACTACTTTAGCATAGCCATACAGTTGAACTTTGGCATCTTGAATACCATAGATATGTGGAAGTAATTTGGAAGTATTCTTTAAATATTTTACTCCTGATATCTCGAATCCTCAAATACATGTATCACAAAATAATTCTAATTGAACTTTGAACCTTGACAAAAGGACTCTTAAACAAATATTCATTATTCTTAAAATAAAGTCTACAGGTTACAGAATTATAAGTTGCTCAACAATGATCATATCAATAATATCTGAAAGAGTTGATCATTTCCCCTTGGGGTGAAGGGGGGGGGAGCGTGCTTCCTCTGTACAATTTAAAATATCCTTACTTTGTGTCAACCTTGGTTAAAATTAGTGGTTCTTGAGAAGAAGTTGAAAATGTGAAAAGCTCATTGGTGGATCGACAGTTTGATGGACAAAAGACAAAACAAAAGGTATCAGAAAAGTTCACTCGAGTTTTTAGCTCGGGTGAACTAAAATCCTCACTGCATGGTGTATATTATGCTAGACATCATCCAGACAGAAAATTTTATAGAGAAGTGAAAAAGACTCCAAGCCATACAATTTCATAAGGCCAACCAAAAAAATAGGTTTGTTTACTGTTACATGCTGAAATAAAATAGGGTTGGTAGGTTGATTAAGATGCATGTAAAAGTTAAACTGATGAATGAGTGACTTATGGATTTTTACAACGAAAAAAAATTTCATTTGGGTTGGCTATTAGATATTGGGTCGGTGGGCGGGGGGGGGGGGGGGAGGGAGGGGGGTAACCGTAAACAAACATTTTTTTTATTATGCCTAACCTGTTGTAGTTTGCAGCTGGTAGTTCAACATTCCAATTAAAATTGGAATCAAGTTCTTTTCTTTTAATGCAATTGTCATACATGCCTATTTATGATTGAATTTATTACCACTTACATGTACCACATGATCACATCTTGATTCATCATACATCTTTAGTTACTGGTTCTCCTTTAATGTCAGTTTTCTTCTCTCTGAAAGAATATATTATGTACAGTTACTATTGCATTCTGATCTCACTTATAAGACCAACAATAAACAAGAGTCCTAGGGGCCACATTGCTCACCTGAGCACTTTGGGTAGGAAAAAGCATAAATCAGTTCTGTATTTAAAATATAAAAGTGGTTCAGAGGGAGGGGGGAGGGGTTATGAATTGTATACTTTCGAAGGATGCTTTTGAATTAATATGATACATATTAGCATTGCTGTTCATAAGAAGAAAATTTTTATTGATACATTCCTTTTCTTCCTTTTTACAGCAAAACTCGGTTATAACGAAGTCACTGGGACCTGTGAAATTACTTCGCTATATCCTTAATTTGTTATTAATATCCATATAAGGAATTAGTAAAATTTATTTAGCTGGGGATCCAAGAAAACTTCGCTATATCCATGAATTCGCAATATCCGTGTTCGTACTCAATGAGTTTTACTGTATAACTATGATCCCCTGTTATGGCCCCCTTATTCTCCTGGGGAAGGAGGGGGGAGTGTCATGATTTGAATAAATTGAATCTACATTACTTCAGGATGCTTTTATATTATTATGACCAATTTTGACTATATTGGTCTTGGGAAGAATTTTAAAGATCTTTCCTATGTATCAGTATTGTTAGTAAAATGTTGATCGCCGATTGTGGCCCCATCCTACCCATGGCGGTCATGATTTGAATAAATTTGCATCTACACTACCTGAAGATGCTTCCATATAAATATGACAAATCATGGCTTTGCTGTTCTTGAATAGAAGAAATTTCTAAAAAAATTTCCTATGTACTTTGATCCTTCATTGTAGCCCCGTCCTACCCCGGGGGTCATGATTTGAACAAACTTGAATTTACACTAGCTGAGGATGTTTCAACTTAAGTTTCATCTTTCCTGATACAGTGGTTCTAGTGAAGAAGATTTTCAAAGATTTTATCCTATGTATTCCTACGTAAAACTTGATCATCAATTGTGGCCCCACCCTACACCCGGGGGTCATGATTTAAACAAATTTGAATCTACACTTCCTGAGGATGCTTCCAAATAAGTTTAATTTTTCCTGGCCCAGTGGTTCCAGAAAAGAAGATTTTAAATGATACCATTAATTTTTCATTTATTTGTAATTATCTCCCCTTAGAAGAAGATATGGTCCTTCATTTAAATAAAGTTGAATCCCCTTTACCCAAGGATACTTTGTAGCAAGTTTGTTTGAAATTTGCTCTGTGGTTCTTGAGAAGAAGATTCAAATGTGAAAAGTTTAAGACAATGACAGCGACAGACAAATTTTGATCAGAAAAGCTCTTTTGAGCCATTGGCTCAGGTGAGCTATGACTGATTTGTTTGATGTACTCCAAAAGATCCATCAAAATCACCCCTACCCAATCATTTTTTTAAGTATTTTAATTTTGCTTCTTTTTTTTTTTTTTTTTTTGGTTTCAGGGAAATAAAGTTTGTTTCATTATAAAGTTGAGGTTTATAATTTCTCCAAGACACCTGAATGTTTTAACGAGAGGAATAAATATTAAACCTGTCTAGCTGTCCAGTGTGTAATGAAACATCAATAAATTTCTAATTCTGTGTTTTTGTATGACAAAAAATCAATTTGTTAGATACTGCCAAAAAAAAATCTACCTACCTACTTACCTATTTTACAAAATTTGGGTCGAAGTACACAGGGTTGTCCCTAAGAATTGAAATAGAAGGGGACATTTAAAACGTAGAAGGGGAACTGGGGTTCCTCCCTTACTGGGGAGTTTAGGAGGAATATCGAAATAACCGGGGTATTATTTACATCATTATAGTTGGGGAAATTCCTCGGCCCCCGGGTCTTAGAGACAATCCTGAGTACATCTGATCAAACAAAAGTATTTTTAATAATGGCCAAAACTTCAACAACTACCAGGGAGGAATAAAATAAACAAACAAAAATTTATCGTTATCATACAACATATATCAAACAAAAATTTCAAACAAATGAGGATTCACTTATTTTTACCATTAGACTTCTATGATGTTGCGACCACCATCAATAACTGATGACTGTTACTCAGATGATTCATTTGCATTACTTGAAATCCTATCAAAAATGATCAATATTTGTACATCTTGTAGGCTTATTATTTTTAACATTTTCAGTAAATCTCTCAGCAGGTCACACATGAGAAATTTTGTCTTTTGAACAGTAAACTATTTCAATTTAAAATCTATCACTAGATTGTTAAACAGCTGTTATATTATTATAGACAGTACTTACAAACCAATACATTTTCCCTATACCATGTATACATATCATCATTATGCATATGAATAAGGGTTGTGTTATGACTTTGTAAGATGTATATGTACTCTAGTTACAGACAATCTATTTAAATTGTTCTAATGATTCTTCATAATTTCTAATTTTATCTGCCAAATAAAGGCGGCTTACAATAGTCAGAACTCTCTCTTTTAACTGTTTTTAAAAATTTCCATCGATGATGATGTCCTTCGTGAATAATCTGATAAGTTGAGATTGCGGACACTTTTTGTTTAAATATTGATGACTTAATCGTAATTTAGTAGGAGAAATAATTCATTTTTACCTTCTCGTTACATCATAAAAAGTTCCAGAAGTCCAAAAGTACAAGTTGCATTCCGAGAACACATGTATTCAAACCGGATATATGTTTGTCTGTATTAACAAAGAAACCATATTCGGTACAAACATTATTATCCGATTTAACAACGAAAAAAAAATTCATACACTTTTCATTTATTTATAGAGAGAGAGAGAACTATTATAGTAAGCATTCATTTTCATAAAAAAAATCTACAAAGGCGAAACGTTAACATACAACATACAGCATGGAAAAAGACAAATGTGGTGCCATACGACCTAACTATACAAAGTCTACTATCTATACATCTATGATTGAACGTAAAACACTACATATTGTATAATTCAAGTTTCTCTTTCCGTTTTTTCAATGTGTAAACTAACATATTTAAAACTTTGATATCAAACTTTTCAAAATGGCGTCAAAACGAATGTGGTCTTCAATGGGAAAGATTTGTTCTGCCCAATATTAGTATTATTTACCGTAAAAAGTATATAAAAATATACGTACACTAATCCTTGGTTGTTGATCATTGCATTTTTCATAGTTTTAAAGACACTGGGTGGCGAAAACATCGTTAACTTTTCACATTTGCACCTTACATCCGAGTCCATCTCCGTCTTGCTCAACTCCAAAAATGGCGCCTCGTGAAAATTGACCAATGAAATTAAAGCCTCTGCAGAGCGATGCATTATGGGAAACGGAACCTGTTTACGTTAATTATGTAAGAGGGTAATGAAAGTTTCTATATATAATATAATTTCCCTATTACGGTGATTATGAGTTCATATCCTTAGTGAAGTTCTTCACTAATCATAGAAAGGGGGTGTTCCTAAATAAATTTGCTGATAATTAGTATACTTTAGAAAACAAAGAGGTTTTCTGAGGGTGACCAGAGACATTTTATGTTTCTGGTGTGACCCCTCAAATTATTTGACTTGGGGGGGGGGGGGGCTTGGTACGTAGTGCCCATCCAAACAGAAAATGTCCGGTTACCCCCCCTCCCCACTACTTTTTCATTAAATTATTCATTATTCTGATTAATGTATAATGTCACAACGAAAGATGTTAAACCTTTATACATGTATACATGTTTTAAAATTTGAAGCGTCAGAAAATGAATATTAGTTGAGGACCGTAGAAAATAGGGGGGGGGAGCATAGTGGACATGCCATACGTCCCTAAACATATTTTTTGCAGTATAGAAAACAAAGCTTATTTCCTGTTGCGCCCCTCAAAATAAACGTTTGATGACTCTTTATCAGCTGTTTATTATTTTGTGACAAGAATGTTGTCCTTTGAAGTCTGCCGTAAATTTCGATCAGCATTTGGCATGCAAATGAACTACATGACATGTATACAGAACAGTATTTTATTTTTAGTGATGATGGAAAAGTTCGGTGTCAAAAATTGCTAGTTAGTAGAAGGAATAAGGGTATGTTAGACTAGTATACACTTGTGAAAATCAAGACAAAATAATTTAATTACCAGCAAGGACGGTTCAAGAATAATAAAGATTTGATGATTTTTTTTCTCTTGTTCGGCTTTAGATACTATTTTTAAGACCCTCCTTTTTTGGTTTCGATTTTAGCCTGATATCAGTAATAATCAGTGGACGAAATTGCTGGACTTTTTTCTATTTGCTATATTTTACTTCAAACATCTTTGCCTTTAGTTAAGATAATTCTCACCGTTATAATGTATCAGAATTTTTCACATTAAGTTTGAAAATTGATTTATAAAAAAAAGAGAGTAAACACAAGGTGAAAAAAAAAAACGAACCAATATCTAAGCAAAGGTAGGGAAAACAGTACTTTAATTTGGAAGACACAGGCCCTTAGAATGCGGGGGGGGGGGGGGGGGCAGGGGGTGAAAGTAAATGGTTATGCTCTTCTTATTTTATTTTTTTTTTTTGGCTTGTCAGATTTTTATGGAAGCCCCCCCCCCCTTCTGAAACTGTTGCTACTGACCTGAAACACATAATTAAAATAAGCTCAGAATTATTGTAGGTAACCTACAATCATGTCCATTGCGTTCAGAATTTTAGTCGTGACTGGTAACAATTTGTCAATATTTGATCATCTGATTTGTTGGAAAATAATGCCCGGTGTATACTCGTTGATGTGCAGGGCTGTATATATATACGTGGCTTTAGCCGTTCAGCCAGTACCGCCCTGTATCTTTCATATATAACTTTTTTCTGGTAATTTCTGGTAAGGTTTGCTAGTTAAGAACTTTCTGGTAAAGTTTGTGCCCCAAACTGAAATTATACAGGCCTGTGGTTTGAGTAGACAGTTTTAAGTGCAGTTTTTTTTTTTTTAAATAAGTAATGGTACATGTAGGGGTATAAAAATCAAGAAATGGACGGCATGTATAAAGAAATGTTTGTACATGTGGAAGTATTGACAATCACCAACATCAGTACATTATACCTAAATATCGAAAGAAACTATTTTCTCTCCATTTTTTGAAGGAGGGGAGGGGGCTTAAATTTGAAAGGGGTAACCTTCCGTTTAACATAATACACGATTTAAAAATATTAAGTTTTCGCTAAGCATCTACGTGTAAAACAATTAATAATTTTTTTTCTTCAATGAATTGCCTTAGCATGCAGTTCTTCAGAAGACGTTGTTCTTAGGGAAAAGAAAATCATGTTATATAAATATCATAGACTTTTCTTTATTTAGAGCCAGCACTGGTCTTCGTGTACAAAATGGCTAAATTAAATATACGTACATGTATGCATTTAAGACCAACATTATTGTAATTCCCTGCGAAAAATGAAGACATTCACTATATCAGGGTCTGTGTACAGATATATAAAAAATAAGTTATTTAGTTAACACTCATTAATTTTGTATATGAATATTATTCTGCTGTGTTATCTTATCAATGTCTTTGTAGAGGACTATATACGAATTTCACACAAAACATTAGTAATTTAGTTCTTATGTTGTATAATAGATCCACCTGCATCCTTTCTCATAAACAATTTGCGAATTAAGCAGGCAACAAAGTTGATAATTAACAATTCTTTCTATGTTTTCAATATTCAAAGTTTACATTGATGTCAAACAAGGACGATTCGTTATTTACCGATTAAGAAATTTTATTTCATTTATCTATGCACTTACAAATTTGTTTGAAAAAGAATTATGATTTAACACATAACGAGAATTTAGATTAATTCTAGACCGATAGAAAAGTATGTATAATTTTTAAACGGTTAGGAAATTTTGTTTTTTAATCAGTGATGAAAAAATAAAATACAATTCTTTTTTTTCCTTCTCTCATTGAACATCTTAAAATTAATGTAGCTTATTTTATCAATATTCTGTGGTCTTATTGATAATTTAAATTATTTTTTTTTTAAATCAAATCAATGGCCAGCAGTTATCACCTAAATTTAAACTGAGTTTGTGGAGACTATGTGTATGTACATGCTTGACCACAGCCCATTGTTCCCCTTAGGTAGAAAACCCTCTCAAATCACATAGAATATACAAAAAGTACACAGTCGCAGGTGTCTTCGCGACACGTGTCTCCACCTGTAGCACGTGAGAACAGGTGCCCGCGATTACAAGGGTTAGCGCAATCATTGAATTTTATCTGAACAGTTTGCACTGATTTTTCTAAAATTAAAAGTTGTATTAAATCTTCTCTTACTACTAATTCCAATTCAGGTGTCTTTATGAGTTTTAACGAGACTAAAATGTTAAAAAAAATCTTTTATTTGTCACAGAATGTTCAATTTTATTACACAGAATTACACAAACATTTTTTTTTTATTATTCTTTTGATACACGTTTCCAAAATGTCTATTATCGGGAAAATAGGTGTAAACCACAGCATACGTGTTTTCCATATCTGGAAAACATGCAGGAAACTACAGGTTGATTGCTTCCATATCGGGAATATACGTGGAAACCACTACTGCATGTTTCCGTGGTTTCCCATAATGGGAAACTTACGGGAAACCACAGGTTGATTGTTTCTATATCGGGAATTTACGTGGAAACCACTACTGCATGTTTCCACGGTTTCCCATATTGGGAAACTTATGGGAAACCACAGGTTGATTGTTTCCATATCGGGAATCTACGTGGAAACCACTATGTGGTTTCCATAAAATGGAAACTATATGGAAACTACTGATGTCACGATTCCCATATGTTTCCATCGGGTTTCCAAATTTGGGAAACCTGGCTTTTCATCCTGTGCTTGGATTTCTGATTGACAATATCTATGTACAGTGTAATTTTGGAGATCAGGTCTTCCAACAAATCTGTTGGAATATCCATGGGTACCAATTACAATCCCTTATTAGATTGATTGCTTATTGTTTAACGCCGAGTCGGCAATATTCCAGCGGATAATTCAGTTTATAAGACCGGTTTTTGAAAGGTTTTGGTTTTCTGATGGCCCCCAGTGAGCCTACTCCTTTTCGAAATCCAGATCAACGACCTTTTACGTGCCAAGGAGGTTGTAATCCTTGACATGGGGCACCATTTAATGTCCCATCCGACAGACTGAAAATTTAAAAATATGTAAGCTGTTTAAAAAATTAATTGATCTATGCATTTATCATCAAAATTGCTTAAATTATTTCTAAATTTTACTGTAAAAATTAGTTTCATGTAAATATTCTTAATTGTAGTAACATTAACATTTGTAAAATTCTCATACATCGTTCTCACATTACAACAAAGGAGTTGATCCCTACGTCGCGGGTTATCCCACTGTGGGACGTGGAGACTGGTCCTTCGGATGAGACCGTATAAACCTAGGTCCCGTGTCGCAGTAGGTGCTGGCACGAAAAAGATCCCTCACTGCTCAATGGCCCTGAGTGCCGAGTATAGGTCACGATTTGTAGCTCTCCACCGGCAAGTGGTGGCGTCTCCATATGAGTGAAAAATTCTCGAGAAAAATTCTCGGGAGGGACGTTAAACAATAACAAACAAACAAAACACATTACAACAAGAGGCCCAAGGGCCTTAACCGTCACCTAAGTATAATACAACAAATTAGAGGATCCATAGAATGTAAAATAAACTGGTAGATGAACTTTGTTGCCCAAAAGCAAGAGATATGGGATGATCAGAATCAATTAATTAATTAGTCTAATATTTAGTAACAACTCATAGCTAAGTTAAATTCTAATCTGTCCCCAATTTATCACTTTCACCAAGCAGACTGTTAACAAACTATTGGTAATTCTGTACTATTTTGAACCCCAACTTGTAATCTCTCACATTGGTCTCTCTTGGTCTTTGAAGAACATTTTAATAAGTTATTTTTGTCTCAGTTTTATTATTCTATTACCGTAAATCTGGAAATTTTTGCTGTAGATAAATTTTTAGCAAATTTGCGCGTGCATTGCATTCGCAAAAATATATTTCTTAAAAATAAATCAACAACAAAAAAATGACAACAAAAATGTTTGCTATTTTTTAATAAGTTTAACGGGTGTTCGTAAGCAGTGGTCATTTTAAGAAATCTGTTTATACTACAAGCTAATAATTACCCGTGACAATCCGTGCGTAGGACTGCCTTGTAGAGTTCACTACATTCAACATCGTTCGATGGTTTTACAGGCAGTATGTCTCTTTTAAATTATTTCTTTAAGAAAGAGAGGCCAGTTGTTTTATCTAAGAACAAAATTAATGTTTTTATCTGAAGGTTAGTTAAAGCTGACATCGTTTTATATATATTTTTTGTACATGCGTGATTTATTAAAATGTTATGAAAACTTTAAATAGTTTAGATGTTTTATCTCTTAAATTCTAATATTTTTATCTGATTATTGAACATTGGAATTGTCTAGTATTGTATGTACAAATGTAATTTATTGTAAGTACATGCGTAATTTATAGTCCGATTACTAAATGTTGGCTTCGTTTAATATTGTATGTACATGCGTAATTAATTTTATGTACTACATGCGTAACGTATAAACTGCTATGAACATTTTAAGCGCTTTTTAATTTTAGCACCAATATCAATTCGCAAAATTTTGATACGTAAAAATTAATCAACAGCTTTTTGAACCAGATTCGCAAAAATAAATCGACGTAAAAATTTCCAGATTTACGGTATTTACAAGTCTATCTGATCATTAAAATTATGAAAGTAGTTTTTGTATTATACTATAAAATTTCTTGCACAATTCCCTTAAGCTTCTTCTATTAACTTTACTAATTTTGGCTTTGATGTGCCAAGGAGCAGAGAAGATTTTCAAGGAAATAAATAAATGCATTTTCACTACATGTACCATGACTACAGATTCAATACAGCCCTACCCTAACACCAAACCAATGACCCAGGGTCATGAATTTTACAAATTTGGAAGAGGTACGCTCATCATCATAACTCTGCACTTAGTTGAAGATTTTCAAAGAATTAACACATTTTCACTATATGATCAAAAGAACCCCCACTCCCAATGCAAAGAGAAACACAAAAGCCCCTCACCCTGGGACACAAAGTTTTTTTTAAATTTTGTAAGAAGCACTATGTACTTTAATATCTGCTAAACACTAAGGATTAGACAGGATCATTTAACAGAATAAATGCATTTTCACTACATAATTAAAGAGCTCCGCCCTAACACCAGAACTCCTGACCCAGGGGCCATAAAAATTCAAAATTTTGGAAGAGACACTCTTGCTCATCATAACTATAAACTTAGTTTATACATTACCCAGGAGCAGAGGAGAAGATTTTCAAAGAATTAATGCATTATCACTATATAATCAATAGAGCCCCACCCTAACACCAGAACCTTTGACCCTGGGGCCATGAATTTCACAATTTTGGAAGAGGCAGACATGCTCATCATAACTATGTATTCAGTTAGTTTGTTTAATACCCAGTAGCAGAGAAGATTTTTAAGGAATTAAATGTATTTTCACAATATAATCAATAGAGCCCCCCCCCCTTACACCTGAAACCCTGACCCAGGGGCCATGAAATTCTCAAATTTGGAAGAGGCATTCTTCTTCATCATAACTATGTACTTAGTTCATAAGCTTAATACCCAGGAGCAGAGGAGAAGATTTTCAAAGAATTAATGCATTTTCACTATATAAACATTAGAGTCCTAACACCAGCACCCCTGACCCAGGGGCCATGAAATTCACAATTTTGGAAGAGGCATTCTTCCTCATCATAACTATATACTTAGTTCATTGGCTAAATACCCAGTAGCAGAGGAGAAGATTTTTAAAGAATTAATGCATTTTCACTATGTAATCATTTGAGCCCCACCCTAGCGCCAGAACCCCTGACCCTGGGGCCATAAATTTCACAATTTTGGTAGAGAGCTTAATGCTTCAAGTTATTACAATCATGCCAGCAGTTTGACTGCTTGATGTCCAGGAGTAAAGGAGAAATTTTTTTAAAGATTGCATTAATTTTGATGGTTTTAGCCCCATCCCTCAGACCCGGGGAGGGGGGGGGCAGGGGCCATGAATTTCACAATTTTTACTCCCCTTCACCCATAGATGCTATATGCCAAATTAGGTTGAAATTGGTTCAGTGGTTTCAGAGAAGAAGCTAAAAATGATCAAAAGTTTACGACCGATGTACGACGAGAGACAAAAACGGATAGCAAGAGGTCACCTGAGTGAAGTCTACTTCGAGCAGGCGAGAAATCGGAACATTCTAATAAAAGACTAGTGGGTATTGTGTTTTTTTTTTTGGTTTTTTTTTTTACAAAAAAACACGTCTCCCCTTTATTACCAACATTAACGAGTGCAAATATATGATCAGGGTCAAAAATAATAATGCAATGCATCTCAACTCAAATTCTGTGTACAAAATTTCAAGTCTTCATGTCAAATGGATACCAAGTAATGGTCTGGTCGTGTTTTTCTTAATTTTACCTTGAAGAAAGTGGTCAAGGTCAAATATTTCGATGCAGTGCATTTAGTCTCGATGTTTTCTTTCCTTGTTCCAAATTTGAAATCCTAATGTCAAAAAGTTCTCAAGTTATGACCTAGACTATATTTTCATGTAAACGATTGACCTTGACTTTATTTATAGGTCAAGGTGAAAAAAATGTTGTCATTCACCCTTCCTCTATACCACCTCTCCATGTTCCAAGTTTGAAGTCTTAATGTCAGGGTTCTCAAGTTATGGTCTAGTCATGTTTTCTCTATTTGACCTTGAAGAAAGGGGTCAAGGTCAAAATTTTGAAGTGTTGCATCTTGTAGCAATGTCTTCTTTCTATGTTACAAGTTTGAAGTCCTAATATCAAAGGGTACTCAAGCTATGGCTTGGACTCTATTTTGATGTAAAAGATTAACCTTGACCTTATAATAATTGAATCAAGGTCAAAAATTTTGGTGGCATGCATCCCTCCTTTATTCCCTCTCTGCATGTTCCAAGTTTGAAGTCTTAATGTCAAAAGGTTCTCAAGTTATGGTCAGATCGTGTTTTTCCCTATTTGACCTTGAAGGCAGAAAGGGGTCAAGGTCAAAATTCTAATGCAGTGCATTTTGTCTTCTTCCTATGTTACAAGTTTGAAGTCCTAATATCAAAGGGATCTCAAGTTATGGGCTGAACTCTATTTTGATGTAAAAGATTGACCTTGACCTTACAAATAGGTCAAGGTTAAAAATGTTGGTGGCGTGCACTCCTTCTCAATGTCATCTATCTATGTTCCAAGTTTGAAGTCTTAATGTCAAAGGGTATTAAAGTTACGGCCTGGACAAAATTTGGAAGAAGAAGAAGAAGAAAATCGACAAAAACAATATGTCTCCCCTGGAAGGGGAGACATAATTATGAGTTGCGTCAAGCGAAAAGGGACCTTCGTGACATGAATGTAAATACGTCATAATAGCGCTCTAAAAGCATGACGTTTCGTCTGCATATTTGCAGGGGAAAAAATCGCATATGAGATAAACATTGGCAACATATATATTCACATGCGTTATTATATCTGCCTAAGGAAACTGCATCTTATAATCATGATTTAAGGTAATTTATTTTATTGATTTTTAACAATGTTTAACAGTATAATATACGTCTTTTAAATACTGACAGTTCCTGTATAGATCTACACGCAAAATGTATACTAGTACATGTAAAATACATACCTGCATACAATAAAGCCTTTCAAACAGACGTATAATTTACTAAAGCTCTTTCCCAGATAGGTTATCATAGCTGGGTGTTGCTAAAACGCGGAACAGAAAACGGAACGGAAAACGGAAAATCTTGTATCAAATTATTTACTTCACGCATATATAAATCAGACAGGAACCAGTATTTTATATCATATAGTTTATATCTCATTAAACACATTAACCCCCTAAAAATATCCTGGATCCGCGCTTTCCACCGTCAGGCACTTGAAGCGAGGACAACGTAGGCTACATCTATGCATCATCCCACATCCCTACCAAATAATATATAAATAACTAGAGTGCATTTTCGGGAAAATGTGCGATATCTCCATCATAGCAATTTTAATGTTATTCTGTGCAATCGGTCTGTGTTGTTTTCAAGTTTTACAATTTGGCCAAACAAGGGGGATGAGGTTTGATGGGGGATGCAGAGTTGTACGATATCATAGTTATCCACGGTTTAGGTGCCTGTGCATCGAAAATTATGTTGTGTTCGCACATATAAATATCGAATACAAATGTACTGGTTATTCATGTTGATCAGAGTGGTCCTTTATAAAGTTAATTCACGTTTATCTCACCACAACGTTTTATATATACCATGTGTACGGCATTATATTTTTTGTTTTCCGTACCCTGTGCTTTGCTTTTGTACTGGAAACTTCATATGAGAATACCGGTATACATGAATAGATCAACTCATTCTTGATAAGGCCATTCCAAGTTTTTTCTATGTTTAGCGTCCAAGTGCGCCTTGGTTTTTGACACCCCATATCAGAAAAAACAAACAAAATCAGGAGTCCTGAAATTGAATATTCTGGTCGAAATCATTGAATTCTGTCAATTTCTCTAATTATTTGTCTACAATATGTCATATAAGAGTATTGTAAGCATTTTTAAAATACCTTGATTCTGCTGAGGAATAGATATTTCTACTAGAAAATTAGATTAATGAAATAAAATTTTTTGAATGACGTCATTTTTATGACTATAAGGTCTCTGTTTTATTTTTTGGTTTTTGTGTTTTTTGCCAATAGGTAAGTCTAAGGTTTTTGAAAGATGGGTGGACGCTAAACAGCGAAAAAACTTGGAATGGCCTAATCAAGGTTAAATATAAACAATACATATAATGTTTATCGTTTGTGGTATAATTTATATATTGTCATGCCTTTAAACTGGTATCATATTTTCCGTTCCGCGTTTTAGCAACACCCATCATAGCTTGCACAAATGACTAATTAATTTATATATAGCAGGGTTTATTACATTAAAAGTTGATTTTCACATGACATTACTTCGAAGCAGAGACGCAATGTGATGTTCCATCATACCGGGTTCCAGATGGCAGCTCTGCGATATCAGAAATTGTTAAATTGTTAACACGTTGTATAATTAAGTTGCATAAGTCATTTAAAAAAGGCAGATCCTTAGTATTGTAAATGAAATTCCTTAAACATCTCCGACAACAACCTGTATTTCCTTTTCATAAAACTGCACAAAGTATATTCTCATTATTGTTAAGTCATCTGTAACGCAGTGGTAGTTTAATTACCTGGAGGCGCACTGTTCGAATCCCCTATGTCGCGATCGCATTTTTTTAAATTACCCAAAAACTACAATATGATATATTTAAGTCACAGTACGTATGTATTTAATAAATGTTTAACTCATCAATACATTCTATCATTAATACACAAATGCAATGATATTGAAATTATTGAGTTATATCAAAACCTCTTTTTTTTTTTTTTTTTTTTTAAATATACATTTGTTTGAAGAAGACCAGCCAGATGGGTATGAACGACGCTGGAGAACATAGCTGTTAGTGGTACGACTGGAAGTCTTTACGACCTAATTCTTCAAATATGTCAAAGGCATGAGGAAAATGCGGCACTTTAGATTTTCCTCATTAGCTCCCGGTATGCATGTCTTCAAATACTATCATAGATTTATTGATTGCTTTATAAATCTTAACAAACAATAGCAAATATTTTCTTCAGTATTAAAAATACAGTTGTAAAATTATTGTGTTTATATATATCCATGACTATTTATTTCTGTTCTTCCATTTGTTTATTTGAATTAATTAATTTTATATACAGGAAAACTGTTTGTCAAATGTGATGTTGATGATATTGAAAGGGAAATCATACTACTGATGCCCACTCTTAGCCCGGAGGATCTGACAAAATAGGCAGTGATGCCAGATATTCTCCCTCCTGGTGGCATGACTTCAAAGAAGAAGCGGTACTTGTTCCGCATGGTCCACCCCTTCGTCCGCGTACAAGGACTCCACCTGTCCTAATGTTAAAGAATAAAGTGATGATGCCGAGAAAAAGAGAATGATTTCATTGACCATATATGTTCGAGAGTCATGTTTTGTTGTTGTTTTTTTTATTTGTATATAATTTAAATTTATGTCAATAATATTGAATGTTAATCATTTCCTTGACCAAAAGTAATTACTGTATAAACCTTAATCATTTTACCCTACATTTATTAATGTTCTAGCATTGTGAAGGATAAATTAGTATTTGTAAAACATTTTAAATCCATTACGTAAATGTACATACACTGAGTAAATATGTATTTCTACGTACATAAATGTCTTTTTTTATATAAAGACGATCCAATGGCATCGACGCAAAATAACGTTATCAAGCGTTTTATGGCGTTATCTTGTAATCCATGCTTGCATTTCGTTTAAGTTTTAATAAGGTTAAATTAAGAATTAAGGTCAAGATCTAGTAATTGACTCTAGACTAACTTTTTGGTGCTAGATCCATTATGACGTCATAATCAATTTCAACTTTCTTTTTCCCGTACTTTACGGCTCTAATAGAATTATGAAGAAAATAAAGTATTTTCATGGAATTCAATTTGAAATCATGTGAAAAGTAATCCCGATATCTATATTTAATTTAATATTATTTTAAAGAAGAGGCCAAGAACATTCAAATTGCCGTTTTCTGAGAGACTGTAGGCAATCTGGATACATTTCCTTTGTCTGATATGGAGAAAAACTCCTGTATTCATGACTGGTTTTCTTAATTTTATTGAAAATAACAGTTTAAAATATGATTTTTCGTCTTGTTTAACTACAAATTATGCCCCGAAACACCTTATTTGACCAAGCTAAAGTTAAAAAGCATTATTAAAGGAATTTATTTCTCAGATTTGAGAAATTTGTAGGCATCTTTTATTTACTAGATCTTGAACTTAAATGAAATATTTGGTATCAAAATAATCAGAAGGACTTGCTCTTTCAGAAACCGTCAAAAACCAATTTTCGGAAATTTGGTTCTAAAGTTGACGCAACTCGTATGATTTATAGTGAGCGGACAGTCACATGATATACTTTCTGGCCGAAACTCCCGATTCAATGATTATGCATGTGTAGTTTTTGAATGACCAATACGTATTTCTGAAATAGTCACTTCCGTCTTGACGTTTTAGGTCGAATCAAATGATCTGTAAACTTTGATTTCTATAGTATAAAGCTTACTCTCATCACAAAACTCCCAATGAATTTGCCAAAGAGAATCAACATAAATTTTTGATTGATTGATCGATTATTGTTGTTTTACACTGAGTCGGCAATATTTCAGCCATATTTCGGCGGTATAAATTTAACGAGGTTCGCTCCTGAGCTTTTGAGCATATTTTTATCTTAACATATATTAAAAAAAAATCTGCATAATGTTTTAATTCTTAAATTTGGATTCTACAATGCCAACTCAACTATATTCAGTTAAAATTCCATGATTAAATTCCATACCAAAAGCATTAAGTGAGGAACTATACTTTGTGGCGGAAGTTTCTTTAGAAGAAAATGATCATTTTTTCTCTTTATAAGTATTTAAAGTATGTTAAGTTTGGAATCCTATTTTTACATGCAGTCTGCACACAGTGTTATTTTGTGCAGTGAATTGTTTTATACTGGTCCTAAATTTTATATTAAATAAACTATCATGAATTCCATCATCATATTTGATAAATATAGCAAATATATTGTAAAAATCAAGAAAAAATAGCCCTAATTTAACCTTAAGATTAGCACTATTTTAGTAATATCTAAAAATTAACATCACAGACCCCCACTTTTAATTTTCTTTTCTGAATATATAAGATACTTTTAACCATTCTTCTTAAATTCAGTAAAATGTCTTTACTTTCACTTGATTTTTTTTGCTAGTTAAATTTATAATGCCAGAAAAATGAATTTTTTGAGTGCAAAAAGTTCAGATAATTGAAACGAAAAAAAAATTTCATTGTCACAAATTTTAATGTGTCTATTTAAAATGAAATAAGACTGTGTTTATTCCCATGATTTATTTGAATAAAAAACATTGGAGGAAAAACTTTAAAAATTGATTTATGTGCAAGACGTTTTTACAGTGCAAAAAGGTCAAACTAAATGCTCTGTAGCGCCAAAAGAAGTGCATTGACCCCCATTGTTTTGATTTTTAACTAAGCTATGTGTATAAATTTTAAAAATATACTTGATAAAAAAATCTCATTACTTCAATATCAACAGCTTAAAAACTTACGACTTTTCTACTTTATACACAACCATTCCCCACGATAAATTAAAGTCCAGGCTTTTTGATATTATTGACAGCTGCTTTTTCAATAAAAATGGAACTCGTAAATATACTTACCTTGTCATTGGTCATTTGCAAAATTATTTTGTTAAAAAACATTCTGATTGTACACACAAGTACTCTGAAGTTGACATTAAAAAGATGCTTGAGTTTCTGATTGACAATATCTATGTGGTTTTTGGAGACCAGGTCTTCCAACAATCTATTGGAATTGCTATGGGTACCAATTGCGACCCGTTATTAGCAGACCTTTTTTTGTTTTCATATAAGCAGATTTGTCCAAAATCTTGTACGTGAAAAGAAGAAAACACTTGCTGTGGCGTTCAACTCGACATTTAGATATATCGACGACGTATTGTCAATTAACAATGGCTATTTTCATTCTTATGTCGATACGATATATCCTGGTGAGCTTGAGATAAAAGATACCACAGAGTCTGACACATCTGTTTCATATTTGGATATTTTACTTGAAAAAGACGTTAATGGTAATCTAACAACCAAGCTTTATGATAAACGTGATGACTTTAACTTTTCAATCGTCAACTTCCCTTACTTATGCAGCAATATACCTTCATCACCTGCATACGGGGTATATATCTCTCAGTTAATTCGATACGCAAGAGCATGCTCTACGTATGTACAATTTCTAAAACGAGGTAAATTATTGACAAATAAGTTGATGAAACAAGAATATCAGCTGTCTCGTTTAAAGTCATCATTTCGTAAGTTCTATGGTCGATACAATGACCTTGTCAGCAAATACAATTTATCATTGAGTCAAATGCTGACTGACGTTTTTTCATACTAATTGTTAGGCCATTATTTACACACTGTATTGTCGACGGATTTTTCCCGATCATGACAAGGAGCACACGGCGGGTGTGACCGGTCGGCAGGGGATGCTCACTCCTCCATGGCACCTGATCCCACCTCTGATGTTTGGAGGTCCGTGTTTGCTCTGCTCCTATTTTGTATTGTATAATGGATTTTTGAGCTTGAGTACTGTTCGTTATCTCCATATATTTCATTCTGATGGCAGGATCCAACCTCCTTAAATACTGTATGAACGGTTTTGAAAGTTTTTGGGTTTCTCTGACGGCCCCCAATGAGCCTACTCTTTTTCGAAAACTAGAGACACGATTTCTAGCGTGCCAAGGGGTGTGTAATCCTTGACACGGGGCACCATCTTACTTGCCATCCGACGAACTTGGAATTTAAAATTAAAAATAAAAACAGTTAAATTGAAAATTACAAAAATGCTAATAAAAATATATACATTTTAATCTTATTGTAAAAATCAGTTTCTTGCAAGTATTGTAAAATTGCATAAGGACATACATTTGTAAAAAGATCATGCATTGTTAGCACACCATGAAAAAGTTTATTTCTAACAGGCGTAAAATCAGAACATTCTACATTTTTATTATTATCACAAAAATCCCAAAATACTTGTCAAAGAGAATTTTCGTGAAGTTTCACTGAGCCCTCAAGGATATCCGATCCTCAGCCAGGAAGGATAACTCTTAAATTTATTATTTTATTTAAAAAGTCTCAAAATGAATCTTGAAACCAGATCTTTTCGTCCAACAATTATCATTTTATGCATCTTAATAGAGATTGTTCTATCTGACGTATCCGTATACGTATCCGTATCCGTATACGTATCGAAGTATGAGAGGCATCTCGATCCCGATGATTTAACCGTTGGGTAACATTTCCATCGTTTCTTGTTTGATTTTAACCTCATTCATTGGAAAATAAGATATTTAGTAATATTTCTAATGAAACGTATCAAGTTGCTGTTCACACCTATCATTTTATGGAAGGATTTTAAAAAAATAAAATAAGTAAAAAAAAAAAACGTATATTTTTATTAAATTGTTTAAAAATAAAAAAGAAGGTTCAAAAAGGGATTTCTCTCTCTCTCTCTCTCTCACAATATCAGGATATATTATTGTTTCATTCTAGAAGTAACCTTTACCAGTACAAGACATCATCCCCATAATGCATACAGTCAACGCTCGTTATCTTATGCAACTTGATTGGACCAATTAAAACTTCGATATATCCAAGGGTTTGAGTTAACAAAGTTTAACTGTACGGGGTGTCAGAGATCAAACATTCTAGATGAGTATAAGTTTGTCTACATCAAGCAGACACTTAAAATTGATTAACAAAGTGGAGAAGGGGGAAGCTGGGCCGAGGCAGGGAGAAACTAAAAAATGACAAGTCACCTTATCAAAACTTTGACAATAAAAAGGTGACCATACTGCATACTCTATGTGCTATGTGTGTGTGTGGGGGGGGGGGGGGGGGAGCTCACTGAAAATTTCCATCCTCATTTTCTTTCTTATCATTATCAACATTCTGTATATCATTTGATTATATTTGATGGACATAGTTCTCCAGAAAAGCTTTGGAAAACTGGCAATTCTGGGGTGGTTTGAAGACTCTAAACTACCTAAATTGTTAGGTGATAGTCGTATCCGAAATTCCAGAGAGCTTGAGAAAGGACTACGATTTTCGAAAGTGATGCAGTTACACGCAGTTTTTGTCAGGGATGAATTAACAATTGTCGATAAAAGGAGATAAACAGAGAAATTTTTTTATGTCTTATACATTACTTTATATACATGTTGACCAAAGTTTACTTAAATGATTTATTGAAATTAGGATGACTGTAATTCTTTGTGTACAAGCGGGATAAAAACTCTGAAAAAATGTTGATATTTTATCAATTTAATGTTTTGTATAAATTTTATCCTTTATTCTGTGTGTTTTTTTTTTATTTCTCTGCTACGTTGAAGCAGCCTCTTCTATTCAATTCTATGAACTGCGTGTTGAATTGACTCACACTTGTCCCAATCTGGGCCCAAATGAATAAATAAATAAATAAAAATATAAAAATATAAATGAATAAAAATCAGCTGGATGGACAAGGTAGCATAGAAGAAATAGATAAATCTATTGTTTTGGCATTATTTAGTCTAATGTTCTTTTCTTTCTTATAAAAAGAGAGTTAAGATAATGAATACCCTATTTTAGTTCTATATCAAACCATGAATTATAATACACATATACGACAACAAGAGAACTAAAAAGAAAAATCAAATTTAACAATTGAATTTTCATTTCATTACCTATTTTTGTCGCCATGAAGTCTTTTCAAGTTATTACTGCTGAAAGGACAAAATATAAAACAAAATCAAGAATAGACCCGAAAGTAGCAATTTCAACTGGGGAGGGGAAGGGGAGACATACAGGTATTTGTCAACTAGTTCATTGAAAAAAAAGAATGAAGAAAGTCAACAGACGATATGAAAGTTTGTGTGTGCATGTTCGGGGGGGGGGGGGGGGGGAGGAGGAGGCTGGTTTTTTTAACCATATGCTGGTAAGGGTCTGGAAGCAGATTCTCTTTAGAAAATTGCTAAACGGTTTTATTGATTGTGTGGATATCAACTTCTTTTGCATTCAGTGTGTGAGTGAGGGGGTTAACTTTTATGTCATCTAATGTAAATTACAGAATCAATCAATAAAATGTCCTGATGTTAAGAGGGAGAGAGGGGGATCCCGATAAATGTTTTTAAACAAAATTGCAATTAAAGTTTTAAACAATATAATGAAAACAAATACAAATTTATTGAATTTAATTATCCATTTTTTTAAAAATTTTCCAGCGAAATAACAAACTTTTACAGCACCTTAATACATTTTTTTATTAGAAAAATACCATATGCTATTCTTAAATGAATGGGGCTGCTTTAAAACCAAACAAATTACGATGGAAATTATAGTAAATAGTTTAGACATCGGGATCGAGATGCCTCTCTGAGCTCGATACGTATACGGATACGAATACTTATACGGATACGTCAGATAGAACAATCTCTAATATGATTCAAGGTTCTTTGAAGTCTTAGAAACAGTCTTGTAAAAAGTTAACATTTGTACCCCATAAAAGAAAAAAATGAATTCATTTTTAGAGAAATCGACTTTCCTTTAGTCCAGCATTAGATACCACTGCTTATTAGCATGGTATGAAATTAGATGTCATATATGATGTCTAGCAATGATAGTACAAGCTTTTTACATTATGTATTATATGACAATTGAAGTAAAAAGAAGAACTTAAATACTGTATGAGCATAAAAAATATGCAATTTTCTCCAAATACCTGGATACCTACATTTTTCTATCCTAAATTATATTTGTTGATCAATTTTCAATTAAAAAATGCATAGCTGTTGTTTTTATTCGCATTTCCTGATATCATATTTGAAATTGATAATTTTTCCTGTATAATATGATTAAACTATAATGAAGAACTTGGAAGAAATTCCATGGGTAAATTCACGTTACTATGTGAAATCATAGACCTTTTTGTGAGCGTTTTCAATTACTTAAAAGCTGAATTTCAGAACCTGAGGATAGGACTACCTTAAGTGCTTAAGATCAGTGTAAGGAATTTTAAAAGGTACAATTTCATATTGAAGAGCAGTTTTTGCAGAACTATCAGCCTTGTTATTACCCGGAATACCTATATGACTTGGAATCCAACAAAATTCGACATTTTTACCTGGTTTAGTGAGATGATAAAACTTATTTATTATATCCCAAATGTATGGATGATCAGTGTTCATATTGTGTATGGACTGTAAACATGACAGCGAGTCTGAAAATATTGTTAAAAGAGTTTTCACTAGGAGTTTTTATATATTCAAAAGCTAGTTGTATAGCTTTTGCTTCAGATGTAAAAATCGTTGCTTCGTTTGGAAGTCGTATAGAAAAATACCCCCATTATAATTGATCCTGCCTATGTCCTTTGAACCATCTGTGTAAATTTGTATTGTAGGATGTTTACATTTTTTATTTCGGCTAATTTCTGTTGAAAAACGAGAGGATTTGTTTCTGATTTCTTTAGTTCGGATAGGGAATTTTTAACTACAGGTTTAATTAATTTCCACGGTGGTACTTCAGAAAGAGTAGTAGTTTTTACTATATCTAATGGTAGTTCAGAATCTCTAATATAATTTTTAAACCGTAAACAAATTGGTTTTATGCATTTCTTGTTTTTACCATATAAATGTGCATTTTGTGGTTGAAAAATGCAGTCATAAGCAGGATTGTTAGTGTTTGAATTTAATTTAATTATGTATTGTAAAGCAAGTTTAATTCTTCTTAAGTCCAGAGGTGGCTCATTTGCTTCTACATACATAAATTTTTGAAAGATTTTTCAGATAAGTGTAAGGAATTTTGAATAAGGAAATTTCATGCTGAAGTTCCGTGATTTTAGCACTATCAGCTTTAATGTGCTTAGGGGTTTCGATATGACGCGTTTTTATAAGTCCTATTTTTGTATTCATATGAAGCAAAATTTATTCAAAAACTTCTACATGAGAAGAAGAAAACCCTTGCTGTGTCCTTCAACTTGAAATTTAGATATATCGACGACGTATTATCAATCAACAATAGTTACTTCCATTTATATAATCCTAGTGAGCTTTAAATAAAAGATACCACCGAGTCTGACATATCTGTTTGTTGTTTAGATATTTTACTAGAAAAAGACATAATGGTATCCTTACAACAAAGCTTAATGATAAACGTATTGACTTCTATTTTTTAATCGTCAACTTCCCTTATTTATGTCGCAATATACCCTTATCGCCTGCATACAGTGCTGCTATCCTATAAGTTGACAATCCTATCCTATCCTATCGTGAATCCTGCATCCATAATCCTATCCTGTGATTTCAGTCTAATCCTATCCTATCCTATCCTGCTACTTGCAGTTTTTCAATATTTAGGAGTTAATTTGACAAAACGAAAAAAAAGAGTAATATGACCGTCAACTAAAAATCAGTAATTGTTTTGTACCTTGTTTATGATTTGATGGAGGAAAACAAATCGAGATCGACATCCATTAATTCCCAACACCCCGTGCACGCATTAATTTTTGAGAATCCAGTTCAAATGTAAACAAAAGGATTCTAAAAAGCACAGGAAAATGTTGATTTAACGAATATGTAAAGAAAGACGGTATTCAGATATATTATAGAAAAAATATAATCAGACTTTTTTTAATATAGTTTTACCTACTGACAATGATCTAGAGACGTATATATTGCTTCTTTCCGAATTTATACATTACGAAAAATAAATGGGATTGAAATTAGAAAAAAGTAACAATGAAGACTTCAGATACGTTTCTTATGTTATAATTAAGTATAGGGGTCGATCCAAGTCAAAATTTATTAATAAGCTCATTATAAGAATCAGACTACGATTGTCAAAACCTTCGTGCGGCACAGGTGCACTGTACAATAATCGAACCCGAGAAAAATACAACTTTTCTACACATAAATAAAGGATGAAAAAAGTCGGATGTATTTGATGTTTAAACAGCTATATGATCTTATAAAGTTCTTTCATGTAAAATTTATACAAAAAATTATTTTCCCCTAAACTTAGAACCATTAAAAAAAGATCATGATAAAGATCTAAATGCATCTGTACTGGATTTTATCCATACTGATGTAAAACTAAAAAAGAAAATATGACAAGACCATAAACTAAGAACAGGCAAATCAAATTTTAGATTTGAAATATCTTGACCTTTATTTATAAAACATTTCAAAATATTGTCTATATAATCATGGTAATATTTAATATATATTTAAAAATGCATGATAAAAATTTTGTTTCATTTTCATTTCTTTTTAAAGTTATTCTTATATGAAATGTTCAGTTTCATCATGTGTTTGTTTGTGAATATCATACAAACATGTAACATCTTTTAAATTAACATGTTTGTTAAATAAAAATCAAGTTATTCAACATGTTAAATTTCTAAATTTCACTTCAGTTTGTTCTCAGTTTTTAGTCCTGGGGCCAGTCCATGACTGGAATCCAGACATCCAAATATTTTGAGTGTCCTAGTGCTGTCAGGAGATTGTTGATGAACAGTTGGTCTGAGTGCCATATTTCAGTTACCATTTGAATGCGTGAAAATTTAATCAAGTTATGTTTTAACTTCACAGAAAAATTTCCATAAATCTTCACGGTCAGATCAGATAGATAGACAGCAATAATTATTGCAGTAAAGACACATTTTCCTTAGATTCAATGTACTAGAAGCCACAGTAGTTATTCAGAACCCCTATTTAAGTAAATCTTGTTTCTGACCTTGACATTTGATCTTAATTGTTATTCATGGTCCAAATGAGGAATAAACACACATATTGCATGATTAAGTTCACAATATTTATTCAAGGTAATTGCTTTTTCAGTATATATATTTTTCCTGGACCAAGTAAATCTCATATACAATTCACATGTACATGATGTACAATAAATTAATGTGCCATTATGAGACAAATTCATCAAAGTACACATGTATTTCATTGCCAAGCTATAGATACAGGTGATACATGTACATGTAGTTTGTTTAAGTTCAAGTTTATCATTTGCATAATGTTTTAACTGCACAGCATTTGGCATGCTTGTCTGTCGATCCAAGTCGATTTCAAATGTCAAATTATTGTTTACTTCTGGGGTGTCAAAAAGCTAGTCATCAAGTTACTGAACAGTTTCACAAATCTCAAGGCACAAAAACAAATACTTCACACACTGATATCCTTAATAAAAAACACCAGGATTTCAGACTCTAGGGGGCTCTTGGATAGTGGTATAAACAGCTTTCATTATTTATTCCAGCAGCAGATGAGATGAACTGCAATGTGTAAAACTGCAAATATGCAGGATTGTCCTGAAAAATAAACATTATATGCATGTAAATTGTACAATTTTTACATATATACTAATACATAAAAACTGTATTTTTATAATGATTATCTTTCTCATTTCATCTACAATTGGCTGGATTTCACTTATTTTCTCTCCGAAAATAATGCATTCAAAGAAATCAAGCAAAATCAAATCTTACACTGCAACTTCATAGTCATATCTTAATTAAATAATCATAATTTACTTCTAGATTGTATTTGTTTCACCTCGACAACTTGTTAACAAGTATTGTGGGTTTTCTTTTCTTCTTTATTTTCTGTTTTTGTTTTTTTATTTATTTTTGTTTGTTTATTTTCTTTTTCACATAAAATTTGAATATCAATAAATATGAATATACATGTAACATGACATGAATAATTACACATTGTTTCCAGTTTTACTCTCAACTTTTTTAACAGAAGAAAATCTCTTATTCGGAAAATCTGCGAAAAACTTCATCTAAATTCAGAAAATGCTTTGTATGTTTTTTACTGATACCCATGCATAAATAATCTAAACATACCTTAGTCATATTTTTAAAATGTAGAATCTTGTTTATTGTTATATGGGCAGGCAAAGTCAGGAACCATTTCTCTGCAATGAAGTATTATTAATGATTATTTATTAATTCACTACTCAGAATATGTCATACATATGTAAACATATACAAAGTAAGTGCTCGGGATATACATGTGTAACAGGAAGAGAGAAAATGTATGGCTGGACCGGGAATCGAACCCGGGACCCCTGCATCACTAGTCAAGTGCTCTACTGACTGAGCTACCCAGGCCGATATCCACAGCCCAAACCATTACATCCCTCCCTCCTTAAATTGTCTTGGCTCTCGAAGACACAACCCAAGTTCTTATTGCCCCTGGCAGGACTTTCACCTGCAAGTCCAGGGGTGGTCAACGGCACCATGTCTGTAACAGGAAGGGAGAAAATGTATGACTTGACCGGGAAATAAACCTGGGACCCCTGCATCACTAGTCAGGTGTTCTACTGACTAAGCTACCAAGACTGATATCCATGGCCCAAACCATTACACATGTACATGGTGTTACTTTTAATACCATTTAAACAGTAGCATAAGACATGTAAGAACTGAATATGAATTATTATAATTGCACTCAAATAAAAACATTAAAAATGTTTTAAATTCATAGTAAGTAACAGGGATAGACATTAACTTTTAGATTTACTTGCCCTTCGGGCAAGTGATCTCAAACTTTGACTTGTCCGAATGCAAAACTTGGTTGCCCAAAATAAGGAAAAAATTCAGAATAAATTTTTATTACTGTAAATGTTACGACAAGAAAAAATGTGTATTTGGTTTAACACACACTGCCATATATAGCAATAACGCTCCGTTTTATAAAATTCATATTTTTAAACTTATTTTCGGTAGGATTCTTTTGTGAATCGTGATTTTCTGAGATAACTGTGAAACAACGCTGAAGGAAGATAGTTGCTACGTAACATACATCGATCTTTACCTTAATGATCAGGATACATCGTGTTACTCTGTACTTATATTCTGTGAGTGAATAAATAATCTACTATCCAAATTTCCAGAGATGTTAGACGAACAGCATATTTACCAGGGAAAAAACGGAATAACGAACCGGATTTTCAAATGAAAAGTATAATCCAGAAATGCTGACAAGGAATTCCGAATGCAAAAACAATGTCAGGTACCTGGCGGAAATCAAGTCTTCAATTTATTGGGGTTTTTAAATACAAATTAATGTAAACTAAATAAATATGTACATTTCTATGAGAAATATTCACTTGCCCGATCGGACAAGTACGTCGTAGGATTCACTTGCCCGAACTGAGAATTTACTTGTCCCGGGCAATCAGACAACCGTTAATGTCGATCCCTGAGTAAATGATATAAAAGTTACAAACTGAAAAAAGGATAATACATCTTACTGTTTTAGGACACATTGAATCATGTGACAGAATATAATTTGTAAATGTTTACCCCCCTCCTCCCCACACATACACTCTACCTCTTTTTTTAACACCTGCTTTTTGTCTATAAGTTTATTACAATAGAATAAAATGTTGTTCAACTATTAGGACATAGTTTAAAGGGGAAGTATAAACATGCATACAAGGCATGTAAAGTGCGTAGTGTACTTACATGTATACCTGACTGCGATGTCCACCGTTGACGGTTCGAGTACAGGCAAACATAGGATTATCCAGACAAACAAAGAACTCTTAACTCAGAAAGATGTCACTGAACTATAACACAAGCAGAAACTGGCTGAATAATCCAAACATGCTGAAGAAAATTAGGTCTATTGACGTTCAAACTCTTCGTTGTTTACATGCGAAGATTCTTCCGGTCATCGTGCACGGTTATATCGTACGTTATGTTACTCGAGTTTAAAAAAAAAATGTCTGTTAAAATTAAAACAAAAATGTTTATTTTCATTTGTAATTTTATAAATATTTCTTTTGTAAAGGTTTTCAAAACTATTCCGTTTTGTCAATTAATTCTGAAGTATGAATCAACCCGTACTCGAATCTGATTGGCTGTAGGATATAGGATGGGATAGGATTGGATTAACTACTATATGTTTCTATCGTGAATCCTCAATCCTGCATCCTATCCAAACCCATCCCATGTCAACTTGTAGGATAGCAGCACTGTATGAGGTGTTTGTATCTCAGTTGATTCGATACGCAAGAGCATGGTCTACGTATAAACAATGTCTAAAACGAGGCGAGCTATTGACAAATAAGTTGATGAAACAGGAATATCAACAGTCCCAATATTGAAGTCATCATTTCGCAAGTTTTATGGTCGATGACCTTGTAAGCAAATACAACCTATCATTGAGTTAAATGCGAACTTGACCTTGTAAGCAAATACAAACTATCATTTGGTTAAATGCTGACTAATATTTTTTATACTAATTGTTAGGCCATTATTTACACACTGAATTGTCTACTAATTTTTCCGCTTTTCTCGATCATGACACAGAGGAAAGGGCGATTATGACTGGTTGGCAGGGGATGCTCACTCCTCCATTGCATCTGATCCCACCTCTGATGTTTTTGGAGGTCCGTACCTGTATTGTTTAAATTGACTTTTAGCTTGAATACACAGGTACTTGTGGACACGACCCCCCCCCCCCCCCCCCCAATATTCAACCCCGGGGCTTGTTGGACATTTTTTTCACAAATTATATTTATTACACTTATTCATCATGTGTACCATAGGAAAAAATCGTGAAAACCCCAAAATAATCGTTCTACACAAAAATACCCCACTATACATTATAAGAGAGAAAGGTATGCCACTCCGGTTTGTTTACATTGTACCCCCACTGGTCTTTCTGGGTTTAAAAACATGTATTTATTTTATTTTAACCTAAAATTTCGGTTCACACTGTCTCTACATATATTTCTGTCTTAGTTCATGCTATCGGACTGACTCGGAATCTCTTAAGAATCCCACAATCAATCCTGAAACTGCACCCCAGTCAGTGCGTTGAAAAATCCTTAGGTAAACGCAACGGGAGTGCATAGAGAATATATTTATTTTATTTTAACCTAAAATTTCGGTTCACACTGTCTCTACATATATTTCTGTCTTAGTTCATGCTATCGGACTGACTCGGAATCTCTTAAGAATCCCACAATCAATCCTGAAACTGCACCCCAGTCAGTGCGTTGAAAAATCCTTAGGTAAACGCAACGGGAGTGCATAGAGAATATATTACCTATTATGATAACACCCGAGAGAGATTATTACGTCAGGCCAAAACTCTCATAAGTGATACATTCTTGGCCTGACGTAATAATCTCTCGAGTGTTATCAAAAAGCTCAACACTATTGCCATTTGCTGCAACTGACAAAGAATATCCAAAAGTTGCCAATGCTCCTGGATCAAAGAAGAAAAACTATTTGACGCTACTGATTAACACTAGGTATATATATATTTCTCATATTAGAAGTGCCTTACTTTAGAACCCTGACTATGAGGAATTCTTAACTGCGCACCTCAGAACACATTTTCCAATAAACTGAAGGTTATCAACAAAGAAATGAATGGATTCGTGAGTGTCCTCATGAAGAACAAAATGGAGAACTTATTTTTCCTGGGACAATATCTGTCAGGAGTTTTAGAAGATTTCCCATTAGTGTTTAATAATTTGGATGCAAAGAGGTCTCAAAATGGAGGGAAGGTATATAAGATTATTTTTCCCAAACTAGGAATGATTTATGGAATATGTGCTCAAACAAGACACAAGAAACTGAGTGTGGTTCAAAGAATGACAACATTGTGCCTGTTGGACAATATTGCTGATCCAAAGGATAGACTGACAGGATATGATAATTCAACTTTGTTCCAATTGTAGCATTAGGGGTAAGGGGCCACTGTTTATAGCAAGAAAATATTTAATTATCTTCCTGTAAAGAACCAAAACTCCATGGGTAGTGATTTTAATATATCAAGTAGTGCAGGTAATTTGGATCTTGGCCGGGAAGGGGAGATTTGTGTAATTAATAGTATTAATATGCAAGCATTCCTGTTATGCAGATTTTCATATTTGCGGAACTCATTGGCCATGAGGCTCAGGTGGTACTTAACTAGGCCCGATCTAGTTCACAATTATTACCACTGCGCAACTCGAACAATTTCCGGTACGCGTATAACGCTGGCTTAGAATTATGAAAAATAAACGAATTTAATTCAAACGGGAAAATGTTTTATTGATGATTTTTAATTTTAAAAATTTTCTAAGTAGTTTTTAATAGGCTTGTACGATATAAAATAATTTTACGACTTCAAGCCAGTTTACGTTATTGTGTACTTTCGATACCAGACGATTTGACAGTTGCCGCGCTAGAAGTCGAAGATGGTGAACAGAACAAAAGAGACACAAGTTACCACAAAACAACGCAAGACAGATAAAGAATATGATCAGCCCGAAGAAGTTGTTATATTTTTTATTTTTGACAGGAATTTGCCGTCATTTGATACCATTGATACACCAGCTGCTGGCGGCAAACTTTCACCTGATCATTCATATTCACAGTCAACAGGTTCGTTTGATGACATTACTGATTTACATTTCTCAGTTAAGAGCTCTGAACTGCATTAGGCTGCTCTTTCTTTAAAAATATGTGCAGAATGGGGTCATAAACTCTTGCAATATACCTTGCTTACATGTAATGTCCTTTAGTGACGGTGGACCTTTTTCATAAAAAAAGTCTTAAGACAAAAAATTTCCCATTCCCCAATAAGTACATGTATGTATAATGTAGTGGGTAACTAAAAATTATAATATTTATTTTATTAGATTACATTGTAAATATTTTTAGAGCAAAAAATATTTTTTAAACAAAAATTTACAAACTTATCAATATTAATTATCGTCATAAGATTTTTTTGCGAAAAAAGGCCCAGATATGCATGTCACCATATGTAGAATGATACAACAAAACATAAAAAACGCATCAATGTATATTTTTTCACATTGAATAATCCAAACAAAACAACATATCACCTCAAAGAAAATACAATTAAATTTTCATAGGTATTGTTATTAAACTTCGAAAGTCCTTGCAAAAGGAGATTTTCAGTCTGAGGCAGCAGATATCCATGGGATTTCACAGCCATTTTTCAGTAGAATGAACATGGATGTTGTAGATGCCCTATATATCAGTCTAAAGAACATCACCTTCCCCTCTGAACAAGCTGAGATTCTCCGGATCAAAGAAGTTTTTTTTTTTTTTTAATAAAATTACTCTGAACTTAAACACCATTTCCATATTTGAATTGCATAATGATAATAAATCAAAATAAATGGATTTCAGATTCACAAATATAGTTTGCAAGTATGGAGGAGCATGATGCCTACTTACTTGCAAACAGTAACATACCAGAGATCATGGAGCAGCTACCAGGTGGGGCTGGTTTCTGGGAGATAGTGGATACCCTCTCCGACCATGACTGAAGACTCCCATACTGGCGCCTAAGACAAGACAGCGGAAGTTAATTAGAGTCATATCAACACAAGGAATTATGTCGATCGAGAGGCCTTTTGGAGTTCTTAAGTCCAGATTTCGGCAAGTAAATATAGATGATTTAGTTTAGTTTGACAAATTTTATATAAAATACAGGTATGAAAATTATCAGAAACATAAAACAATCAGATAAAAAAAAATAAAAGAAGACATGAAAAAAAGAAGAAATGCTAGCATAAGAAAAGAGAAAATACTTTTTGCGTAAATTAAGCAAACTGTAAAAATATATCATTACAATTATTCACAGTTGCTATTTTATCCATAATTATGACATGAGTGTAATTTTATATCAGATGTCTGCACAAAACAGTAGCAGCTTTGGCGTCCACCCCTACAAAATGCGTCAGGATCATTGAATGTTGTTATCATCTGCACAACAGAGCCATTGAAAAAAAAGTCCCAACACCAGTGGCAGGAGAAGTCCCCATTTATTTCAATAGCCATACTGTACACAAAATGTTGCCAGTGCTGTAAATATCAGAGACATAATTGTAAGGCGGTTTTAATAATAAACAACAACAAGTTAAAGGGGCTTGGACACTGATTTGAGTTAATATTTTTTCAAATTTTCTGTATTATGTCATGACTTATAATTGCTGCTAGATCATTTCACACGAAAATATAATAAAAACATGATCAGAAAGTTCTTTTATCTGGAAATCATAAAAACTACAAGTTTCAGGACGCGTTTAATTGACACATATCCTTGCACTTTCATAAAGTAAACTTTATTCTTAAGGATGTTCAACACACCCACCCCCCAAAAATTCCTGTCGTTTAATTTTTCGTTATTTTTGTATATTTTATACATGACATGACTATATCCACTATGTGTATGCACATTTTGGACAAAATCGTTCGAGTCGTATTTGGACAGGAAGTTCCAAAAGTTACTCCTCTTTAGTCTCTTCTCGAGGAGAAGAAATTTTCAATCAACCAACTATATAACTTGATTTTCAAAAAAGTCGATATAGCCTGGCTGTCAAACTTAAGTGACTAATTTGTTTGACCATTAAACACACAAATAAAATAATTTTGTGGAAGCATATATCGACATAAATGTTTTGGAAGACCTTTAACTGAACCAGAAGTCTCTGACGAGACTGTAGCTTTACTGGTTGTATTTATATAGGAAGATAAAAGTAGCACTGGGACTTGAAACTTTACAACAGCAATAAAAAGAATAATGATCCTTGGTTAAGTATCTTTTGTGGCAAGATTAATTATTATATCAGACTAAAACTGTAGGAGGAGTAGCCTTTTAAAACAATTTTACAGAAATTTTGATTTAAGTAACCATGGCAACATCATTCAACAAAATCAAAAAACAAAAACACCAATTATGTATCTCTGTAGTTCATCGAAATCCGAAACTGGTACAGAGAATTATGTATCTCAGTGTAGTTTACTTGTGTGCTAAGTAATACTAAAATCAGACCAAAACTGTAGGGCATTTTGAAGGTATTTCAAGGAAATTTCTATTTTTAGTAACCATGGCATTAATGTTCATCAAAATCAGATAATCAATATAAAGAATTATGTATCTTAGTGTAGTCTACTTGTTTGCCAAGTTATACTGAAATCAGACCAAAACTGTAAGAGGAGTAGCATTTTGAAAGTATTTCACAGAAATTTCTATTTTTAGTAACCATGGTAACACCGTTCATTGAAATCAAAAACCGATACACAGAATTATGTATCTTATTATAGTCTACATGTGTGCCAAGTTATATTGAAATCAGATCAAAACTGTAGGAGGAGTAACATTTTGAAAGTATTTCACAGAAATTTCTATTTTTAGTAACCATGGCATTAATGTTCATCAAAATCAGATAATCAATATAAAGAATTATGTATCTTAGTATAGACTACTTGTGTGCCAAGTTATATTGAAATCAGATCAAAACTGTAGGAGGAGTAGCATTTTGAAAGTATTTCACAGAAATTTCTATTTTTAGTAACCATGGCAACACCGTTCATCGAAATCAAAAACCGATACACAGAATTTTGCATCTTAGTATAGTCTACTTGTGTGCCAAGTTATATTGAAATCAGATCAAAATGTAGGAGGAGTAGCATTTTGAATGTTTTTTACAGAAATTTCTATTTTTAGTAACCATGGCAACACCGTTCATCGAAATCAAAAACCGATATACAGAATTATGTATCTTAGTGTAGTCTACTTGTGTGCCAAGTTATATTGAAATCGGACCAAAACTGTACAAGGAGTAGCATTTTGAAAAATTGTTTACGGACGGACGGACAGACAGACGGACACCTTACTATCGCATAAGCTCTCCTGGTCTCTGACCAGTAGAGCTAAAAACTATGGTTCATCATACCCTTGAAAAATGCGTATTTTTCAATTCAAATATTTTTTTTATGAAAAAAAACCCACTATCGTTTCATTTTGGAAAAAAAATACTTTCTTTATTGTAGCTGGTTGCTAAAATAATCTTCAAAATTTTTTGTAATTTTTTTAAACGACCCGTTTTTAAATTTGACAAAATCTCGTCAATAGGTAAAGATGGCTGTCAGAAAGCGAATTTTTCAAAACAATGACATTCCAAGGCGAAGGTTGGCCGTTTAGAATCATTGAAAAGTAAACAAAGTAACCAGAGTTGGGGTAAAATATGTCTTTAATTAATAAATCTAATTCTTTAGGCGGTCGAATGCTTATAAAGTCAGGTATAATGCCCGAAGCGAGCGACAAAAAAAGGCGGCGTAAATCGAAGGTTTTTTTTCAACGATTGGATCTGTAGCTCTCTGGTTTGTCTATCCGAATTTTTTTCAACCAAAGAGCTACAGATCTGTAGCTAATAGTGAAAATGCATAAATTCATTGAAAATCTTCTCTGCTCCTGGGTATTAAATAAAGTAACTACGTACATAGTTATGATGAATAAGAGTGCCCCTTCCAAAATTGTGAATTACATGGCCCGAGGGTCAGGGGTTCTGGTGTTAGGGCGGGGCTCTATTGATTATATAGTGAAAATGCATTAATTCTTTGAAAATCTTCTTCTCTTCTTCAGGGTATTAAATAAAGTAACTAAGTACATAGTTATGATGAGCAAGAGTGTCTCTTCCAAAATTGTGAATTTCATGGCCCCAGGGTCAGGGGTTCTGGTGTCAGGGCGGGGCTCTATTGATTATATAGTGAAAATGCATTAATTCTTTGAAAATCTTCTTCTCTGCTTCAGGGTATTAAATTAAGTAACTAAGTACATAGTTATGATGAGCAAGAGTGCCTGTTCCAAAATTCTAAATTTCATGGCCCCTGGGTCAGGGGTACTGGTGTTAGGGCGGGGCTCTATTGATTTTATAGTGAAAATGCATTAATTCATGGAAAATCTTTTCTGCTCCTGGGTATTAAATAAAGTAACTAAGTACATAGTTATGATGAATAAGAGTGCCTCTTCCAAAATTGTGAATTTCATGGCCCTTGGGTCAGGGGTTCTGGTGTTAGGGCGGGGCTCTATTGACTATGTAGTGAAAATGCATTAATTCTTTGAACATCTTCTCTGCTCCGGGGTATTAAATAAACTAACTAAGAACATAGTTATGATGAGCATGGCTGTCTTTTCAGAAATTTTGAATTTGATGATTATATAGTAAAATTGCATTTATTCTTTGAAAATCTTCTTCTCTGCTCCTGGATATTAGATAAACTAAGCACATAGTTATGATGAGCATGGTTGCCTATTCCAAAATTGTCAATTTCATGGCCCCAGGGTCAAGGGTTCTGGTGTTCGGTGGGGCTCTATTGACTATATAGGGAAGATGCATAAATTCTTTCAAAATCATCTTCTCTGCTCCTGGGTATTTTTCAAATAAAGGAAGTGCATGGTTATGATGAGGAAGAATGCCTCTTCCAAAATTGTGAAATTCATGGCACCTGGGTCAGGGATTCTGGTGAAGGGGGGGGGGGGGCTCTTTTGATTATATAGTGAAAATGCATAATTTCTTTCAAAATATTTTTTCTACTACTGGTTATAAAGCAAAGAAATAAGTGTATAGTTATGATGAGCAAGCGTGCTTCTTCCAGAACTGTGAGTTTATCGCCCCTGGGTCAGATGTTCTGGTGTAAGGGTGGGTCTTTACTTATTTAATAATATAGTGAAAATGCATTTCTTTGAAATCTTATATGCTTCTGGGCATATTCGAGGCAAACAGAGTAAAAGTTTTAATATGCAAAGGTACTTTTACCAGAATTTTGAACTCTTGGACCATTTAGTCAAGTGTTCTGGACCTGGCCAGGGCTCTTTTATCTTGTATTCTGCTGAGCAAAGTTTTTCCCCTTTGCCATTCACCTTTGATAATTAATCACTGTAAACAATGTATTTGAAAGGTCAGTAGAATAGGAGAATTATGCAAGAATATTTTTGTATAATACAAAAAGTACTTTCATAGTTTTAATGATCAGGTAGACTTGGAAATAATAGATGAATAAAAATGAGACAAAAAACTATTTAAATGTTCTTCAAAGGCCAAGAGAGGCCAATGTGAGTAATAATAATATGGGGTTAAAAAATAGACATTTTGTTAATAGTCTGCATGGAAATAGTGATAAAATGGGGACAGATAGATACTAGACCAATTATTTTGTTGATGCTAATCATACTATTTTTCTTGCTTTTTGGGCAACAAAGCTTCATTTATCAGTTTATGGATCCTCTAAATTGTTGTATTGTACTCAGGTGACCGTTAAAGCCCTTGGGCCTCATGTTTTTTTTTTCTTAATGGCAAGCCTTTCTTCCTCTATTTGAAGGAGGCGCTGAGTTTCTGTGTAATGCTCACAAACTGACTGATCACTTCGTTTACCTTATATAAAATGGAGAATTTATTAAAGCTTTGAGGTTTATTATTTTAATTTTATAATAAAAATAAAATTTCCTCATCAAAGGAAAAGAAATAGATCATATATTTCTATGTAACATTGATGCTGATTTAAAAAAAAACTATAAAATGTTTTGTAGTTATTTCCAAGTACTGAAGTTCGGATTTGTCAGATCTCTTTGTTATAACTGAAAAACTAAAGACAATTAGATCAGTACACTGTAGAGTAATCTCTTGTTTTATTTTTTGATTCTCATTACCACTAGGTGATGGGACTGTTAACAAAGAGGATCCCTCTGCAAAGTCAAAGGAAAGCTGATGGACAATTATTTGTATGAAAATTTAAAAAAAAAAATTAGTAAATCAATTACCATTGATTTCGCAAAAATTTAACTTGCATGATTTATCAATTCCATCTATCATTTGGGATTGAACACACACATTTAACCACAATTAATTCTCAACCGAGTCATCTTGGCCCTGCTGTTCACTAATAGAATGATTTCAAAAGATGAATTCCCTGTGTATTCACTATAAAAATTTTGAGCCTATCTGGCCCCGCCCTAACTCAAAGGGGGGCGGGGGGCATAACTTTACTTCACCAAACTTGAATCCACACTTGAATTCTGAATATCGAAATGTCTACCGTCCTTTTCCTATTTTCTCTTGAAAAACACTGAAAAGCTCACCCCCTCCCTTCAGAGAAATGTATATGCATCCAATTATGTAAACTGACTTTACATAATAAAATACTGATTAAATTAAATGTATATGCACTTGAGCATTATGATTTGCACTCACCTCGAAGTAACGAAGATGAGTCAGTCCCAGTTTCTGATGTTTGAGAGTCTTTATAAAAAAAATAATCACGCATAATGGTATAAACATGAAATACTTATTAAAATATCAATTTTGTAAAAATTTTGAATGGTTTGAACCTCAAAGTACAGTGAAATCATGCAAGTGCTAGCCTAAAGAGACAACTGACCCATCATCTACTGATTCTCAACGGATTTTGCTCAAATTTGCAGAGTTTATAAACGTTACAAAACTCTTATCAGAATGCTGTCAAACATTTCAAAAATCCACTTCCGCTTTTGGATTATTTCCCTTTAAATGAAAATTTAGGGGCCTTCATTTCCAGACAAGGGCTCCGAGACTACATAAGCTTGAGTAGAAATTCTAACGAATTTAAATAATAGAAGCATTGAAGTTGTGCACATTGGTTTTTGTTGTTTTTCAATTTCTGTATTCAAAATGGTTCTACAGAGGGGTCAAAAATTGGAAAGCCTAAAAGAGCGAAAATTTACACATATCTTCCTTTTAATCTTCTAAACTAAAAATATTTTGATGACATGTCGAATAAAAGTTGTGCACAATTTCAAAGCCTGTCATATGACACCACTTAAAAGGGTCTGATCCCTAAAATTAGGGATCTGGACCCCTTTACAGTTTCCAAATATTTCCAAATAGCTGCCGTAAATAAAGTTGTTCTTTAACATCTTATTGATCTCATGAAAACGTTATTTTGTTTGAGTCTTGTGTTCTAAATGAGCTAGAACCATAACACATATACAGGTAACTGTTTTCATTCAGTAAGTAAACAAGAGCTCTTCATGCGTGTAATTAAAATAAACTTACTATAAATAATAAACCTGGCTACATTAGATGCTAATATTCTTTTGAATCAGGTTCTTGAAGTATTCTGTGCTTTATTTCGAAATTATTAACTGACAACTTTCCCTTTTATTAGTCCCCTACCGGTGAAACCGGAGGGGACTACAGGTTTCCTCTGTCCGTCCGTCTGTCTGTCCCACTTGGTTTTCCGCACTTTTTTTCTTAACGCTTGCAGATATTGAGGTGATTTTTGGTATGTGGGTGTATCTCGATAAGTTACAGATCAAGTTTACTTTTCGTTCCGCTTCAATGATTTTTGACGGAATTACGACCTTTTCAATTTTTCAGGGTTTTCCGCAATTTTTTTTCTAAACGCTTGCAGATATTGAGCTGATTTTTTTGTATGTGACTTTACCTTGATAAGTTATAGATCAAGTTTGCATTTCGTTCCGCTTCACTGATTTTTGACGGAATTATGGCATTTTCAATTTACGGGAACCAGATTACACTTACCGGTAGGGGACTAGTATTGCTAATGCAACACTCTCAGAATGCTTGTTTCGTTTGTTTTCAAATTTGGATAAACCAGTCTACTAAACAGGGAGAAAAAAGATCACCTTTTCTTCTTATTATATAACAAGAGGCCCAAGGGCCTTAACGGTCACCTGAGTATAATACAACAATTTAGAGGATCCATAGAGTATAAAATGAACTGAAAGGTGAAGCTTTGTTGCCCAAAAGCAAGAAAAATAGGGTGATTAGGATCAACAATATTATTAGTCTAGTATTCATTGACAGTTCATGAATTAGGTTCTAATCTGTTCCCCATTTATCACTCTCACCAGAGAGTATGTAAACAAACTAATCAGTGCTTCTGTACTCTTTTAATTCCTTGTTGAAATCTCTTACATTGGCCTCTCTTGGTCTATGATGAACATTTAATAAGACAAGCTTAAGTTATTTTTGTCTCATTTTTATTTATCTATTATTTACAAGTCTACCTGATCATTTAAACTATGAAAGTACTTTTTGTATTATACAATAAAAATTCTTGCATAATTCTCTTATTCTATTAACCTTTCAAGTACATTATTTACAGTGATTAATTATCACAAGTAAATGGCAAAGGGGAATAACTCCTCTCAGTAGAATACAAATTAATAGAGCCCTGGCCTGGACCAGAACACTTGACCAAATGGTCCTGATTTTCAAAAATCTGCTAAAAATACCTTTCCTTATTAAAACTTTTACTCTTTTTGCCTCTGATATGCCCAGGTGCAGAGAAGATTTTTAAAGCATTAATGCATTTTCACTCTATAATAAACAGAGCCCCACCCTAACATCAGAACCTCTGATCCAGGGATCATGAAATTCACAATTTTGGAAGAGGCATCCTTGTTTATCATAACTATGCATCTGTTTAAATAATACCCAGGAGTCGAGAAGAAGATTTTCAAAGAAATAATGCACTTTCACTATATGATCTATATAGCCCCGCCCTAGCACCAGAACCCCTGACCCTGGGACTATGAATTTCACAATTTTGGTAGAGTCACTCTTGCTTATCATAACTATGTATTCAATTTGTTTCAATAATACCCAGGAGTAGAGAAGAAGATTTTCAAAGAAATAATGCACTTTCACTATATGATCTATATAGCCCCACCCTAGTACCAGAACCCCTGACCCTGGGGCTATGAATTTCACAATTTTGGAAGAGTCACTCTTGCTTATCATAACTATGTATTCAATTTGTTTCAATAATACCCAGGAGTAGAGAAGAAGATTTTCAAAGAAATAATGCACTTTCACTATATGATCTATATAGCCCTGCCCTAGCACCAGAAACCCTGACCCTGGGGCCACGAATTTCACAATTTTGGTGGAGGGCTCAATGCTTATTACAATCATACCAAGGGGGGCAGGGGCCACGAATTTCACAATTTTTGTTCCCCTTCTTCCATAGATGCTATATGCCAAAATAAGTTAAAATTGGTTTGCTGGTTCCAGAGAAGAAGCTGAAAATGTTGAAAAGTTTACGACCGACGGACGACGACGGACGAAAAGAGATAGCAATAGGTCACCTGAGTGACTCAGGTGACCTAAAAACAAACGATAAAGTTAGAAAAAATGAAATATATGGAGATAATGAACAGTATTTAAGCTCAAAAGTCCATTATACAATACAAAATAGGAGCAGAGCAAACACGGACCTCCAAACATCAGAGGTGGGATCAGGTGCCATGGAGGAGTGAGCATCCCCTGCCGACCGGTCACACCCGCCGTGTGCTCCTTCTCATGATCGGGAAATAACGGAAAAATCCGTCAACAATTCAGTGTGTAAATAATGGCCTAACAATTAGTATGAAAAACGTCAGTCAGCATTTGACTCAATGATAAATTGTATTTGCTGACAAGGTCATTGTATCGACCATAGAACTTACGAAATGATGACTTTAAACGAGACAGCTGATATTCTTGTTTCATCAACTAATTTGTCAATAATTTACCTCGTTTTAGAAATTGTACATACGTAGAGCATGCTCTTGCGTATCGAATCAACTGAGAGATATATACCCCGTATGCAGGTGATGAAGGTATATTGCTGCATAAGTAAGGGAAGTTGACGATTGAAAAGTTAAAGTCATCACGTTTATCATAAAGCTTGGTTGTTAGATTACCATTAACGTCTTTTTCAAGTAAAATATCCAAATATGAAACAGATGTGTCAGACTCTGTGGTATCTTTTATCTCAAGTTCACCAGGATATTTCGTATCGACATAAGAATGAAAATAGCCATTGTTAATTGACAATACGTCGTCGATATATCTGAATGTCGAGTTGAACGCCACAGCAAGTGTTTTCTTCTTTTCACGTACAAGATTTTGGACAAATTCTGCTTCATATGAACACAAAAAAGGTCTGCTAATAACGGGGCGCAATTGGTACCCATAGCAATTCCAATAGATTGTTGGAAGACCTGGTCTCCAAAAACCACATAGATATTGTCAATCAGAAACTCAAGCATCTTTTTAATGTCAACTTCAGAGTACTTGTGTGTACAATCAGAATGTTTTTTAACAAAATAATTTTGCAAATGACCAATGACAAGGTAAGTATATTTACGAGTTCCATTTTTATTGAAAAAGCAGCTGTCAATGATATCAAAAAGCCTGCACTTTAATTTATCGTGGGGAATGGTTGTGTATAAAGTAGAAAAGTCGCAAGTTTTTCAGCTGTTGATTTTGGTAAAATCTTGTGATTTCAAATTTTCTAAAAGTTCCTTGGAATTTTTAAGTATCCACATCTGATTTACACCACTTCTCGAATATATTGTTGCACAGTACTCTTGAAGTTTCTCCTTCACCACTGTTAATATCTTAGTGAGGAGTAAAGATAGAGGCTTAGTTGAACATTTACTGGAACCCGCTATGTATCTTTGTTTGTAAGGATTTTTATGAAGTTTCGGAATCCAATATAAATATGGTAATTCGAATTCATTTTGGTTGTTTGGAATATTAAAAATATTCAAAACTGACATGATTTTGAAGAATTTCCTCCTTAGAAAGGGAACTATGAGTATAAGTTGGATTACCACTTGTAGAATTAAATCCAAGTTCCTCTAAAATACATTTAATATAATGAGCCTTACAAACAAAGACAATGTTGTTACCTGCTTTGTCAGCAGGGACCAGTACGTACTGATCATGTAATCTATCTAATTCTTTTTTCACTTCTGGATTATTGAATACAGAAGGATAGATGGTTTTCATATTGCCTCTAAATCTTTTAATGCGCGATTTTAACATACATCTGATACATTTAATCAATTCTGACAAAGTGTCAAGGTCTTCTTTTTCATGTCTGGCCCATCGCCATAACAAAACTTTAAACATATACTATTCACAGCCATTAAGTACACGCCTTTTACATTTACCTTGTGTGTTTACAATGATGTAACCCCTCCCTCGATAGCGCGTGGCAAAGGAGGTCACCGGGGATCAGTCAGCGTGTGAACCAGCGATTTATATGCAAGGTCATACACAAATCAAACCATAGAATGGCCATTCCAAATGAAATATATGGAGATAACGAACAGTATTCAAGCTCAAAAGTCCATTAAACATTACAAAATAGGTGCAGAGCAAACACGGACCTCCTGTCAGTTTAGTTTACAAAATGTATTTTGTACACTTTTAAACGGATGGCAGTGTACAAAATACATTTTGTAAACTAAGTGATGAGTTGATAAATATGTTGAATTTTTCAGATTATTTCAAAATATCTTTGATAAAGTCGCTAGTACATTTCAATTTATATTTATTCGCTGAATTACAATAAAGTTGCATATTTATTTTTAGAAACATTTTATTTCTCGATATGGCAACAAGTTTTCTAGTTTGTAATTATTATTTTATATATATATACATATATATATATATATATATATATATATATATATATATATATATATATATATATATATATATATATATATATCATGTCGAATATTTCATGATTTCGTCTTACTTTTTTATCACTCGCTTGTTTTAATCAGCTAGTCTTAACTGCCTTTCACTTACTCACTTCAAATTCAATGCATTTTGAATGCCGAAAAGACCACTTTGCGTATTAAAGAAACAGTTTATTTATCTCTCTTATGATATTATTTAACGAGTTGCTATTTCTTTCCTGAACATTTAACAGCATGTATATTATTATCACGATAATTGTACGTGGAGATCACATTTCTAATTGTCAGAAAAATCGAAAATTAAATTGTACTTTTGAGTTTGTATTATTTTTTACCTAAATTACAATATTATTGCATCAGTACAAAATACTAGGTCGGACGCAAGTAATCTAAATATTTCACTTGTATTTGAAAATTCTATCGAGCGTCTAATGAATTTAACCCGTTAAAAAGTGTACAAAAAAAACTTCTATGCAGTTTTCTTTGGGAATCAATTTAAAAGTCCCCCCCCCCCGGGAAATAGGTTTTTCACGTTTGGGAAGAGTTTTTTTTTTTTGGCTTGTGAAGAAATTTCTGGGTTGTTATATTTTTTTTTGATTGGGATCCCCTCCCCCCGTGGAAAAAATTCCTTGATTCGCGCCTGGACCCCATCTAATTTTTACTACATGTGTCTGGTAAAAGAGGATGTGACACTTCATTTGAACAAAACTTTACCAAAAATATTCTGTTCTAATTTTCGTTGTTATAGCCCAGTGGTTCTTCATAAGATAAAAATGAAAAAATTTACAAGTAGGTTTAGAATGACAACGACGATAACGCTTATATACACCAAGAAAGCAGACAAAGATGAAGAATTATGAACAGAAAAGCTTACTTGGGCATTTGGCTTGGGAGATGAGATACTTATTAAATATTAAAATTATTTTGTCATGATCCTGGGGCCTGGTCATTTTGTAATTTGAAAGTTTTTGAAGAGTTATCTGTCCTTGATGCAAAGAAGAAAATTTTATGTGTATGCATATTTTCACCAAGAGTGTTTTATAAAATTCAAAATACTTTTTACAATATCTCAATAACACATGCATTGCCCATAGATTTCAATGTAAAATTCAAGGTGCAATTAATTAGACAATAATCAAATATTTGTAAATTTCTTTGGTGGAGTATTTTTATTTCACAACACCTTCAAAATGATACAATAATTACAAATATAGGACCGTTCATTTATTAGATACAAAATATGGTCGTTATACATTGAATACCTTAAAAGAGAGGCTGTAACACAGTTGTCACCCTGCACGCTCGCTTGCGCTCTTTCATTGTCATCTTAAGGGTGAAAACACAGCTGTTATCCTGCGCGTGAGAGAGACATCACGAATTGTCTCCCGCACGTGACATGCTCTTAACCAATCAGATTGACTGTATAATTCTGAAGGATAATACTAAGTTTGATAACATTGAAAAGAGCTGGAAAATTGCTCTTATATTGCCGTCATTTTCTTATATTTATGATGTTATAACTCAGAATCTCGAATGTTTAGCATACTGGAAAGTCAAAGGCTTCTTTGAAAAGATATTTGAAAGAAAATATGCATGGAGGTAGAGTAAGACTGTAAAATGGTACAGTACATCAGCAATCCTATATATATATATATATATATATATATATATATATATATATATATATATATATATATATATATACTTTATTTATTTATTTATTTTTGCTTTTTTAATAAGCACGGGCATTCATAAAAGATTTTTATGATATAGCTGGATTTTCTGTCCATTATATAGCTCTCCACTATAAAAAATAAAAGATATTCTATAAAAAATTGATGCAGTTTTCCACAAATCTATCTGGAGTTTCAGGACTCTTACCGTTTACGAATAAGACATACGTACAAAAGTCCTCCTTCGGACATGTTTCTGTGCGTATTTATTTTCTATGAATATTATTTCAACTTCGGCAATCCAAAACTCAATACCACAGGCACTTGGGGTATGGACCCCCCCCCCCCCCTTTCCCATTTTTTTTCTTTTTAAATCTGGGGTCGAGTCACCTTTTTCCTATTTTTATATTCTAATATGCACTGTATGTTATCAATAATGTAACTCTTTTGTCTCTATAAGCTGTTTTTAAATATATCGTTTTCGACTGATACATAAAAAGAGAGAAGGCTTGCAACTCTTTTCTCATCGTCTGCCCCACCTCGCTTAAACTTCGCCTGATTATTTATCGAAAGAATAAGAAAACATGGAATATGCATACATCAATAACCAGCTGGGACGGAAGTGCAATAACGGTAACTCTAACTTTATAAATGTTCTTCATTAAAAAAAAATCCAGGCATTGTAATAACAATATTGTGGAATTTGGTTGTCTAGCTCGTCTATTTAAAGTATAATCTTTATCCATTAAAATTTGCTAGTTAAAGTTATCTTGTTATCCACAGAACTTACCGTTACATTTTATATGAAGAGAAAATTCGGGATTTATTCCTTCTCGCATTTAATGTTCCGAATGACATTACATGTAATGATGATACCCGAAAATACCGGGCACTTCCGTCCCAGCTGGTGCACATCAACAAAATTTACCCTAGATGCGGATGATTTAATCGAAATATTTACAAATCGGGGGCGCATAAAAATTAAATGGAAATATGAAAAGAAAGAAGAATGTATAACGAATTTATTGATGTATGCATATTCCATGTTTTCTTATTCTTTCGATAAATAATCAGGCGAAGTTTAAGCGAGGTGGGGCAGACGATGAGAAAAGAGTTGCAAGCCTTCTCTCTTTTTATGTATCAGTCGAAAACGATATATTTAAAAACAGCTTATAGAGACAAAAGAGTTACATTATTGATAACATACAGTGCATATTAGAATACAAAAATAGGAAAAAGGTGACTCGACCCCAGATTTAAAAAGAAAAAAAATGGGAAAAGGGGGGGGGTCCATACCCCAAGTGCCTGTGCTCAATACTGCATTTGATTTTCGACTCAACCCCCCCCCCCCCGAGTTTTATTGCTATTTTCCGTGATGTAAAATCTTCGAGCATATCGAGTTACGGTTGGGTTAGAACTACACCGACGCCATTTTGGTTTTTACGAGAAAATATGGAATATGCTCAGCTTAATCTCTCTTCAGCTTTAATTATTCCCGCAAAATTGGTTAAAACACCTGACGAATTAATACCAGCAAATTCAGTGAACAGTCCACTATTCTCTTTTGATTGTTAACTTTGTGATTTTCTCACAGCAGCGTCTATTTTACCCAACCTCGATAATAACATGCTATGTTTGACACACTCTTAGTCCACTATTCTCTTTTGATTGTTAACTTTGTGATTTTCTCACAGCAGCGTCTATTTTACCCAACCTCGATAATAACATGCTGTTTGACACACTCTTAAACCACTTTAGAACTATAGGAGCTCCCGAATATAAATCCATATGAAATACTGAAGTCATTGTAAAAATTCTTTCAAATGGTTGTTGTGTCCGTTTGCGTGCATCCGAGTAACGAAAGTTTACTTTAAAATTTTACTTCACTAAAATTGTGCCTCTTGTTACGTCATTTTTATGATCTAGACATTCGAGATTCTGACGTCATTTTCGGAGTTATTACGTAATAAAAATTACGAAGTGACGTCACAATATGTTTAAACGGTTAATATTTTATCAAACAGTTCTCAGAACTTTTCGAATGTCCCTCGTGCAATCATCTTAGTTATCTCATGATATGACATAATGATAGAAATAACATTTCTCTCAGTGATAATCAGAGAAGAGGCTGCCTCCACACATCTTCGCCATTGGAGTGGATGACCCTTGCAAAATGCTTGATGTACTGGTGTCAACCCCGTCCTCAATTCCAGAAATTGATGATTGAGGAATTAACTGCAAGATCCAAAGTTATTGACAAAGAATGAGTGCACTTTAGAGTGTCATTTGGAGCCCCATTTTAAGCCTTAAATTAGACTATATTGCTATATTAATCTATGATTATTGTGCATACATATGCTTTTGATATTTATACTTCGAATGTTTTGTTAAACATATTGCTATAATTCCACACAATGTCATTGAAAAGAACATGTATAAGCCTTAAGGACAGACGATACGTTCCTAAATAATATATAATTTTTCCTAAGATTTTGTCATTGAAGTATTGCTATTTTAACATGTTTACTCTCAAAAAAATGAGGTACCTTACCAGGCATTTGTGCAAGATACCAGAGGATGTTGTTTCCTATAAAATCCTTTGGAAAAAAACTTAATTAGCCAATAACACATTTTTTAGTGTTTCAGTTTTTTAAAGACAATTAGAAACAAGTTTAGAAATCAGAAGGTAATTAAAATTTTGAATATTTTCCACACAATATGAAGATATACAAAACAGATATTTGAGGAACGTATCGTCTGACCTTAAATTTCGGAAATTTGAACTGGACCACTTTCGAATTTAAGGTACCCGCAAATGGGCGGAGATATTTAAATCGCATGGAAGTGGAATGTAAACATTTGCACATTATTTCCAGATTGATTCTACAGTATGAATTTAAATGGAGGAGAGAAAGATTGTGTAGTTTCATGATTCACACAAATAATAAATGATTCATGGCCATACATATTGATCATTTTCATGATTCGTATCCATATGTTTGATGCCTAGCACCGAATTAGATCAATGTTAATTAAGTTTTGATATATATATATATATATATATATATATATATAAATATATATATCTATATATATATATATATATATATATATATATATATATATATATATATATATATATATATATGATAAAAAATGCCCCCTCTTTTTTCTTTAGCATTATCATTTTTCGTTTTATATGCTGAATGCTTTTCAATTCAAAGAATGAATGTGTTTTAAGAAAGATTCACATGTACATGACTTCGATGTCACACTACATTTAATCGTAATTCACTGTACATGTAGCACGTAGAGTAATACAAACGTGTAGTGAAACAAATTATATACATGTATGTAGTACTCACGGTGATACATATTTTATTATATGCATGTATAGATAAATAACATTCGGAAATGAAATATAAGATTTTAACTTAAAATTTGAGTCGCTAGGTTAACATGAAAACTCCAAGAAATACAAATTATCTGTAATTTAAATTAACATTTTATTGACGGAACAAGTATATTTCAGATTAAAAAACATGGTCAACGAAAATTCTACAACGTTACTATATCGATAATCACTCGCTTATGTCTTCAATATCTCTTTCATTTCGGCAATCCAAATATTGTCAGGTATGATACTAGTGTTTAAGGATGTTTCTGTAGATGCCTGCAGACCATAATACAGAGGCGACATGAGCTAACACAGCTACATACTAATCTTGCACTTGATTTGCACTGGCAATACCAGAATTTCCTTCAAAATACCAAACGAAAAACACAATTTATGAAATAAGACAAGGTAAACTTTAAGACTCTAATAAAATTTTCGCAAAATTCTTCATTATATTTCAGGCCGGTACAAACGGTGAGATTTATACGTTTTATTAGATTGTTAATAGACTTTAGGGATTTCTACGTGTTTCCCTCGCAATATTTCTCTCTCTCTCTCTCTCTCTAATGGAAAACGAGGTCCTGTTAGCAGTATCTGTTATCGTATTATGCATTGCATTAAAACTGAAAAAAAAACCCATCGTAATGGAAACAGCGGCGGAACACTCGTATATGTATACTTGGTGTACACAATGCATCGCTAGATGAGGTGCAAAGAGAAGACCCCAGTAGTTATAAAAACTTCTTTAGAATAGATAACGCTGCATTTGAGCAAGTTTTACAGTTACATGTAGTTACTCCTTTTGATCTTCTTCCTATAGAACAACGAGTTTTTCGATATTTTTACTGCTAAAGTCGACCATTATTTACCACGTGCTTTTTTTGTTATGATAAAAATAGGATGACCACAATGTGAGTACTTTTGATTGGTTTAAAAATGAAAGGAAAGTTAAGACTTGTATTAAGAAATAGAGCATTGCCCTATTCTTAATACAGTTTTATAAGATTCGAAAAATCTTAGGAATCACCGTATTAAAAGTCTATACATAGTCAGATTTTGTACTTAAATACATATCCGTGTGTACAGCCCTGAAGTCCATTGATAGACACAATGAAAGCATATCGAACAGTGGAATGTCACGTGAGTAAAGTGATTATAATATCAAACAGGTCAAAATAGGTTGACACTCGGTGACCTGTTAATTTAGTAGCTAACCCGACCGTAGTTTGGAAATTTTTTTTTAAAAATTACATATGAGCCGCAAATTGTCCAACATTGCCCTTTGGATATATATAAGTTTAAATCAAAATACACATTCTGTGCAAATGAGAAGAATGAACAAGTTGCGGCTCGATGTAAACAATGTCGTTGAAAACTGGTATGCATATGAATAACAATAAAAATGTGACAAAACTGCTAGACCCCTGTCGCAAAAACCAGTGTCGCTCGGCATTATGTAATATTTTTATGTGATATAATATATCAAACCCTGCTCTTAAGATATTGTTTAATAATTCTGATTCAAAAAGTTTATAAATTTCGGTAATTCATTATTGGCAAAGCACCGGGATCCAACTCTCATAGCTTAAGTGCACTGATCCTTTAAAAGATTTGTTTAAATCGTAGGTCAATTTATATTTACATGTGCATTTTGATAATTTGGTAATTCTTATAGCATTTACACGTAAAAATAATATATTGGGTCAATTTCTTTAGAGAACATTAATTAAATATGATCTTTATATGTTTTAACATGAAAATAATATTGCACTCATTAAAAATTTAAATGGTACTTTGATTCAGAATTGATAGAAAAACTGGAACTGAACACCAAAATGATATAGATATTAAATATTAACATCATGCAGTCATTAGTTCACACTTGGAGACCTAACCTTAAAACACACTGTGCAGTAGTGATTGGATTTCAACCCATTATCTCCCTAGACAGTTAAAAACACACAGGGTATTGACTGTTAGAATCACAAAGGGTATTATCTGTTAAAAATACAGGATACTGACAGTTAAAAACACACCTGCTTCATGTCTTTCCGAGAGCGATTAAAAAAAACTGCCCAAACCATAATGCAGTTAACTCATTTAGCTGATTAGTCGGTTTGTCAGTCACGTTGGTGCCTCATTTAGCATTTAAATTCTGGCGTTACAGAAAAGTTCCCTGACCTGTTGAAAATTCAATACGAAAATTATGGTGTGACATGTGCATCTCCATTATCCGTAGAATTATCTGAACTTGCCTCATTTATTGGACTAAAAAGTGCAATATGTTCTGAAATGAGTGCATAGGGCGAATATCTATTTTTATATACCGCTACGAAGAAGGCGACTTTGTTGACCTGACAGAAAAACATTACATTGAGGGCGCATTTGAGCCAAACACACATGCACCACTACAGGGTAATACCGACCTGCTGCTAACAGCCAAAGAGGACACCAAAGATAGTTTTGAAAAGTTTATTTACAAAACACCAATCGAACATTTATTAAATATTTCGAAACGGGAGATTCTGGAAGTTCAGAGCGAATGTGCTGTTGACCACCTGCAAAATTAAAAAAAATATATTTTGTGGCAGGCAGTTTTGAAGAACAATGCTCAAATTGCCATTTAAAATTAGAGCAAAATGCAAGCCAATTAATGTTAAATGGAGAAATGTATCTCAAGTCAGCAATGTGTTGACATTAGTAGGCATCAAGAGGAGTTCGCCAATGATTTCTTGAAAAAAAAAAAAAAAAAAAAGAACTTAAGTCTAAAACAAATATGATACGAAATTCAAAGCATCTGAAACTGTAAAAAAAAAAAAAAATAGTTTTCAGGGAAAAAAAAATCGATGCCATTTAATAAACAGCAACAAATCTAAATATATCTCCTTAAAATATCGGATGGCAGTTTTCTCTCTCGTTCCGGGATTGCGAATTGCGATATTACAAAACTTGAAAAATGTTATCAGGGAAACTGTCCTAAAAACCTACAATTGGCGAATTTGGATGGGGACCATTAATTAACAATTAAATTTTCAAAAAATTTTCCGAAAGAAACAATCCAGCTAAGCGCATCTTAAGAGAAAATGCCATTTTTCAAGTTTTGTTTCCAAGGCCTTTCCAAGGCCTGTCCCTTCTTCAACGCATTCAAACACAGAGAGCGGTTAATATCAGAACAAAGGTATGTATAGCATGACATAGTAATCAGGCTCCAAAATCAACGAGAAATACTTCATCACAAGCTTTGAAAATAATTCGCTGCGTGTAAAGTAATAAAAATAGAATAATTATGTAGCATAGTGAAACCGATTCCAAATTCCGTCCATTTTATTTTTTCTACATGTACCAATCTAGTACATTAAAAAAAAAATCTGCAGTAAGCCTTTTGGCGCCGTATTCCACTTTTTCTCATCTCCATTTCAATCCATTAGTTCGCAATAACTGTGCAGAAATTCAGTTTCATCAATTCAATTTAAAAACTACCTTTTCAGCTGATTTTCCCCGTCTTCCGTCGAAGAAACGCTGAAGGATTAAAAAATGTGTAAAAGTTTTTGTAATAAATATAAACCTTTAAAAGGTTTCTTACTTATTTCTTACTTAACATAAATCATCAAGACGATTATTCCGACTTATTCCGATTAATGTTATATCAATTTTTTTTCTTTAAAACACACTAATGGTCGCCCACGTGGCGCAGTAGTTAGAGCGCTCGCTCTAGAGTCGCAGAGTAAGGAGTTGATCCTTACGTCGCGGGTTCGAATCCCACTATGGGACGTGGAGACCGGTGCTTCGGATGAGACTGTATAAACCGAGGTCCCGTGTCGCAGTAGGTGCTGGCACGAAAAAGGTCCCTCACTGCTCAATGGCCCTGAGTGCCGAGTATAGGTCAAAATTTGTAGCTCTCCACCGGCAAGTGGTGGCGTCTCCATATGAGTTAAAAATTCTCGAAAGGGACGTTAAACAATAAACAGACAAACTTACACTAATGACAATCGAAACTATACCGGACTACAGTCTAATCAATATCAGTTATGGTAATAAAAGTTTTGAGAAGTTGTTTTGTTGGGAAATGACATATAGCTGAACTAATTACATGTTGAATATTTTTTTTACCTCCACTCGGTTATGTCACAATGTGACACTTACGGTATTGGAAGCAAAAAAAAAACAACAAAAAACAAAAAAACAAAAAAACGGGCTTTGACAGACAGCGTGCTAGTGTTTCCTACAAATGCCGTGGAATACTCCTACACAGTCATTCAAAATGCGATTGGTTAGTACTGTCGTTGCTATTGTTGGGTCTTGTCTTTAATACGCAAAGTAGGACTCAATTAGTTGAAACCAACAGCCAATCGATGAGTTATTTGGCAATTAAAGTAAGCACACTTGATTTAGCAAAGTGATACCGGGGTATGCTGTTATTGGAATGATAGTATGACGTTAAATGTCGCTCAAACAATACATTAACTGACATAGCTGCAATAATGTAGCTCTCTCCGATTTTTTTTTATCTGATATTTTCTGGAGAGGGCTACAATTCCACAGCATCTCTGTAATGGTGCAAATATATTTTTTTAAATACGGGCGACTGCAGGCAAAATAAATTGTTTTTACATTCAGCTTACTTCTAAAAAGGCGAAATTTTTATTCACGGTCAACAACATAGCCCGTTAAACGTGAAAACCAGATAAAATAAATCTGCTTGTTTACCAGTCGGTCTCATCAGAAGCCATGACAGTTCTCGCGTGATGCACTGAGACTTGCGCTTGAAAATTATAAATTACTTTGTAAAGTAGATTTTCGGGGTTACTAAATGATTGTGCTGTATGGCATCACTAAATATTGATATATAAAACTATTTCATGTGACATTTTTTTCGTAAACAGCGATATTATGCCTAAAATAAGGTAATTCCTACAGAGATCCGCTCCCTAGAGATCCCTAGTCTCATTGGCTGTCCCAAAATAAAATCGATCAAGGTCAGTAAACATGGCGGATAAATTCAAGTTGTGATGTTGACATACACGAAAAATAACCGATATATGGATTGTTCTGTGTGTGTTTGGATTGATTTATGTTCTGCATAACTACATTTTTGGAGTTCAGGTAAGAAATGTAAATTAAATAGCCATTTACTGATAATTTAATCCGAAATCCGTGCGGGAGTGAATCACTCCCGCACTTGCACCATTACGGAGATCCTAAGGAGTTGTAGCCCTCTCCCAAAAAAAAAAAAAAAAAGGGAGAGGGCTACATTATTGCAGCTATAACTGACAGTGTAAGTGTCCGTTCTTTTTGAAAAACTGTCCATTCAATTCCAATTTTATCAGAAATTTAGTTTTAGCATAAAATTGTGTGTAAAACCAAGAAAATTTGTCTATTTTTAGCTCTACTGGTCAGAGACCAGAAGAGCTTATGCGATAGTAAGGTGTCCATCGTCCGTCCGTCTGTCTGTCCGTCTGCAAACAATTTTTCGAAATGCTTCTCCTCCTACAATTTTAGTCTGATTTCAATATAACTTGGCACACAAGTAGACTACACTAAGATACATAATTCCTAGCTGCAATAATGTAGCCCTCTCCCTTTTTTAGGGGGGAGAGGGCTACAACTCCTTAGGATCTCCGTAATGGTGCAAGTGCGGGAGTGATTCACTCCCGCACGGATTTCGGCTTAAATTATCAGTAAATGGCTATTTAACATTTCTTACCTGAACTCCAAAAATGTAGTTATGCAAAACATAAATCAACCCAAACATACACAGAACAATCCATATATCGGTTATTTTTCGTGTATGTCAACATCACAACTTGAATTTATCCGCCATGTTTACTGACCTTGATCGATTTTATTTTAGGACAGCCAATGAAACTAGAGATCTCTAGGGAGCGGATCTCTGTAGGAATTACCTTATTTTAGGCATAAATATCGCTGTTTGCGAAAAAATGTCACATGGAATAGTTTTATTTATCAATATTTAGTGATGCCATACATCACAATTATTTAGTAACCCCGAAAATCTACATTACAAAGTAATTTATAATTTTCAAGCGCAAGTCTCAGTGCATCACGCGAGAACTGTCATGGCTTCTGATGAGAGCGACTGGTAAACGAGCAGATTTATTTTATCTGGTTTTCGCGTTTAACGGACTATTTTGTTGACAGTGAATAAAAATTTCGCCTTTTTAGAAGTAAGTTGAATGTAAAAACAATTTATTTTGCCTGCAGTCGCCCGTATTTAAAAAATATATTTGCACCATTATAGAGATGCTGTGGAATTGTAGCCCTCTCCAGAAAATATCAGATAAAAAAAATCGGAGAGGGCTACATTATTGCAGCTACATAATTCTGTGTATCGGTTTTTGATTTCGATGAACGGTGTTACCATGGTTACTAAAAAAAGATTTCTGGGAAGTACTTTCAAAATGATACTCCTCCTACAGTTTTTGTCTGATTTCAATATAACTTAGCACACAAGTAGACCACTAAGATACATAATTCTGTGTATCGGTTTTTGATTTCGATGAACGGTGTTGCCATGGTTACTAAAAATAGAAATTTCTGTGAAACTCTTTTAAGAACCTACTTCTCCTACAGTTTTGCTCTGATTTCAGTATAACTTGGCGCACAAGTAGACTATACTAAGATACATAATTCTGTTTATTGGTTTTTTATTTCGATGAATGGAGTTGCCATTGTTGCTAAAAATAGAAATTTCCTTGGAATATTTTCAAAACGCTACTCCTCCTACAGTTTTGATCTGATTTCATTATAACTTGGCACACAAGTAGACTAGACTATGATACATAATTCTGTGTATCGATTTTTGATTTCGATGAAGGGTGTTGCCATGGTTACTAAAAATAGAAATTTCTGTGAAACTCTTTAAAACCATACTCCTCCTACAGATTTGGTCTGATTTCAGTATAACTTGGCACACAAGTAGACTATACTAAGATACATTTCTGTGTATCGGTTTTTGATTTCGATGAACGGTGTTGCCAGTTACTAAAAATAGAAATTTCCTTGAAATACTTTAAAAATGCTCCCCCCCCCTCCCCTTCAGTTTTGCTCTGATTTCAGTATAACTTGGCACACAAGTAGACTACACTATGACATAAAATTGTCTCATTTGTTTTTTGATTTTGTTGAATGATGTCATGGTTACTAAAATTGAAATTACTGTAAAATTCTTTTAAAAGGCTACTCCTCCTACAGATTTAGTCTGATTGCAATAGATCTTAATAATACAGAAATCTCAATAAAATAAAAAGAGACTACACCAAGGATCAGTATTCTATGTATTGTTGTTAGGAAGTTTCAAGTCCAAGGGCTACTTTTAAGTACAAACCAGTAGAGCTACATTCTCATCAGAGACTTCTGGTTTGAAATTGCTCCCATTCCACTGCAATCAAGACAATGTAACATAGTTTCAATCTAATTTTTCTTAGCATGGTACATACAAATATATATCAAAAATTCAAAAAATATTTGTCGGTCCGTTTTCGTAATTTCCAACTAAATTAGGCCTCGTAAATAAAACATAAACTGTATATAACTGACATTCAACCCCTTTTTATCGTAACTATAGAACACCGCTTCTAACAAGATACGTTCCAATCATACAACCATCGAAATAATTAGAAATACTGCAAAACACTGACATCACATGCACAGGGGGTTACTTTATCATGGTTTCATAAATGTAAATTTAATTTGAATAGCAGACACCCACTTACGTCCCTAACAGCAAAGAATGGCGTAATTTTGCTTATTTGAACGAAGGGTTGATTATCATGAGTTCGTGGATTGGCGTATAAAATTAACACCGTTTAATGTACATCAGTGGATTTTTACACATTTATTCTATAACATTTCCTTCAGACTAAACTAGGAGACAACATTTTTTAAACAAGATGTCCATGTTTTCGTAAGCAATGGTATGACCACGCGGCGCAACCCCAAACTACGATGCGTCTAACGGAGACAAATATTTTTTAGCATTTCTCGTCCAATTTTCAAATTCATTCACTCATGTGCTGTGACACAAGTTTTCCTTAAAATTTACAATTTTACCTCATTTTCTCAGTTCTATAGGATCTTATCGTAAATTAACTAGACAATAAGAAAATAAATATGTTGCTGAATTGAAATATGGAGATAACGAACACCATGTGTTTTCTTTCGTTTGAGGAACGAATTAGACAGAAATCAATTTCTATTTGGTAAAAATAATGAATGGATTATTCCGGATTTCTAAAGTTTTCAATTCGAATATCTGTATAGGTATGTTCAGTCATGTGGTTCAATAGAACATCACTGAAGAGACATAATTTGTCGAAATACGCATCTGGTGCATCAAAATTGGTACCGTATATGATTTACATTATGACCCCTGGGTCGAGGCCTCTGCTGGTGGACTGTTAGTCCCCGAGGGTCTCTACAGCCCAGTAACCTAGTACTTTCGTACTGGCTTGAAAAATACGGATATAAATTTAATTTCTGTGGTAAAGTTTTCAAAATATATTTCAAAATTAAGGGATATCTCCCTCATGCATAGCTCTAATCCCTCAACGTATTTGGCTCTAGTCTTTGGGACCTTTTTCAGCTCTTCCAAGTTTTTTTTATTTAAAGCAATATGAGCTGCAGGGATGGGGTAATCGTAATCGAATAATCGTAATCGATTGTAATGATTACTTTTTTTCAAGTAATCGACAGTAATCTGTAATCGAAGAGATTTTCGATTACTTGTAATCGTAATTTAATCGATTACAGCTAAAATTTTCAATGTAATTATAATTACTTTTTCGATTACTTTCGATTATTTTATACATAAATGGAGGTTATTTTTGGAGAATTATTTCCAGTCAGTCACACATAAATATCAAATATAAACCACCTTGTGTAATGTTTGGATTTCCTAACTTTTATTATCATAAGTTTAGTAATTTTCTCAATAAAATTTGCATTTTTGGTCTAGTATTAAATAATTCAGAAGTTGTATTTCAACCATTTGTTAATAAAATATACAGATTTATTGTGTGCATTTTACTTTTGACCCACTGTCCTTTTGCTACATGTCCTTTTTCATATTTCAGATGTTGATAAACTTTGTCTTGTAATAGAAAATTATAAATAGCAAAAACAGATTTAAGTGCTGTATTTAATATAAATAATTTGGTAAATAAACTATATTGTACTCGAAGAAAGAAGATGGAAATACTTATTCATATCTGAAAATGTTTAAACAACTTCAAACTTGTGTTTTAGTAACTTTAAAATTTGCAAAATCTCATCTCATGTTTCCATTCAAAATTGTAAGGTTACTTTTATATCAGTGAGAGGTTATAAGCGATGATGGAAGAACAGCTTTGTTATATGTAAATAAGAATAGCTGGTGTTTTAAGTTTGATATCATTAGTGCATATCATCATATAGATATTTTCCCAGATCATAGAAATTTTTTAGGATTTTCTTGGAATTTTGATGGCGTTACTCGTCATTTTCAGTGCAGTTTTTTACCTTCTGGTCTTACTTCTGCACCATATATTTTTACTAAGCTTACTAGGTCATTGATCAAGAAATGATGCAGTGAAGGAAAGACCATTTTGATATATGTGGACGACAGGTTTGGTTGTCATCGTGAGTATAAAAAAGCTTGTGATATGTCCAGGCAAGTTCATGCAGATATTGTTTCATCGGGTTTTATACCTAAGGCGGAAAAATCTATGCGTGTACCTTGTCAAATTATAGAATTTTAGGCATATGTTTGCATTGTGAACAGAGCACTTTTCATATCCCTACATGTAGATTAGAAAAAGTAACAGATACTATCCTAAAAATTGATTTTTTTTTTTAAATTTCAATGTCTATTGTAACTGGTAATATTTCTCAGCTTATGACAAGATCTCTTAGCATTGATCTTTTATCTGCAACATCCTGGAAGAGCATGATATATTTGTCTGAAGAGAGTTTTAATCAAATTTTATTTTAGAAGAATGTATTAGAAAAAATTAATGACAAAGAAATTAAGTATATTTCAGGTTTTAATCGATTTTGATGATTGGGGAATAGTTCAAGGCCTTGCTGTAGAGAGAGTTTTAAACATCTGGAAAATTAAAGTCCGACTTTTTGGCCAAGAAGATTTAAAATTTAGAATGCTTGCAATTTTGTTTGATTTTAGAGAAAAGGTTCGATTCTCATATACAGAATGTTTTCATGTAATTTACCTGAATCAAGATTGCCAAAATTTGTACACATTGCTATGTAGCATAAAAGTTGGAATCAAGTTTGAAATCGAAACGTTACGACATTGTTTGTATCCACTTCATTTTAATTAACTGCGCATTTTGTGCAAAGAGTTCTTAGCATTAAAATTTTAAGTTAATTTTGAGGATGATTTATCGTTTGATCATTTGCACAATTGTGTGCTTGCCATTTGGCATAGATATTCTTATCAATTTTTGAAAATTTGATATAGATGACACGAATTCTGATTATTGAAACATAATTTGGTTGCTTACTTTATGAGTAATGCCATTTAAGCAAATTCCTATTTTGGGTTTATTATTATATATATTGGTATAAGTTTGAAAATGTCAAAAGAGTGGAAAAGGCCTATGGCAGAGTTATTAGTTTGATGAAAATAGTTCACTATCATTTAAACAGCTGAAACAAAAATACTTTTTGGAATTGTTTTAGTAAACTTGTTTTTAAGATTTTTGGAGAAGATTTATTAAATTTGCCGACAAAATTGCGAGAAGGTTCTTTCCTTCTATCGTTTTACACCATTTTGGAAAGAAATTGCATAATCTTACTCTTGCCAGATATTTTGACATGTGTTAAACTATTGTATACCTATTAAATACCATTTCTTATTTTTAGTACATTTTCTTATGAGTCAAAGTAACTATTTTATGTTTTGTTTTAAACTCCTACACTCAACACCTGGGCAGTAACGAGTACTTCCCTTACTTCTGTGACAGTACATTTTTTTTTTCAAACCAAATGTTACATATACCAATATTTTACATGACTGTGTTTTACAAATGAATGACTCAAATTTAAACATTATGAAAAAAGGTCTATTTTACAAATCAATAAGGTATATGTTTATGGTATTTGACTACGAAATAGTACATAAAAAATATGTACATGCAATTGGAATAAAAAGATACTGGATAGAAATTTTCATTTTTTTTTATCCCACATACTTTATCTAAGAGTTACACTGTCATATAACTATACAAAGCAAAGACCAACAAAGTTCGACAAATTTGTTAGTTCTCTCTTAAATCTGGAATAAAGATATTAAAGTAAAACTCAACAAGCAGTACAATATTTTTTGCCCATTCCATGTCCTTTACAATTTTGATAATGGCACTGTCGATCAGGGTCCAAACCATGAGGTCACAACCGTTCTTGTTACACATGTAAAGTTGACCTTGAATCTGATGGTAGTAGGCATGGTCAGTTTTCAAATACAAAGAATCTTCCTTGTATTCTAAAACATATAAATATCAGAAAAATTGATGTTAACATAGGTCAATTTTTTTCAAATAAATTTTACAGTGGTCAGTTATATATCAAATGAACACTGGTGTAATATAATCCTGTGTATGCTATTTTGCATATTAAGAGGTATTCAATAAAATGTACCTAAGTGAAAGTCCTTCAGACAATGGAGTGCATCTTCAACTGTTAACGAGGCAGCAGAGCAGGGGCACTTGACTTGCACTAAATCAGGAATTGCTGTCCTAGCATCTGGAGTCTGGTGAGATACTTCACAAAGGGTGTTGCTAAAACGCGGAACGGAAAACGGAACGGAACGGAAAACGGAAAATATGATACCAGTTTAAAGCCCTTGAAAACTATAAATTATACCAAAAACGATATAAATTATATGTGTTGTTCATATTTAACCTTGATTTTCAAGAATGAGTTGATCTCTTTATGTTTACCAGTATTCTCATATGAAGTTTCCAGTACAAAAGCAAAGCACAGGGTACGGAAAACATAAAACTTCATGCCGTACGCGTGGTATATATAAAACGTTGTGGTGAGATATGAGTGAATTAACTTTATAAAAGACCACTTTGATCAACATGAATAGCCAGTATTCGATATTTATACATGTATGAGCGAACACAACATAATTTTCGATGCACAGGCACCTAAAGATGATATCGTACCATGATATCTTATAACTCTGCATCCCCCACCCACCCCCATACCCCGTATTTGGTTAATTGTAAAACTAGAAAACAACACAAACCGATTGCACTGATTTATATATGCTTGAAGTATATAATTTGATATAAGATTTTCCGTTCCGTTCCGCGTTTTAGCAACACCCCTTCACAAAGAGGAGGATGCAGAACTAAACCATCTGGTGAAGCACCTGATTCATGAAACAACATTCCTAAAAGGACAACAAAAATTGTTTGATTCATTGAAGAAAATAATTCTAATCTTCTACTTTTTTCTTGAATTTATTAAATAGACACATTACCAGTTTTCTGAATAAATGCACTAAAATCATTCTGGTACTTCTTTAGCTGCAATAATGTAGCCCTCTCCGATTTTTTTTTTTTGGGGGGGGGGGGGGAGAGGGCTACAACTCCTTAGGATCTCTGTAATGGTGCAAGTGCGGGAGTGATTCACTACCGCACAGATTTCGGCTCAAATTATCAGTAAGTGGGTATTTTATTAACATATCCTACCTGGACTCATAAAATGTAGTTATGCAAGACATGAATTGATCCAAAAATATCGTATATCGGTTATTTTTCGTATATGTCAACATCACAACTTGAATTTATCCGCCATGTTTACTGACCTTGATCGATTTTATTTTGGGACAACCAATGAGAAATCGGGATCTAGGGGAGCGGATCGTTTAGGATTTCCCTTATTTTAAGCATAAATATCACTGTTTATAAAAAATTATCACATGGGATGCTTTTATTTGTCAATGTTTAGTGATATCATACAATACAAACATTTATCAACGCCGACATTTACTTTATCAAGTGCTTCTTAAATTCAAGCGCAAGTCTCTGTACATCACGCGAGAACTGTCATGGCTGCTGAAGAGAACGACTTGTAAACACGCAGATTTATTTTACTTGGTTTTCGCTTATAAAGGGCTATGATGTTGATGGTGAATAAATATTCCGTCTTATTGGAAGTAAGTTGAATGCAAAAACAATTTATTTTGCCTGCAGTCGCCCGTATCTAAAAAATATATTTGCACCATTACGGATATGCAGTGGAATTGTAGCCCTCTCCTGAAAATATCAGATTAAAAAAATCGAAGAGGGCTACATTATTGCAGCTAGTACTTCTTCAGAGCATCATACGTGAGTGTTATCCCCCATGCAATGGACTTTACACTTTCTAAATTGTAGGATGACATCAGACGCTTCTGTAAAGAAGCAGTGAGTCTGCAATAAATTGGTTTCTTATGATTAAAACAAAACAGTGTAATCTGATTTGATTCATTAAATTTCCTAACCATATGAAAATAAACATTTCACAAAAATATAAGTATAGCACTTTAGTGATAATCAAGTAAAGATGAAATCTTGGGAGGGATGATTATGATTATGTAATTCCCTTTTCTTTCTCTATCGTTCCTTCTATCTTTCTTTCATCTCTCTCTCGCTCTTAAAATTTTTTTTTACATGTATTTATATATAAGCTTGAAACTGCAAATGCATTGACGTTACGCACGGTGTTGGTGACGCTTTGAATTGATTTTCCTTCTAATGAGAATATCGGCATGCATTACTCTATAATTGTGTAAATAAATAATACCTCTTGAGTACTTTGCTTCAAAATAAATTAGAAAATCTTTTGAAACTCGGAAATATGTCATTATTTTTTATTTTATCTACATTAAGATATTAATACCTTTGATATTTATGCATAGACACACATGTAGACTGGTAACGTTTGAGGCATATACTCAAAATTGTAATATATATATGAGCGATTTATAAAATTGTAATATTGATAGTTTTTATATCAGTCGGCGGGAAAAAGCATCGTCTTTATGACATCATAAGTAATTTGACGTAAAAATCGTTAGATCTGAGTGGTTACGCCCTTTAACGCATGAAGATAGAAGGTAGACTTCGGAAAAAAAAGAGGGGATAAATTCAAAGTTTGATCAGGTAAGGGTGTTTATGGAGATGTGTTGTATATTTTTAAAGTACTGGAAATTTGATTTACAAAAATATCTATCAAAAACAGATGCTTACAAGAGTTCTTGAAAAATTTTAGGTTCATTTTTAAATCCTTTTCAAACGTTTTAGCATTTATTTGAAACTCATATCATATAAAACCCCTATGTCACGTTATGTTTTTTTTTTTTAAACATTGTGATTCCATATAACCCTTACTGTTTGATTTTTTTAGTCCGTCGTATAAATTTCAGAAAAAATATGCAATTTAATTCTGAAAGGAGTGTATCAAGGATCTGCTTAAACATTATTTTATGAATTTCAATGCATAAAAATAGCTCATGTGGAATTTCGCATGTTTTTACTTGTCCGTCACAGGAAATCTTTCACGGTTTCATGGCGTCTCATAATATAAACTAGCCCTATTTAGTCCAAGTTTATAAGACTTATTTATATTTCAATTCCTATTATTTTACTCATGGTCTATAATCTCCTACTATGCTTTTTATTAATTGGTTCCAAAACGTTTTTTGTCTCAAAATATGATACGAAATTCTAACTGAATCTCTGTCTACTCAAATTTCCTCGACAGTGTTTCTAATGTTTTTTCTGTGATTTTAAATGCTATGGTACCGAACTCGTACTCTTTGAAAACAATTATTTCAAACACTTGATAAGTTTTCAAAAAAACTCTTTATTCTCTAAAAATTATACCCATATTAGACTTTCCTGTTCCTTTGTTTTGCAACAGAAATGATATTCAATGAATTAATGAAGAAGTTTAATTGTTCTACTAATTTGTCTATCTACAGGATTTTGACGTGATCTGCACTTATGACGTCTCGCGACAAAAAAGCGCAGATGTTCACGGTTTAGATTCACCTTAATTAAGACACATCAACACATTCATTGTTAAACCCAGAAAATTGTAAATGGAGGGGATGCACAAAATGAAAGGGGGAGGGGGGTAGAGGGAATTCACAACCTGACTGCTTAGACAGTTTTTACAGTCTACATCCCATTTACATTTCCTTTTTCTCTTTGGGAGACATGGGAAAGTTTTAAGACTTACAATTCATCAGTACATACTAATTTTTATGAAGGCTTTTGTTCATTTCTCAAGTGTAGTTTTGTCTGCAAAAAGATGGAGGTGGTGGTCGTGGGTGGGTGGGGGGTTCTGACCACTCCTCTGGATCCGCCCTTGGAATGACGCACATGTTACGTATACAGTATGATTATAAACAGATAACGATATGGGACAAACTTTAAATTTTAAAAAATCGGAACAATACGTGGTATGCATATTTTTTTTTTATATTGCCAATTACCGTCGGCAAATTGAATTCAAATACCGAAAATTTCTGCTATCTAAATCAAATATGAATTTGATTACATTAGATATAAATGTATGTTTTTGCTGAATTGTGGCAAATGAACAGTTTATAAGGGGTTATTGTATACAGTTGTCATAGACAATATGAAGGGAGCGAATCAAAGAAATACATGTATAGCTTTCATTAAAAGGTAATCAATTTAAAACAACAATATATTATGCATACCAGCGCAATTTTTCATGTCGACAAAACTAAGGCCTATATACTAATTCTTCAGTGTGTTTTAAGAAAAAGAAATGGTGTTATCAATGTTGAATTGCTAGCAACGCTCCCGTCCCGTTCGATTCAGTACGATATACAGAGATGCAGAATCGGCTTTAAAAAGTTTAGGGAGGGGGGTAAAAAGTATCAAATTAAGACAATTTTTAGGACAGAAAAATTCGACGAGAACAAAAAATGTTTTGGAAATAAAGTATATTATTATCATTCAAAAACATGCATTAGTAAAGGGAAGAAAATAGTTTCTCTCTCTCTTTTATTCAGTCTTTTACATTAAAATATTTCGGGGTGAAGTCTCCTCAGAGACCCCATTTTAATCCGCGACAGGTGTGCCTACGGCTCTTTGGATTGGATAGCATAGATATTATACATTAAAATTAAGGATTACATTTTTTTTTTTAAAAGAATTAAAAAAAAAAGAATAAAAAACCCCTTATTTTTTTTTTAAACATATTTGGTAAATTTAATCTTCTTGGCTCTAAACAAAATTGATCTAAAAGTATTCCTTATTTTTCCCCTTGTTGGGGGGTGGGGTAATCTTAAATGATATTGTTTCACATGTACCTAAAAGAGGACCCCCAGCCATTATGTTGTCTATGAAACATTCAATAATAAATTCAAATTTCATTCCTTATTGGATGACATATGTATAGATATATTGTATGATAACTATTTTTATCGTTCCTTAATATATTAGTTTACATATAAATTATAAAATTTGTATCATATATTGGTACAGGTATGTCAAATTGCTCAACGATCAAAGAAAAGAGAGAGGAAATACGCAGAGAACAAAAGAGAAAATGGAAACAAAAACAAAAATTATTGAGACCAGCAAAGGAGTTGTCTCAATCTATAGCTGCTGTAAAGAAGAGGCAGCAGAGAGAGAGGCTTGCTCGGAAAAAAGAGGAAGAACGTGAAAAAAGACAACAAGCTACAGAAAGAAAGCGGAAAAGTAGGGCAGTCCTTAAGAGTAAACAGATTCAAGAGAAATTAAAGAAGGAAGAAGAACGCAAGAAAAACACAGAGAAACAAAGACGATGGCGAGAAAAGAAAAAAATACTCAAGCAACACAATCTTCCGCTCACACAAGAGGAACAACAAATATTTCAAAATAAAATGAGCAAATCCCGTGCAATAAGAAAGTTAAAGGAAGCTCTTCCTAGGACACCTCTAAAACGTATTGCAACTGTAAAGGCGTACTTGTCCTCAAAGAAATCACCCACGGTTAAGGAACTACAGCGTAGAAAGGTTGTACCATCACCGGAAGAACGCAAAGAATTGGAAATGAATGAATCGGTTATACAGGATGTGAAATCTTTCTTGAATTCGGTGAAATTTAAGAGGAGTGATAAGTCGCGGGAAGTCGTCGACATTCTAGCTGCATCTGTATCAGGACCATTAGTTCAAAAATCTAGGGCCAAAGTTGACCTTGCGAGAAAACTCGGAATGCCAGTTAGAAGGATCTCAAAGGGTGTTCGAATCCGACAACGAGTTTTGCATTCAGAACAATCATCCTTTGAGTTTACAAAAAGGAAAACAAGGTCAGATAAACTAACTGAAGAAGTTCAAAAAACAGTATATGATTTTTGGTGTCTACCTGAAAATTCGCGGCACACTGGAAATAAAACTGATGTCAAGCGTGTCCGAATAGGTCCAAAAACTTACTGTAGCCATGCTATTCAAATTCTAGAAAAAACACAGAGTGAACTGTTCATGTCTTTTAACCAACATTATCCTGAAATTCAGATTTCACAGAGAACATTTGAAAAATGTAAGCCATATTTTGTCCGATCTGCAAGGAAAAAGGATAGAACAACATGCTGCTGCAGGTATCATCTAGAGAGCAAGTTTTTGTTCAACGCTTTCAAGGCACGTAGAAATCAGTTGGCAAACGATGGGTTGCTGGACGAAAACACATTTAAGGTTTACAAAACAATTTCGGAATTATGTGAAGATACGATGTGCCATACGGAGGATGGAAATTTACATTTGAAAGACTGTTTAGAAAGAAGCTGTGAAAAATGCGGTGTTCATTTGCTGAGATTTTGTGACGCTGAATTAGATATGTGTGACGATTCGCCAGATGTAAACTGGAAAAAATTCGAGTATGTTGACATCAAAACAAAAAATGGCACCAAGAAGAAACTGACATTGGTAGACAAAATAACAAAGTCCGGTGAGATGATAAAGTATTTTAAGAAGGTGTTGGGGTTTTTCCCAGGTCATCATTTCAGGGCCAAATGGCAAACGGATCAGCTGAAAAATCTTGCCGAAAACTTACCGGAAAACGAATGTTTAACAGTTCATGATTTCTCGGAAAACTACCGATGTAGTGAGCAGATTGAAATCCAGTCAAACTATTTTCAACGAACTGAGGTTTCCATTCACATTTCACTGATTTATAGACATGCTATTTTAGAAGTTGACGGTGTATCGAGCACCCCCGATGACCCTTATATTATTTGTGAACATTTTTTTCTTATTTCTCCTGACGAAAAGCACGACCATCATTTTGTTAAATGTGTTCAGAAATTGATATCTGAATATTTGCAGTCCATCAATTATCCGCTCTCTACAATGCATGAGTTTTGTGACGGATGTCAAAGCCAATATAAAAGCAGGAACTGTTTGGGAAATCTCGTTCATTCCGTTGACGAGCTTGGATATCAGAAAATGATACGAAATTATTTTGAAAGTAGCCATGGTAAAGGACCACAGGATGCAGCGGGAGGTTTACTTAAGAACCAAGCTGATATGGCTGTTATCCGCGGGAAAGCTCAAATAAGATCTGCGCTTGATTTATTTAATTTTGCAGAGGCTAATCTCAGGACACCGCGATCTCATGCCTGCAAAAGAAGAATATTTCGATATATTGAAGAAATCCCGAGGTTTGAAGAGAACTTTCAGCCAATTAAAGGAATTCGAGCCGTACATCGAGCAGAAACATCTAAAGACGGGAAAATCATATTACGTAATATGTCGTGTTACTGCGACAGTTGTCTAGAAGGGGAAAAGTGTGAAAATTTACCTCAAGTTGGACTTTCCAAAGAAATGAAAATGAAGTCGAATAGCGAATCTACACATCAGGATCCTGACATTTCTGAGGAAGAATATACCGAGGCAGAAACACTCTCAGATTTTATTACTGAAGGAACAGTGTTTGCTGTTCTGTGCACAGGGGATGACGACAATGACTTTTATCTTTTACAAGCCACATCAAAGAGCAAAACTCTACGGAAAGCCAAAACAGACAAGTGGGGTGGATCGTTTGTTGCAGGGTCAACAGTCATCCACGGAAAATATTTTGCTAAAAAGGAAAACTCAATCTTGGACTATAAGCTAATAAAACGCCCAGTAGCCATGGTTCCAAGTGCATCTGTACTGTTTATATGCCAAAATGTATCTATACAAAACGAAATTCTTCACCTAACCGAAGAGGAAAATGAAGATATCCTGGAATGCGTCGATTTGTGCGTGTTAACACACTAAATTGATATTAAATGGCATCTAAATATTTTTTAGAATTGATTTCAAACCTGTATTTTTAACAAATTTAAAGAAAGTTAATTAATACGGTAAAGAACAGTTTTGCCTGTTTTTGACATGAACGTTTTTCACGCTACATAATAAACATATTCACTCATTAAACTTCCAGTTTCTTTTCATTTTATTTTATTTTATTTTTTTACTTTTAACATAGAAATGGATTTAAGGGAACTCTAAATTCTAATGAAAACGTTTTTTTTTACTTTGAGATCTTTTATATAAACGTGTAGATACTTCAATTTCAACAAGGGTACTAGTACCTAGCTACAACATTCACCAAGAAAAAATATATAAAGATGTTTAAAGAAAATGAAGTATTCGCTCATGTTTACGTACATGCAATTAATGTATTCAGGGGTTTTTTGGTCAATATTACTTTCATTTTATTTCAAATTGTGTCATTTACTGAAGATTTCCATTTATTCCAACTTACATAAAAGGGCAGATCACTTTAAATTCATAAAACATATGGATTAGAACTCTTCAGTATGCAGTTAAACCTTTATGAAAGTTTTACTAAGTCGCTGATTGATATGAGTAATTTTTACGTCCCGTTTACGTGACGTTAAACGTCATTTATAACGTTACCAAATGTGACACCAACACCGTGCGTAACGTCACTACCGTTTATGCTTAAGATTTAGCTCTGCTCCAAAGTTGGAGGCAGTTATCCTATTTTTCCTCATGACTGCCCACATTGGATTTGTTCACTGCATTTTCGTTGCCTCTGCAGTGTTCCTGATAATCTCATCTGACAGAATCATTGCACGGTGTAACCAAGCAAGTGGAACATCTGCGTGTATAAACTCTGGATTGGTCAAAAGATCCTCTATAATAGGAGGAGGAGGATCTGGCACCTGTGGCTCTGGTTGCAGAATCCATTCCATAGCTAAAATATTAAAAACAATTTGTTGATGATGTAAATATTTCTTAAATCTTCAGATGGTACATGACAAGAATATCTGAATCATGAAGCAGGTGAGGCTAAACATAAAAAGAAGTTTTTATAGTAGCATTCCTACAAACATTACAATAACCAATATTATTACTTGTATTAAAAAATACAAGTACAAGACAAATACAGTACATGTGCTGAAATGTACATATACATAACAAAACAAATAACCAAACCACAACTAAATACATTAAATGTTCCAATTTATACCAATAAATCTGTCATGTCTGGCCAATACCTGATGAAGGAAATTTCTGTCCATATCATCAAATGGCCTGTCTAATGCTCTATTCTTTTCATTAAAAACAAACAGAGAGAATGATCCCAAAATAGCTATGAGAATATGTGGCATGTTGAGGTGTGCATTGTGACTGAAGGATCCTAAATTAGAATTTTATGTGCCTAAATCTACGATTTTTACCTGTATTCTGGGTGACTTGTAGGAAACAACTCATCCATAGTTTTAGTATTTCTTTTTATGGATGTATTGGGATTTTTGAGCCACCCATACTTTACGTCTGTTTTGCTAACAGAGCTAATGAGAATAAAAACAGCAGTGATTCCAACAAAAAATATGCACAGATTAGAAAAAGATGAACTGTTACTGTTTTTGTATACAATGCTCAAATATACATGTAATCAGAAGATTATTTAGGACAGGCCCTCATCACACTTGGTCCATTGAACATCATCACATTAAAATTCTATTTACACTATCTACATTATAATTTACTGAGGAAAACATTTTCAAATTAATCTCATTTTACAATATGAGACGAGAACGAGACTTACAGTCCCTATTATCAGCTCACAATGAGTATGAAAATCGGCTATGGATCTGATGTACAGTAGAAACATGTTTAATTTGTCGTGATAATTAAACAGGGGTTAATTGTTTTCCTCAAAAGCAAAATATGTGTTCACCTGTACTATGTATTAATGGTATCCTTTGTTGATTTTTTTTTGGTTAAATTTATGCCCCCCTCACCCCCCCCCCTTAGAAGAAGGGATGGCATATTGCTTTGCTGCTGTCGATCGGTCGGTCTGTCTGTCCACCAACAGTTTCCGTTCATTTTCTTAGCAGAGGTTGCACATACTGACATAAAATTTGGTATACAGATTTATTATAAGAATATATAGGTCAAGTTTTGTTTTGGGTACGTTCGAGCGATTTTTGACAGAGTTATGCCTCTCGGACTTAGAAAAATTCCAATTATTTGCAGTTTCCATTCATTTTCTTTGCAGAGGTTGCACGTACTGAAATGAAATTTGGTATACATATTCATCATTAAATATCTAGGTCAATTTTTGACAGAGTTATGCCCCTTGGACTTAGAAAATTTTCAATTATTTGGGAGGGGGGAGGGTATAAATGTTTCACAAACATCTCTTGTTTACATTGTATTTTAGCATTACTTTTTCTTTTTTCGCTGTCGTTTGATCTGCCGATATGATCTTTGCTTTGTTCTTTGCATGATTAAAAATATATTTATTAATCAAAAATCTGAAATAGGATATGAAAGATAAAAATATGATTATTTCCTGAAATAAAAGGGATCTGAAAAGTTATTCATGACATAAATATAAATGTACCTCCAACTTATACTCATAGTTCCCTTTCTAAGGAAGAAATTCTTCAAAATCATATGTCAGTTTTGAATATTTTCAATATTCCAAACAACCAAAATGAATTTGAATTACCATATTTATATTGGATTCCGAAACTTCATAAAAATCCTTACAAACAAAGATACATAGCGGGTTCCAGTAAATGTTCAACCAAGCCTCTATCTTTACTCCTCACTAAGATATTAACAGTGGTGAAGGAGAAACTTCAAGAGTACTGTGCAACAATATATTCGAGAAGTGGTGTAAATCAGATGTGGATACTTAAAAATTCCAAGGAACTTTTGGAAAATTTGAAATCACAAGATTTTACCAAAATCAACAGCTTAAAAACTTTCGACTTTTCAACTTTGTACACAACCATTCCCCACGATAAATTAAAGACCAGGCTTTTTGATATCATTGACAGCTGCTTTTTCAATAAAAATGGAACTCGTAAATATACTTACCTTGTCATTGGTCATTTGCAAAATTATTTTGTTAAAAAACATTCTGATTGTTCACACAAGTACTCTGAAGTTGACATTAAAAAGATGCTTGAGTTTCTGATTGACAATATCTATGTGGTTTTTGGAGACCAGGTCTTCCAACAATCTATTGGAATTCCCATGGGTACCAATTATCAGCAGACATTTTTTTGTATTCACACAGTCTGACACATCTGTTTCATATTTGGATATTTTACTTGAAAAAGACGTTAATGGTAATCTAGCAACCAAGCTTTATGATAAACGTGATGACTTTAACTTTTCAATCGTCAACTTCCCTTACTTATGCAGCAATATACCTTCATCACCTGCATACGGGGTATATATCTCTCAGTTGATTCGATACGCAAGAGCATGCTCTACGTATGTACAATTTCTAAAACGAGGTAAATTATTGACAAATAAGTTGAAACAAGAATATCAGCTGTCTCGTTTAAAGTCATCATTTCGTAAGTTCTATGGTCGATACAATGACCTTGTCAGCAAATACAATTTATCATTGAATGAAATGCTGACTGACGTTTTTCACACTAATTGTTAGGTCATTATTTACACACTGAATTGTCGACGGATTTTTCCGTTATTTCCCGATCATGACAAGGAGCACACGGCGGGTGTGACCGGTCGGCAGGGGATGCTCACTCCTCCATGGCACCTGATCCCACCTCTGATGTTTGGAGGTCCGTGTTTGCTCTGCTCCTATTTTGTATTGATTAATGGACTTTTGAGCTTGAATACTGTTCGTTATCTCCATATATTTCATTTTAAGAACATTCCCATTGTCGGATACTCATGGTTGATGTCGTCCCAAGTTACTTATCATCCGTGGGCATACTCGTAGAAAACTAATATGCGCGGGTCATTTGATTGGCTGCTGCACAGAATCGCGATGACATATCAAAGAGTCACAGTTTACGTTACGTACGTATATTCGGAAATGACAATCACTTTTTCGTATTTAACACACCGATTGCAAACAAATCCACTCGCCAGTGCATTTTGCAGTTTGAGAAAGGAAACTCTTTATTATTCCTGAATGGTATTTTATGCCAGTGACATGTTCGACGTGTCTTTTTTTCGTTTTAAAACAAAATTCGCATGTTTTAACGGTGTCACGATATTATAATAAATATCAAACTTATAGACGTATTTTCAAAATTGAGAAGTTCCAACTTTCTGATTGGTTGCCTATAATCGACGAATTTGCATAATAAACGACCTCACGATATTTCAGCGAGTTTGCCCACGGGTGATGAGTAAAAGACGACATCACCCATGGGTATCCGACGATAAAATATTCTGTTCAAGACAATATATTTTTGTAGCTCTATATGTAATATATTGTCATCATTTACGTGAGTTTTAAACAAAACTGCGGTAATAAATAACAATTCATGACTATATTCTTCATAAGAAAATCAACTTCGTATAATGGACATTAGGCTGTCCAAAGTTAGTTCTATGTTTAACGTCACCTAAAATTCAAAACTTAAGAGGGAGGGAAGAAAAAGTTTATAAAAATCCCCAAATTTGGTTTGAAATACATATTTAATCATATTAATCTATTCAGTACCAAAAAATATTCTGTTGAGTAATGGACATTTGCGAAATATCGAACAGTGGAGCTCAGACTACATACCTCAGACTTAAAAAAAGAGAACATCTCACAGTGTGAAATTTATAAATAACTTTTTTCCCCCAAGTTTTGCAATGATATCTCCACATTTGCACTGAACTATTCGTTTCATTCGCAAATTTCTTTGACATGTATAACTAAAACCAATTACGGAAAATGTATTTTACTTGAATATTTCAGTCAAACTCCTCAGAATCAAAAATGCTGGGAGCCTGAAGTAGTTACAAATGGGAACTTTTTTTTTAGTAATAAAAGCATTGTGCGCTTCTTGGTTTTCCGTGACCAAGGAGAGTAAGGGTTTTTTTCTACCTCTCCTACTAGCCTCGTTTCTCCTTTTTTGAGTAGATGAAGCTATGTGGATTTTCGATGATCCACTAGCGTGAGAAGTACTAGTGGAAGATGAAAGAATACACTCTTGGATTTTGCACACATTGCTCTTCTGCAGACAAACTTGAGCTCAAATTTTGAACAGCGATGTTTCGATGATCGTTCTTCACAGCTTCTGTCCCTATAGCCATGCTCCGTATTTTTAAAATTAATTTACGGTTTAAAAAAAACATTTTTTTTAATGCAAAATATCGTGTGTATTTTTGTACATGTGTGTACGGTGGGTGTTGAACTTTTTTTGTAACAATTTCAACCAAAAATTCAATTTTAGGTCACTCAGGTGACTATTGCTATCCGTTTTTGCCCGTCGTCGTGAGTTTTGAATATTCAACTTCAAACAAAAATTGTGAATTTCATGGTCCCTGCCCCCCCCCCCCCCCCCGGGGCCCGAGGGGTGGGGCTAATACTACCAAAATTGATGCAATCTTTAAAAATCTTCTTCTTTTCTCCTGGACATCAAGCAGTCAAACTTTTGGCATGATTGTAATTAGCATAGGGCCCCCCCATCAAAATACGAAATTCATGGCCCCAGGGTCAGGGGTTCTGGTGCTAGGGTGGGGGTATAAAGATCATAAAGTGAAAGTGTATTATTTCCTTGAAAATCTTCTCTGCTCCTGGGTATTATTGAAACAATCTAAGTCCATGGTTAAGATAAGCATTTGATGCCTTTTCAAAAATTGTGAATTTCATGGCCCCTGGCCTAGGGGCTCTGGTGTTAGGGTGGTGCTCTATTGATTATATAGTGAAAATGCATTAATTCTTTGAAATTCTTCTTCTCTGCTCCTGGATATTATTAAAACAGACAAAGTGCATGGTCATGATGAGCATTGATGCCTTTTCCAAAATTGTGAATTTCATGGCCCCCTGGGTCAGGGGTTCTGGTGTTAGGGCGGGGCTCCATTGATAATATAGTGAAAATGCATTAACTCTTTGAAAATCTTTTTCTCTGCTCCTGGGTATTATTTAAACAAACCAAGTCCATGGTCATGATAAGCATTTGATGCCTTTTCCAAAATTGTGAATTTCATGGCCCCTGGGTAAGGGTTTTTGGTGGTAGGGCGGGGCTCCATGAAAATGCATTAACTCTTTACCCCTTTCGCTGTTTGTGACGTAATGGTAGCATTACATTTATCAATTTTTGATGACGTTATCCTTTTCCCCGCAGCGCACTTGCGATTACGTGCAGAAAAGACGCGATTCCGAATGTAGAGTTTACGGTGTGTATGTAGCATTTTTCATTGTAAAATATGTTCATTATTGCAAATCATTGTCGTAATTTGCGCATCCATTTGTAACTTGAATTCAAATATTTTTAATGGTCATTTTATCCTGTTTATTTTGTTTATATCATTCTTTTGTGTGGATGGTGTTATACATTTGTAATAAAATATCATAGCTTTGTACTTTATTAATAAGCTTATTAACTCTAAAACATTGCTCGAAATATTTGTTAAATTACCCAACTGGGTTCCATTTTCTGTACTGATATTGAAGTGAGAGACAACCTCATTTTCGTAGCCCCCCCCCCTCCCCTTTATTTCTTCGGTCACATGCCCATCAGTTTATCGAAACTTACAAAATTTTCTGGTAAATAAGAAAAGAAATGAGACGAGAAGCGTAACCACTCTTAAAGATTTTCATAACAGTTAACTTATATAATATTGACAGGAAAAAGTTACAAACTAGTGTTTGTAACTTATAAAAAGTATGTGAAAGTTTCATTTGAATTACTTTTAATATTTTACTGGACAATAGTAATTAACTAAAAGCAGTAAATTTATTTGATCTGATATCTTTACTCCTATACATGTACATGTCCGCTACAATAAGAAAAAGAGCACGTTAAAAAACCGTGAAATAAAGAAACGCACTTTTTATCTTAAAGTGGACCTTGCATAAAGCACATCGAAATGCAGCATTTTTCTTTCTTAGTTATGGACATAAAACATTTTTTTTAAACGATATGATCGTTTAGAAGAGAATCGTAAAACTAGTGGGACGAAGAGGTCGGTACTCGGTAGTATTTTTAAGTAGTGTCGGAAGTATTCGGAAGTATTCCGATTAGTTGTTGAGGAAATCGGGCCTTTTGTAAGTTATATATATTTTTTCCTTGGACTTGGAACGGTTTCTATTTTAAAAATGCATTAATGGTACTTGCATATATCGAGAAATATAGAGAGTATTTCAACCATTTTTGTTAGGCATGTCAGCAGAATACATTTTGCCATCGTAGTCAGACTTCTATTGCATGATGATTTTTTTTTAAATTTAAACATCAAACATGTATGCGTATTTATATTGAATTCAGTCAAACGCACACAACAAAGCCAAATTAAATAAAATCGAAAAATGATATACATGTATATATTAAAATTAATTTATCTGACATTATTCAGGATCTACCTGGTTTTACATGTAGTGCGTAGTGGATACAGATTTTTCAATACCTGATTTTGTGACTGCACCGTTACCCCTATTAACATATTAATATACAATTTAAAACAAATAAATACATTTCTTTGATTTAATTATTTTGTTTGTTTACGTTTTATACAATTTTAACAGAAAAAAGTTCATGTTGATAAGACAGAATAAAAGAATGTCTCAATAATTTCCAAACAGCCCTCCTTCTTAGATAGCAGTTGATCGAAAATGTTTAACACCCCCCCCCCCCGCTTCTCCGAGCGCAAGGAACGAACTTTCAATCGCCTAAATGCATTAATTCTAATATATAGGGGTGAAGCAGGAGTGGTTAACTATACATTTAGAGAGCGGCTGTCAAATATGTCAAATCGCCATCTTGCCTGTGCAAGACATATACATGCAGCTTGTGGATGAATACCAACAGACGGCGTCGTCCCCCTCTGGATAGTTTTGACAGAATACATTATTTTGTCTAGAGCTTTGTATAATATTCTATTTCTAGTGTATGCAATGTATACATACAGGAACCAATGTAGATTTTTTAAATCACATTTTGTACATGTGGAAGCGGTTGATAAGTGAATAGGTACATGTATGTGATATACTGACATACTATCAATGTACTCAAAGTCGGATCAAGGATTTCCGAGTATATTTCCAAGGGAGTCTATACCCACTTATTCAACTAAGAATTTTGTTGAGACATAAATTTATAAATGACATGTGTCCATGCATATGCTTATGTTTTCTAAAAAAAAAAAAAATGGATGGATATAACTTTATTCTTTTCTTTGTTTTTCTTTTTTCGATTATTTCACGATGTGTAGATTTAATTGCTCTGAAAATAAAGGGGGGGGGGGTGTCGAGCAGCCCTACCCCCTTCCTATAGATTTGCACAAAGTAGTCTTTCAACTTTTAGTACATTTAGGTATTAAGTGGATTCATTATCATCACTTTTTTGATGCAAAAGTGTTTGTTTATACAAAAAAGGAAAATATGTTGACCAAAAAAAAAAAAAAAAAAAAAAAAAAAAAAAAAAAATCCAGAGCATTTGTCCCCGTTTGGTTTGTAGACATTGCCTATGCTCTTTGTAATATTGCTCATGATTGGACGGATTCTAAATGAAGGTTCACCGGAAACATCTATGATCTAGCACTTTGTGTGTGTGTGTTGTGGGGGGGGGGGGGGGTTGTCAAAAAATTAATATAGATTGACAGACAAACAAACAAGTATAATTATAAAGATATCTGTATAATTTTATAATGATGGCAGATCAAAACTTTCAATGCATTTTCAATTCAATTTAACTTGAACATTGACCAGTTCTAAGACCAGTCTATTATTTTGTATCCTTACGCTTTTACTGTATTTCATCAAGCCCTGCTTTGAAAAAATATCAAACAAGTATCTAGTGTACTAGCAATCAAATTTTCCTGAGTACCTTATTTTTGCTTATATACTTTGAAAATCAAAATGTCAATCAAAGTTATTAAAGTGCAACACTCGTTCTCTCTCTCTCTCGGTTTTTTTTTTTCAATGTTTAAAACATTAATCTAAATTAAAAACATTTACTTTCTCTTTCAATAATTTTCATTTGTTTCTGTTTTCTGTATGTATGTGCGCATGTATTCCGTGTGATTTACATTTACTGTGGAAGGCGGGAAAAATGTTTCAGGTTGTATTTTTACGAATACATGTATTTGAATCAAACAAGAAAATCAGAATAAGGTAAAACAAAGAGTTATTTTATTATTGTAATCCTTTTTCGTCACATGCTGCAATACGAATACAACACACAAGTACTTCTGTCGTAATTTTATTGGTTCCCACTGTCATTTTCATCAAAACAGTAACTCAAAAAAATCATTTTTCTAATTTAGTAAATTCTGGATATAGGTCCCCACCTCCCACAAAAATGGAGCTCATCCACACCTAAAACAGATTCCATACCAGTGGTTCCGATGGTGTGTCTTTAGAGTCAATAAAAAGGCTTTCGTAACATGACTCTCCCCCAAAGTATCGTCAAAAAAATCGGGCCACTGGGACATATTAAAATAGAGAAATTTATTCTTCTTCTCAAAATAGTTTAGAATAAAATTACAAAATTTATTACCGAATCATTCAGTATCGAAATAATCAAAACTTTACGCATTATTAGAGGAGAAAACGTCATAAATGAAAAGTGCGTTAAAAGTGCGTGATTGCGGGGTAAAGGTATATGCGTTAAAATGCGTGACAACAGTATATGCGTTAAAATGCGTGACTGCGGGGAAGGGGGTTAATTCTTTGAAAATCTTCTCTGCTCCTGGGTATTTTTTAAACAAATTAAGTGCATCTTTATGATAAGCATTGATTCGTTTTCCATAATTGTGAATTACATGGCCCCTGGCCTAAGGGCGGGACTGTATTGATTGTTTAGTGAAAATACATTACTTCTTTGACAATCTTCTTCTCTGCTCCTGGGTATTATTTAATTAGAACTAAGTCCATGGTTATAAGAATTGATGCTTTTTTCCAAAATTGTGAAATTCATGGCCCATGGCTTAGGGGCTCTGTGTTAGGGCGGGGCTCTATTGATTATTTATTGAAAGTTCATTAATTCTTTGAAAATCTTCTCTGCTCCCGGGTATCATTTTAGCAAACTAAGTGCATGGTTATGATAAGCATTTGATGCCTTTTCCAAAATTGTGAATTTCATGGCCCCAGGGTTCGATAGGGAGGGGGGCTTTAATGATAATATAAAGAAAAAGCATAATTTCTTTGAAAATATTCTTTTCTGCTCCTGGTTATAAAGCAAAGAAACTAAGTGTATAGTTATGATGAACAAGAGTGCTTTTTTCAGAATTGTGAGTTTCATGGCACCTAAGTCCGATGTTCTGGTGTAAGGGTGGGGCTCTTTTGATAATAAAGTGAAAATAATAATGTTAAATAATCCTGACTGCTCCTTTGTGTTGAGCAGATAAACAAAGAGCATAGTTATGATGAACAATTGTGCTACTTACAATTTTTTTTAAAACTTGTAGTCCCAAAGTTTTGGTGTTTCACGGGGGGGGGGGGGGGGGCGCTATGTCGATAATATAGTGTAAATGTGTTAATTCTTTGAAAATCTTCAACAAGATGCATAGTTATGATGATGGTGGTACCTTACCAAATTTGTGAATTTGATGCCCCTGGGACATGGGTTTTAGTGTTAGGGTAGGGCTATGTGGAATCTGTAGTAAAAATGCATTATTTCTTTGAAAATCTTCTCTGCTCCTTGGCATATCAAAGGCAAACAAAATGAAAGAAAAAGTGAGCAAGCTCACATACCTCACGCTTCCCCCTTTGACAATGCAACGCGTAATGAATGGCACAGTGCATTTTAAATACACAGTATAATTCAAAAAGGGGCATTTCTTGCAAAAAATCACATCAAAGCTTTTTGCATATAAGGACATTCAAATCTTTGTGTGTTGCAAATTTAATTTGGCTGAAGTTTCTAGATAAATAATGGAATCAAAATTTCTTGGTAATATACAAATCTATACATTATGTCTGAAATACCTACAAAGTTTCAGGAAATCCAGTGCAGGAGTTATGCTGACAAACTGTTATTTAAATTCCTCAGTGATTTCGATTTGTTAATGAATGTAAGTCCATGTCCAACACATGACAATTTACACAATTAAATAATTGATGGAAACAAAGTTATGTTGTAGTCATATGAATTTGTTTATACACTGTACTTATGAATTTATTTAAAGCAAAGCACCAATTTAAAAGGGGGGATCGAACTATCCAAGATTTGGTGTGTGTATGTGTTAAATCATACTGTACTATGAAATTATGTAAGGCAAAACACCAATTTGAAAGGAGGGGTGAGAACTATCCAAGATTTTGTTTGTGTATGTGTGTTAAATCATTAATATTTTGATCTCAAAATCAATAGGGGTCTTTAAAGGTCATAAAATATTTCACATAAAATTTCATTACAAAAGCTGATTTCAGTGGATTTCCTTATTACCTAGCTGGAAACTTTCTTCAGTAATAGGCAAAACTCTTAGGGCAAAAATACCGGAATCGGAATTCCCTGGTAATATGCACATCTACACACTGTGTACTAAATATCTGCAAAGTCTGACCAAATTCTGTGCAGCGGTTTAAGAAGCATTGCGCTGACAAACTTCATCTCTATATTCAAGATATGGCCAAAAATCTAGGTCGAAAAGTTCCGAAATTCCCAGAAAAATAATGGAATCGGAATTTCCTGGTAATATGCACATCTACACACTGTGTACTAAATATCTACAAAGTTTGACCAAATTCTGTGCAGCGGTTTAGGAAGAGTTGCGCTGACAGACTGTTCACCTCTATATTCAAGATATGGCCAAAAATCTAGGTCGAAAAGTTCCGAAATTCCCAGAAAATAATGGAATCGTAATTTACTGGTAATATGCACATCTACACATTGTGTCCTAAATATATGCAAAGTTTGACGAAATTCTGTGCAGCGGATTATGAGGAGTTGCGCTGACAAAAAAAAAAAAAAAAACAGGACTGATGACGGACGGGTCAAAACATTATACCCCCCCCCCGCAACTTGTTGCGTGGGGTATAATAAAAGTTTTAATAAGCAAGGATATTTTTACCAGATTTCTGAACATCAGGACCACTTGGTCAAGTGTTCTGGTCCTGGCCAGAGCTCTATTAATTTGTATTCAACTGAGAGAAGTTATCCCCCTTTGCCATTCACTTTTGATAACTGTAAATAATGTATTTGAAAGTTAATAGAATAAGAGAGTTATGCAAAAAAATTTATTGAATAATACAAAAAGTACTTTCATTGTTTTAATGATCAGGTAGACTTGTAAGTAATAAATAAATAAAAATGAGACAAAAATATCTTATTAAATGTTCTTCAAAGACCAAAAGAGGCCATTGTGAGAGGTCACTATATGGTGTTAAAAGTAGTTCAGAAGGACTAATAGTTTGGTAATAGTCTGCATGGTGATAGTGATAAATGGGGGATAGATTAGAATTTAATTTATGAGTTGTTACTGAATACTAGACTAATTATTTCATTGATCCTGATCATTCTTTCTCTTACTTTTGGGCAACAAAGCTTCATCTATCAGTTTATTTTATACTCTATGGATCCTCTAAATTGTTGTATAATACTCAGGTGACCGTTAAGGCCCTTGGAACTCTTGTTTAAATTAACTGATGGTTGCATTTTTAATGGCACTGTCAAGACATGCCAGAATTTGTGACAGTTCAGTTAACATCCTGCTTTGATTGATTGATTATATGTTGTTTTACGTCTCATTCGAGAATTTTTCACTCATATAGAGACGTCACCATATACCGGTGAAGGGCTTCAAATTTTGACCTTTACTCGGCACTCGGGGCCATTGAGCAGTGAGGGATCTTTATCGTGCCAACGCCTGCCGTGACACGGGGCCTCGGTTTTTAAGGTCTTATCCGAAAGACCCGCAACTTTCACTCCAAAGTGCCGAGCGCATGGCGAAGGAACAGTTGCTACCTATTTTTTTATCGACTTAGGTCTGTCGCGGCCGAGATTCGAACTCACGACCTCTCGATCACGGAGCGAGCGCTCTACCGACTGAGCTACTGTGAACGGTCAATCTGCTTTGATAATTGATGCAGATTATCAATTGCATCCTGTATTGTTACCCAGGAACAAGGATGAACTTGATATGCCCTGAACAAAACAATTTCTTTGACCAGCTTCTTTCTTGACGCAGCGCGGTAAACGAGAATCGAACCTGGGCCTCCCGAACTCCATACAATTAAAGTCATGATTGAAATGCACTTAAGACATGCCTAGTCGAATATCAGGCAATTCATTTTCATCCCTGTCCTTATTCAGATAAAATGTTCCACACGATTTGAGAGCAGAAAATAACTCGTGATGTGTGAACGGTTGGTGGTACTGGTTTGTGACAGTCTAATACAAAAGCTTGTTTCAATACTATTCATTCGTTGAGAGAGATAGAAAAGGGGGGTTCTATGTAACAGAAGTCCTGTAAAACGAGATGACTATCTTTTTTCTTAAGATTTTTTTCTTTGATTGTACCAAACAGAATTCGCCAAAAGTTTGAAAAACGTTGCAACATGCTGGAACAAAACAATGCATATCGAATTTAAAATGAATGATGAATTTCAAATATGACCTTGAGCTATTTAAAAAATTTCGTCAATTTGGAAAAGGGCGCGACCTTAATTCAAGAGCAATTTATTTAAGGGGGCCGACTGGGGTTTTCATTGCGCAATACTTCGCGCAGCATAGTAAAATAAAGCGTATTTACTCTTTGAAAGCAACTATTTTTACATAATTTATAAAAATTAACAAATTTAGGAATTTCTCAGGTTTAAAAAATTTAATTAGTTTTTGAATAACTGATTTCTAAACGATTTTTCAAATGATGGGTAGACAGACGTCGTAATAGTGTGTTTTTGACGTTATGAATAACCAAATTTCTTTAAGCGGGGTCATTAATTATGCCATAAAATAAAAAGTATAAAACATATGCTCTTGAAATTTTAAATATAGCAAATTGAGAATCTAGCAATCATTTTTATAACTTTTTATGTAAATCTGTGGTATATGTCATGTTTTGTTGTACTCCATAAAAACAGGAAAAATATCATGAATTTTGACATTTTGAGATGCCCCCTCTGGAAACCAGACGGTAGAATTTTGTGTTTCTTGCCCAAAATGTACAATATAGTATTATCCATCAAATAATGTAATTTGAGCAAAAAGTCTATAGAAGTATTTGTATAATTTTCTCCTAAGTGAGAAAAAAATGGTATTTTCCTATATAATCCTATAGTAAATGTACCTGTATTTTGAGATGTTCCTTAAAAAATAACCAGACGAAAGATTTTCACTAAACTTGGCATATATACTGAAGTCAATGTAAGGTACATATAGTATAAAATTAAAGAGTTTCTCTGTAGTAGTTTTCACACAATAAAACCCCAGTCGGCTCCCTTAAACAAAGAAGAGGAAGATGCTTGTCCAAATCCTCGACTTCTGTTACCAAAGGTATCCTCCTTCTTACTTTTACATGAATTGTTTTAGGACTCTCAGATTCTTTCTCTTTTATAAATTGATTTTGATGGTGCTAGGGGGGAGTAAAGCTCGTATTTGGCTCCCTCTCCCCACCGTAGATTGGCCCCACGGTAAAATGGACAAATATGTTGGTAAATGGACTACGAACAACCGTGGAGTCAGTCTGAATTATTTGAACGTTCTGTTATTTCCGTCTTCTCTCTTGATATGTTAAACATTGATAAAATGCTTAGGAGGAAGATTGAAGAATTAGTATTATCAATGTTTCAAATCACATTTCGTCTACAGTTTGAGCAGTGACGGAATGGGCGATGTAATCTTCTTAAGTTCCTGCAGATTTGCTGTATTTCTCGACTATTTCTTTATTCGGTTCCAGGTTCTTGTTCAGATTCGACTGTGTGACGAAGTTGATTTTTTTTGTATATACCGTTTTAATTTTGGTTTTAACGGGTTTCCTTACTATTGAGGTTGTTTTGCTACTGGTATATAAAGGGACCGGTTTTGTCGGAGTGGTCAGATCAAGTTTGGTGTCCGGTAGAGTGACCAGCCGGAGGTGTGCCACGTTTGCTTTATCCCCTGCATGATTATACAAGTGGCGAATATATTTCGGTGAGATATAGCACCGAATTTAACGGGTAGCCATATAACTTGTAAGGCGGACTATTGCAGCGTGTGTATGCAGTTCTAGCCGTGCGTAAGGTGCTGAGAGAATATTGTGCACATAGAAGACGGGCTGAGGGTCAGTTGACGACTGTTATAAGCGTTTGAGGTCAGTGGGGAGCGTTGGATGGAGGGCCAGTCGTGTCATGTCCAATCGTCGATGCTGAACAGGAACCGATGTTGGATAGCCGCAGTGGGAGGCGATAGACCCGGGGCTACGGTTAAAGCAACTACCACGTGGTGACGAGAGAACGGTGCAGGACTTAGACGTTCCTAGATGAGTGCTAATGGCGGATGCACGTGTGGTGTGACTTCCGGTGAACGTTTATAAGCAGTTGTGATATAGTAACTATTGAGTAACTTTCAGCCGTTTAAGAAAAGGAAATTATTTTTTGAAGTATATATAATTATTTGCTAAAATTATTTGAGCTTTTTCGGAATATTATTTTAAGTCAGTTTTGGTGAATTTTTCATCTGATATAATATCTGATACTAACCGAATCAGAACTGTATTTGTTAATAGTGAAACTATGTAAAGTATCAGAATTTGTAATAACTGACTTAAAAGTTTATATTTATTTCATTTTCGGTGTGTGAGCCTGTATGTGAGAGTGAGTGAGCGACATAGAATTTATTTTTTTTGTTGTTGTTAATAAATTTGTTTGTTTATTCTGATTGATATTGATTTCCTTCTCAACTCTACAAAATCCAAAAAGAACTCATTACAGACTGTCTTTCCCAGACTCTTTATTTTTAATTGATGCAAAATAAGAGAGCCAAGAATTCAAAGAGTTATTGAAAATAAGATGCATTGTCTTGAGAGCAAGTTGTCTAAGGAGCGACCTTTCTAGCATTCTGGCCCATGCGTAAGTTGACTTTTCCAAATAGCATCCGGTTTAACCTCGCTTATATGTTTCCTGCATAGACACGCAATCAAAAAGACATTTGGTATGCTAAACGAAATCTTCACTTCCAACAAAAAGTAACGGACTTTAGTACGTATACGTTAAAAACAGGAATCAGACCCTTGCATGAGGATTACCAAGTGATTTGCTTTTAAAATCACCTTGACTATAAGAATGAATTTATTTAAGAAGAATTTAAGATTAAAAAAGCTTTTTATCACAAAAAAAAGAAACGTGCATGGATTATGCATTATTTCAAATATGACCTAGACGTATTTCGAAAATTTCGTCAATTTGGAAAAGGGTGCGGTCTTAATTCAAGAGCATTTATTTAAACAAGGAAGAGAAAGATGCTTGTCCAAATCCTCGTCTTCTGTTACCAAAGGTATATATATCCTCCACATTTTACAAAAACTTACCCTTTTCTCTAGCTACCTTTAATTAATTCAGGGGTGCTAATCTACGTCATCACCAGGATAACGTCAGTAAACAAAATCAGCCATTTTTGATGACTTCGTTGAAAAGGTAACAGATTTATACCCAGGGACAAAAATGAATCACTATTACGGAATCCCGTTTTGTCTCCTCTATTCCGCTGACACTGTAAAACTATCGAACAAGCAGTCTTTTCTGAGATCATGTCGCATTTATTCAAATTAATGCAATAGTATCAATAACACACATACATATGTACGCTATCGATGAAATAAATCCTAAGTTTCGTGCAGTATGTACACATTTAAGAGGAGACACATTATAAGACAATTTCCAAAGGTATCTGCAATCACTCATTTGAAGTTTCAGCTTAAGAAGAAAATTCATCATTTTATTTCCCATCTACACCGGTTTCAAGGCAGCCAGGATAACGTTTACACAGTATTTTCCACGATTATGTTAACACACCAATTTGAATACATAATTGATTTGTTTTAGGTAGAATGGATATCGGTGTTTGCAAATATTGTGGAGAAATTCTAAAGGGTAAGAGCACTGTACGTCAACACGAAATCCGACATGAACATAAAGGCCCTTGTACATGCCAAACATGCCAGAAAGTTTTTTTTTTTCAACCAAACAAACAAACATGCCAGAAAGTTTTTTTTCCAGCCAAACCAACTTTAGACGGCACCATGCGACACATAAAAAAAAACCCAGTGAAGTTTTCTTATGAATGTGGTGTTTCTTTCCTAGCAAACGCAGAGCTTATGCGTCATAAGAGACGAGAGAAAGCAAGATAAGTTTGACTGCAGCATTTGTAGTAAGACTTTTGAAACCGAGAAAGATAGGGACGACTACGCAGGATTTCATACAATCCTTGGTGCAAAAGTGAATGATTGCCAAACATGCTTAAGCTTCCAGCTTATAAATTTTAAAAAAAAATGAAATGCACTTTTGTGTGATCTTTAAAGATTTCAGCTCAGCCATCACAAAACAAAGAGCATGATGATAAAAGATATCGGTATAAATAAGACAAAAAATCGTCCAAGTGCACGGACTACACCAAGAAACTTGTATCTCAATATCATTTGGCGTCTCCATATGAGTGTAAAATTCTCGAGAGGGACGTTAAACAACATACAAACAAACAAACAATATCATTCGAAGTAAGACTGTTTATAATGATTTTTACAAAGATTAACTTTTACGGCATTTTTTCCCGATATTACAGTGTAGTTCACAGAACAAAACTGAAATCACTTTGACATGTCTGCTGATTGTGCTTTATTAAAAGTTAAAATCTTAATTTAACCATAAATAATTCTGAATTAGGATTTAAACTTTTAACGTAAACAAGCATTCTAAGAGTATTACATTGGCAATACTAGTCCCCTACCGGCAAGTGTAATCTGGTTCCCGTTAAAAATTGAAAATGCCATAACTCCGTCAAAAATCATTGAAACGGTACGAAATGAAAAGTTAATCTATAACTAATCAAGGTAAAGTCACATACAAAAATCAGCTCAATATCTGCAAGCGTTTAGAAAAAAATTGCGGAAAACCCTTAAAAATTGAAAAGATACTAATTCTGTCAAAAATCAATGAAGCGGAACGAAATGCAAACTTGATTTGTAACTCATCAAGATACACTCACATACCAAAAATCAGCTCAATATCTGCAAGCGTTTAGGAAAAAAGTGCGGAAAACCAAAGTGGGACAGACTGACAGAGGGACAGACGGACGGACAAACTCAGAGGAAACCTATAGTCCCCTCCGGTTTCACCGGTAGGGGACTAATTATGTATTGGTCTGTAGTGTCTGTTGTTTTTTAAAAACAAATCTGGAGTAAAGTTTCAAAGGATTTGTACCTAAAATTCACCGAATCGTACTGTTATGAAAAAAAAACATGATTCTGTTTATTCCATCATGTATTTAACATAACCTCACATAAGTTAGAAATAGCTATTTTATGATTTTACTTTGTTGTTTTTATAACATAATTCGACGATGTCATCATTATGTTACCAGAGGAATTTATTTCTCAGGTGATTATTATTCTTTGTTTTGAATGACAAAAAGTTTCAAAAGGTTTTATAGAAGTGGTATTTTATTAATGTTTAAATTGATATTACTTTATGGTTCGCTAATACGTATCACAGTATCATGAGTATTACACAATAAAGCATTTTTCCATGAGGCCAATCTGGTCCCGATCTTGAGATAGATTTCTTGCATATTCTATCGTTTTAGTTCACCTGCCTTTACTCAGGTGACCTATTGCTATCTATTACGTCCGTCGTCGTGCGTTAATAGTTAAACATTTTCAGCTTCTTCTATGGAACCACTGAACCTGATTTAACCAATTTTGGCATAAAGCATCTATGAGTGAAAGGTAATTGCGAATTCGTGAAAAAATCATGTCATCTTTCAAATACCTTCTTCTCAAGAACCAGTGTATTAGAAAATATGAAACTTATGTGGAAGCATTCTCAGGTAGTGTAGATTCAAGTTTGTTCAAATCATGACTCCCAGGGGTAGGAGCGGGCCATAGTGGGCGATCAAAGTTTTACATAGGAATGCATACTAGGGAAATCTTTAAAATCTTATCAAGAACAGCAAAGCCTTGACCGGTCATATTTATATGGAAGCATCCTCAGTTAGTGAAGATTTAAATTTGTTCAAATCATGACCACCGGGGATTGGGTGGGGCCACAGTGGACAATCAATGTTTTACATAGGAATACATAGGGAAAATATTTAAAAATCTTCTCAAGAACAGCAAAGTCTTGATTGGTCATATTTATATGGATGCATCCTCAGGTATTGTTGATTCAAGTTTGGTCAAATCATGACCCCCGGGGGTAGGGTGGGGCCACAGTGGGCGATCAAAGTTTTACATAGGAATACATAGGGAAAATCTTTAAAAACCTTCTTCTCAAGAACAACAAAGCCATGATTGGTCATATTTATATGGAAGCATCCTCAGGTGGTGTAGATTCAAATTTGGTCAAATCATGACCCCCGGGGTAGAATGAGGCCACAATGGACGATGAAAGTTTTACATAGGAATATACAGAAGAAATCTTAAAAAATCTTCTCAAGAACAGCAAAGCCATGATTTGTCATATTTATATGGAAGCATCCTCAAATAGTGTAGATTCAAGTTTGATCAAATCATGACCCTCAGGGGTAGGTAGGGGCCAAAATGAAAGTTTAAACTTGTAGGGAAAAAATTCATAGTCAAAAAAAAGTATCTAAGCATCCTTAGTTAGTGTAGATTCAATCATACCCCCTCCCTTTTTGGGGTAGGTCGGGACCACTTATGCATTTAAGCATTGCAATACTAAACTGATTTTTGCTTTTTTCCTGGCCAAAGTGTTCAGGTGAGCGATGTGGCCCCTGGAACTCTTGTTACATTTTCTATGCTTTAAGCTTTCATATGGTCAATCCGGGTATTTACTCTTCTACTGTGTGGCTGTTTGAATCCTCATAATGTATTGCATTAGGAAAGTGGGATTTGGGCCCAGGTCAAGATGCATTGGGTTCATCACTTTGATGTCGTTTCGAACCAAGAACCACAACACACTGGACACATGCGCACAACAATCAACTGCCGTATAACGGATATTTTCTGCGGTTGGAAATTTCTGCGGTTTGACTCTTGAAAGATAGCATATTTCTGTGTTTTCAATTTCTGCTGTTGGATTTTACCGCAAAAATTTAGGGAATATGAACAACAAATTCCAGGAATTTGGCAGAACACTGCAAATGCATTTAAAGATATGTTGATCAAAGGTAATATAGTATTGGGGTAAGAAGTTATGAAATAACATTAAATCAGGTTGATTGTCATACGCACGAATTGCGTGTATTAAATGTCTGAATAAATATTGAAGAAATATTTTGCGATTGTAATTTTTGCGGTTTGTCCTATCTGCAAAAATTGGACAACCGCAGAAAATACCCGTTATACGGAATTCTCGCTCCACATTTGCAAGTGCATTACTAACCAGAAGTGGAATCGACACCTTTTTCAGTTGCATACCTACATGTAATCCACAGAGTATGAAGCATGTCCTGGAATGTCTTGACTGAATTTTCACCCTCAGGAGATCTGGAAAGTCATGGCACACCATAACTTCATAATCATACCCCCGCTCCGAAGGAGAGGGGGTATACTGTTTTACCCTTGTGTGTCTGTGTACGTGTGTCTGTCCGTAACAAATTTTCGTCGCATTTTTCTCAGCAACTACTCAGTGCAGATGCTTGAATTTTAGCACAATTTTTGTTTAGATGTGCCCAATGGTGGGATTCATTTTTGTATGAATTCAATGTCAACATAATTGTGTATATTCACATCAGAGCGGGGGTATTACTAGTGAGCATTCGCTTACAGAGTTCTTGTTGCTTTTACCTTGAAGTATCAGAGCGGGGGTCACCCGCGTGGCGCAGCGGTTAGAGCGTCTGCTCTAGAGTCGCGGCGTAAGGAGTTGATCATTACGTCGCGGGTTCGAATCCCACTGTGAGACGTGGAGACCGGTCCTTCGCATGAGACCGCATAAACCGAGGTCCCGTGTCGCAGTAGGTGCTGGCACGAAAAAAGATCCCTCACTGCTCAATGGCCGTAAGTGCTGAGTATACGACAAAATTTGCAAGCTCTCCACCGGCAAGTGGTGGCGTCTCGATATGAGTGAAAAATTCTCGAGAGGGACGTTAAACAACATACAAACATCAGATCGGGGGTATTACTAGTGAGCATTCGCTTACAGACTTCTTGTTGCTTTTACCTTTCAAATATTCTTGGGTGTAGTTTTCTGCATGCTTAATTTGGTAAATTCCCATAGTGAGGGTACGCAAATCATCAAAAGAGAGGACAGGAAATGCATATAGCTGGGCTGAAGAAGCATCAATTGCTGAGTTTTCAGCACGAGAGTCTCGACTATATTGAATAAATCCACTTTCTCCAGAATTTTCCTTGCCACTTCTTCTGATTCTGGGTCCCTGCTCCCAAGGCAGCGTCTGAATTTATTGCTGAGAGCACAGACAATACGAATAAAGTTTCCTATTTGTAAAAGCAGTGTGTTTGGAATTACTTTGTCAAGAAGTCTCCACTGTTTAAGCCTTCCATAGGCACTTTCAACAACCCATCTTACTTTTGTTAAGATCCTGGATGCGTTGGCTTCAGTCGTTGAATAAAGTGTTTCTCCTCTTTTCAGACAGAATTGCATGTAACATGTAGCCCATTGTCTTCCATGAACATAATGGATCTAGAAACCCTCTGTCAACAACCACAAAATCACCCACTTTCAGCCATTCTAAAATAAAAGTATTTTTATTTTTACACAAGTGCTTTTAGATCCATCTATCTATCCATCTTTCTATTTATCTATCTATCATTTTTAATGAATTTCCTGACCTTTACCCCATGGGTACCAATTGCGCCTCGTTATTAACGGACCTATTTTTGTATTCATATGAAGCAGAATTTGTTCAAATTCTTATACCTGAAAAGAAGAAAACACTTGCTGCCCGCCTTCAACTCGACATTTAGATATATCGAAGACGTATTGGCAATTAACAATGGTTATTTCCATTCTTATGTCTATACGATATATTCCAGGGAGCTTGAAATAAAAGATACTACAGAGTCTGACACATCTATTTCATATTTGGATATTTTATTAGAAAAAGACGTTAATGGTTATCTAACAACCAAGCTTTAAGATAAACGTGATGACTTTAAAGCTGAACATACTCATAAATGGGTCGATTTCGTTACACCCGATTGCACACTTGAAAAGCGTGGCCGAAGTGCAGCTTTCCTATCGTATTTCTTGTTTTATGTGCATTTTCTGTTTGTAAATAATGTATTGACTTGTATATTTGATGTTACTTATCTACTGACTCTGATTTTTTCTGATTTGATTGATTAGGGTTTAACGCCGAGTCGGCAATATTTCAGCCATATTTCGGCGGAACATTAATTCTATATGATCGGTTTTGAAAGATTTTTGGTTTCTCTGGCGGCCCCCAGTGAGCCTACTCTTTTCCGAAAACCAGAAAAACGATCTTTTGCGTGCCAAGGGGGTTGCAATCCTTGACACGGGGCACCATTTAACGTCCCATCCCACGGACTTAAAAATTTAAAAATATTTTAAAAGTTTAAAATAAAACTCTCTGTGTGTTTATCAAAAAATTAATTACATTGTGTACCTTTAGATTTTACTGTAAAAATCAGTTTCATGTAAATAATCTAAAATTGTATTAACATTAACATTTGTAAACAGTTCACGCATCGTTCGTACATTATTGAAAAGTCTACTTCGAATAGGCGAAAAATCAGAACATTCTAAAAGAATATGATTTATAGTAAGCGGACAGTCACAGGATATACATTCTGGCTGAAGTTCTCGATTTAATAAGTATGCATGTGTTATTTTAGAATGACCAATACGTATTCTTGAAATAATCACTTCGTCCTGACGTTTCAGGCCGAAGTTAGATGATATGTTAACTTTGTTTTCTATTGCATATAGTTTACTTGTATCACAAAATTCCCAATATATCTGCCAAAGAGAATTTACATTAAGTTTCACAATATATTTTAGGTCAGTATAAGGAATTTTAAAAATGGTAATTTCATACTGAAGTGCCAATTTTGCAGCACTATCAGCCTTAGTGTTTCCAATGATGCCAATATGACTTGGAATCCAACAAAAGTCAACTACTTTACCTTGTTGAGTGAAACGATAGAACTGAACTAATATATCTAAAATGTATGGTTGATCGATATTCATATTTTGTATAGATTGCAAGCAAGAAAGCGAGTCCGAAAATATTGTAAAAGAGTTGTCATTAGAAGATTTAATATATTCAAATGCAAGCTGTATGGCTTTTGCCTCTGCTGTAAATATTGGAGCTTCATTTGGAAGCCTTAAAGAAAAAACATTATTTTTATTCACTGCAGCCGCTGCTACTTTATTTTGGTCTTTAGAACCATCTGTATAAATTTCGACTGTAGAATTTTTAGATTGTTTTATTTCGGCTAATTTCTGTTTAAAAACAAGAGAATTGGTTTCTGATTTCTTAAATTCAGTTAAAGATGTGTCTACATTTGGTTTAATTAATTTCCATGGCGGTATTTCAGAGAAACTTGTAGGTTTTATAATGTCCAAAGGTAAGTCAGAATCCCTGATATATTTTCTAGATCTTAGATTGATTGATTGATTGTATATTGTTTTACGTCCCATTCGAGAATTTTTCACTCATATAGAGACGTCACCATATACCGGTGAAGGGCTTCAAATTTTGACCTTTACTCGGCACTCAGGGCCATTGAGCAGTGAGGGATCTTTATCGTGCCAACGCCTGCCGTGACACGGGGCCTCGGTTTTTAAGGTCTCATCCGAAGGACCCGCAACTTTCACTTCAAAGTGCCGAGCGCATGGCGAAGGAACAGTTGCTACCTATTTTTTATCGACTTAGGTCTGTCGCGGCCCAGATTCGAACTCACGACCTCCCGATCACGGAGCGAGCGCTCTACCGACTGAGCTACGGTGAACGGTACTAGATCTTCGACCAATAGGTTTTATACATGTTTTACTTTTATCATATAAGTTTTCGTACTGCGGATGAAAAACACAATCGTAAGCAGGATTATTAATACTTGCCTTCAATTTGAGAATATACTGTAAGGTAAGTTTGATTCTTTTAAGTCCAGCGGTGGCTCATTTGCTTCAACGTATAGACTGTTTACAGGAGAAGTTCGAAAAGCTCCTAAGCACAGTCGAAGGCCTTGATGATGGACTGCGTCAAGAGCTTTCATGTATGAAGTTCTTGCCGAACCATATACAATGCAACCATAGTCTAATTTAGATCTAACTAAAGAACGATAGAGTTTTAAAAGAGTATTTTTATCCGCCCCCCATTTTGTATTTGCAATAACTTTTAATACATCTAATGCTTTTGTACATTTTTCTTTAAGCATTTTAATATGCGAGATAAAAGAGAGTTTACTATCAAAGATAATACCTAAAAATTTTATCTCTTTTACTACTTTTATAGGGATTCTATCTAGAAGCAAATGTGGTTCATCATGTGCTTTCCGTTTAGAGCAGAAATGCACGCAAGCGGTTTTACTTTTTGAGAACTTAAATCCATTTTTATCAGCCCAATTTTGAATTTTGTTTAGACAAAGCTGTAATTTTTACTCAATATAATTCATATTTTTGGATTTAAAACAAAGAACAAAATCATCGACATAAAGACTTCCATGCATATCATTTTTAAGCACTTCTGCTTTACTGTTAATTTTTATGCTAAATAATGTGACAGATAAAATACTTCCTTGTGGCACACCCATTTCCTGTTCAAAATTGTCCAAATATGTAGACCCCAAGCGTACTTTAAAATGTCTATTATTCAAAAAATTCTTTATAAAATTGGGCAAGTGTCCTTTAAGGCCCATACTGTAGAGATCTTTCAAGATGCCATATCTCCATGTGGTATCATATGCTTTTTCTTAGTCAAAATATACAGATACGACATGCTCTTTTTTAATAAAGGCATCTCGAATATACGTTTCCAGTCTTACTAACTGGTCAATAGTACTTCGGTTTTTTCTAAAACCACATTGTATATTAGTTAAAATGTTATTGGTTTCAAGAAACCATATTAAGCGTTCATTGATCATCCTTTCCATGGTTTTACATAAGCAGCTTGTTAAAGCAATTGGTCGGTAATTATTAGGATCTTTGTGGTCCTTTCCAGGTTTTGGAATAGGAATAATTGTTCCTTGCGTCCAGGAAGGTGGAAAAATACCTCGTGCCCAGATAGAATTAAAAATTTGCAAGAGACATTCTTTACTGTTTTTAGGGAGATGTTTAATTATTTGATAATGTATTTGGTCCGGTCCTACCGCAGTATCATGAGATTTATCTAAAGACTTTTGCAGTTCATTTAAAGTAAATGGTTGATTATAACATTCAAGGTTTTCAGACGTAAAATCTAAGGTTTCCTTTTCTTGTGAATTTTTATAGGGAATAAATGTAGGGCTCATGTTCTTTGTGGAAGAATTTTTAGAAATTGTATTAGCTATTTCATGAGTTATTTCTGTTTTATTCGTAATAATTTTATTTCCAATATTAAGATGTTGATATCTTTGAGGACCCTTTCCTTTTATTTTTCTTATTGCGTTCCAAACCTTATTTATCGGAGTATGCGTATTAAGGCTGGAAACAAACTTTTTCCAAGATTTTCGTTTATTAAAATTTATAGTTCTACGAGCTTTTGCTCTAAATATGCGAAAATTGCTTAAATTCATTGATGTTGGTAATCTATTAAATAGTTTTTCTGCTTTTTTGCGAGCTTTAATAGCATCATTGCATTCTTCTGTAAACCATGGTTTTTTAGTTTTAGTAGAATTTGCCGACGTTTTAGGTATACATTTATTTGCTGTGTTTAATAGTATTTCAGTAAATTTTTTAATAGGATCAGGATGGTTTTCAAACTTCTCAGCCGAAAGATCTTGTAAGCATAAGTATTCAAATTTCATCCAATCAGCCTTGTTTAGTTTCCAGTTTTGAACATAACTATTTTCTGGGGGATTATTCACCTCAACGATAATAGGGAAATGATCACTCCCGCATAAATCGTCATGTACTGACCAGTTAAAATCTAAGAGTAAAGAAGGATCTACTAAAGTGATATCTATGGAAGAATATGAACCATTGCCTGGATGTAGGTAAGTGTTCGAGCCGTCATTAAGTATACAAAGATTATGTTGTGATACTGCATCTTCTATTTTTTTCCTTTATCTGTGATTTTGTCACTACCCCATAGCGGATTATGGGCATTAACGAGGTTCGCTCCTGAGCTTTTGGGCAGATTTTTGTCTTAACCTATATTTAAAAAATTCTGCATAATGTTTTAGTTCTTACAATAAATTTGGATTCTACAATACCAATTAAACGATATTCAGTTAAAACTCCATGATTAAGTTCCATACCAAAAGCATTAAGAGAGGAACTATATCTTGTGGCGGATGGATTTTTAGAAGAAAATGATCATTTTTTCTCTTTCGAAGTATTTGAAATATGTTAAGTTTGGATTCCTATTTTTCCATGCAGCCTGCACACAGACTTATTCTGTGCCGTGAACTGTTTCATGCTGGTCCTAAATTATATATTAAATAAACTATCATGAATTTTATCATCATATTTAATAAATATAGCAAATATATTGCGAAAATACAGAAAAAAATAGCCCTAACTTTTGCTTAAAATTAGCACTATTTTACTATTATCTAAAAATTAACATCACAGGCCCCCACTTTTTATTTTATTTTCTGAATATATAAGATATTTTTAACCATTCTACTTAAATTCAGTAAAATGTCATTACTTTCAAATGATTTTATTGCTTGTTAAAATTTTTAATGCCAGAAAAATGATATTTTTGTGTGCAAAAAGGTCAAATAATTAAACATGCGAAGTAATTTAAAAAAAAAATTGTTGTCACAAATTTTAATGTATCTATTCAAAATGAGATAAGACTGTGTTTGTTCCCATAATCTATTTGAATAAAAAAATATTGGAAGGAAAACTTTAAAAATTCAATCATGTGTATGATGTATTTGCAGTGCAAAAAGGTCAAACTAAATGCCCTGTGGCGCCAAAAGAAGCGCATTGACCCCCATTTTTTGTTTTCATTTTTAATTAAGCTACATGTGTAGATTTTAAAAATATACTTGATAAAAAATTCTCATTACTTTTGACGACAGGATCCAACCTCCTTAAGTCACCAACAATCAAAAATGGCGTAGGCAGTTGTTGTATTAATTCTGTAAGTTCTAAAGATTGTAACTGATAGTTTGGGGGAAAGTATACGGAACAAAGGGTAATTGTTTTATCGAGAGAAACGCGAACAGCTACTGCCTGAAGATTAGTTTTTAAAACAAGTTGGCTATGAATGTAATTATTATTGACTGCTATAGACGTACCACCAGAGCATAATGGTTATACATACTATAGTTTTTAATACTTATCAGTTTCTTTCAAATGTGTTTCTTGTAAACATAAAGCTACCGGGCAATGGTCCTGAATTAGTAAAGATAATTCGTTAAAGATGACTATTAAACCTCGGCAATTCCATTGTATAAATGTAGGATGATTCATTTTTATTTGCTATGTGTAATGGGGGATATCCTCCCTTTATTTTTATTAGGTGATGTACTTCGGACTTGCGAGGAAGAATGGCATGGTGTTACGTCCATTTCCTCGAAGACCCCAAATTTATTATGAAGAGCGACGGGATCTTGTGCCCCTTTGGGCAACCGATCGCTCGTCTGCTTTTGTACATTTTTAGAGGGAGATTTGTTTCGTCTCCCAGACGATTTTGATGAACCCGCAGCTGCGGGCTTTGGTGTAGCCATAGCTGCAGATTTTGGCGCAGCCGCAGCTGCAGGGCCTGCAGAAGCAGGTGTTGTAGTGGATTTAAATTTGTCATTAGATGACAGAGAAACCTTAGATGTTGTGGTCTGTTGAGGAATATCATTCCCACATACCTGAGTAGACATATCCTTCTTTGAGGATGCTTTTAAAACTGTTGAATATGAGGGCAGATTAGGCTTAGGTACGCTATACATATTGACCATTTTTTTCGCTTCTGGATACGGAATTCTTTTTTCTGCTTTAACTTTTTGAATTCCCTTTTCTTTTTGCCATACAGGGCATTGTTTTGAAGAAGCCATGTGGTCTCCCTTGCAGTTCTTACATTTAGGGTCTTTTTGACAGCCTCTGCCATCATGCCTCTCCTCACCACACCTGAAGCATGCATCAGCACTTTTGCAGTTTGATTGCCCGTGTCCAAATCTCTGACACTTAAAACAGCGCAGTGGATTTGGAACGAACGTTTCAATTTTCATGATGTACAGGCCGACTTTAATGTTTGTTGGAAGTGTAGGTGTACAGAAAGTCAACAGGTAAGTGTTCATCGGTTCGATGTTGTCGTTACGCTTTTTCGTGAACCGTTTAACAGAGACCACACCTTGAGATTCCAATTCACATTGGATTTCCTGTTCCGGAATGTCATCAAGGTCATGATCTCTGTCGAACAGAATACCTTTGCTTTGATTGAGCCCAGAGTGTATTTTACCGATTACAGGGATATCTGCTAGAGCAGTCAATGCCAACAAAGATGTAGACTGTTGTTTTTTTAGTAACTTCAATCAAAAGAGCTCCAGATTTTAACTTTTTAACTGATCTCGGAGTTCCAATTACTCCCTGTATTCCTTTCTGTATGAGAAAAGGCGACACCTTTGTAAGGGGCTTCGTTTGTTTTTCTGATAATTTTGCTTCAAGTGTGATGAAGCGGGGCCAGTGTTCCACAACTGAAGTAATCTGCTCATCATTCATAGAGTACTCTAAACCTGATGGGTAACAACGTTTTTTTGTAGTAGCCATGGTTTTATGAATAAAATTCAGAATCCTTGCTCCCCGCCCGCCACGGAGCGCCAACAAGGGCGATGTCAAGTCAAACGGATATCCAGTAAGAATGACACCAAGAGGGTACAAAGAAACTATACTCAGACATGATATGCCTGATTGACCCTAAGCCACCGCTTGATATACATATATTAACATGGAAACGTCGGCGTATTGGAAATTTGTGAAAAAGGCAGATAATAACAAATATATTACAAATACATCAATACTATGACATGTCAATAAAAACAGCTCGGCGTGACCAGCCGATCGATCAAGACGGGCCAAACTTGACCTCCCGTCTAGATGAATATGGGGCCAAAGTGGAGTGTTGGTCATGTCAGGTGCGTTACACCCAGCACCTGCAGACCTCAGCCACCAGGATCCCCTTCTCCACCAACACGGGTCGCAACCCACGGCCAACAGGCTGCCCCATTTAGTCGCCTTTTACGACATGCAAGGGGGTGCCAGGGACCTATTCTTGTCACCCCGGGTCCCCTAGGGGGTTTACTGGCTCTGAAAAAGTGCGTAAAATTTGATTACTTCATTGCGACCGAGTTAAACGGCAATGTTAAGAGGTCTGCAGCTTATATAGGGTTTGTACGGGATAGGGCCGATGTACAAGAAACATGGCAGACAATGCCTTTACGGTTAGTGTTCAGCTTTAACTTTTCAATCGTCAGATTCCCTTACTTATGCAGCTATATACCTTCATCACCTGCATACGGGGTTTATATCTCAGTTGATTCGATACGCAATAGCATGCTCTATGTATGAACAATTTCTTAAACGAGGTAAGTTATTGACAAACATGTTAGTGAAACAAGAATATCAGCAGTCTTGTTTAAAGTCGTACTTTCAAGATTGAATACTGTGCGTTATCTTCCTATTTCATTCGTAAGTTCTATGGTCGTTCAATGACCTTTTCACAGAGCGAGTAAGACATAATTAAGCTAGTACTTAACCTACCTTGATTGTCTTCAGCATTCTGTAAAAACATGCTGGCACCATTGTTGTAGTAATCTGACACGTACAGCCCCAGAACGCTTAGAATGTACCCATTTGAGGCCACAACCATCATTAAGTTTTACTAATGGGCGGTTTTTATGCAAGCTGTATTAAAACCGATGGAATTCGTAATTACGGCTCTTTTGTATGTAGATGTATGTGCCATCCAGTATGATCACAGCTTGATCTGCTTCTCAGTGCAAAGTTTAATTGATTGATTATTGTTTTACGTCCCGTTCGAGAATTTTTCACTCATTTAGAGACGTCACCATTTACCTGTGAAGGGCTTCAAATTTATCTGCACTCAGGGCCATTTAGCAGTGAGGGTTCTTTATCGTGCCAACGCCTATCATGACACGTGACCTCGGTTTTTAATGTCTCATCCAAAGGACCCGCAACTTTCACTTCAAAGTGCCAAGCGCTTAGCGAAGGAACAGTTGCTACCTATTTTTTATCGACATAGGTCAGTCGTGGCCGTAATTCGAACATATGATCCTTCGATCACGGAGCGAGCGCTCTACCGACTAAGCTACCGTGACGGTAAACGGTCACCTGCGTTTACTCAGGTGACCTATTGCTATCTATTTCGTCCCTCGTCGTGCATTAATATTTAAACATTTTCAGCTTCTTCTATGGAACCACTGCACCAGAATTAACCAATTTTGGCATATAGCATTCATGAGTGAAAGGTAGTAAATTTGTGAAATTCATGGCCCCTGGGGCCTTAGGGATTGGGCTAAAATGATCAAAATTTATACAATCTTTAAAAGTCTTCTTTACTCCTGGACATCAAACAGTCAAACTGTTGGCATGATTGTAATGAGCATTGACCCCTCTACCAAAATTGTGAAATTTCTTGCCCAAGGGTCAGAGGTTCTGGTATTAGGACGGGGCTCTATTGAATGTAAATCATATACGGTACCATTTTGAAAGATGTGCATTTCGATAAATTGTCTCTTCAGTGACGTTCATGCCGAAACTTTGGAAATTCGATATATTTAAAAAAAAAAACAAAAAAAAAAAAAACAACAACAACCCCCCACAAAAAAGAGCTGAAAAAAGGGGTACCAAAGATTGCAGCCAAATACATCGAGGGATCAGAGCTTTGCATGAGATAATCCTCAATTTTGAAATAAATTTCTGACTTTTACCACAGCAATTATAGATATTTATCCGTAAATTTCAAGCTAGTTCCGAAGTACTTAGTTACTGGGCTGCAGAGACCCTTGGGGACCAACAGTCCATCAGCAGAGGTCTCGACCCAGGGGTCATTATGTAAATCATATACGAGACGTATTTATAGTGAAAATGCATCATTTCTTTTAAAAGATCTTCCCCTCTGCTCCTGGGTATTAAGGAAAAAAAGTAATGCATAGTTATGGTGTCTCTTCCAAAATTGTGTATTACAATGATGTAATGATACATCAAGGGTTCTGCCTTGGATTTCTCGAAAAAAAAATTATGGTTTTAAGTTCAATCTCAAATCCTGAGAAAATAATAAGAATTTTCTCAAATCGCGTTTCTCGAAATTATCGACATTGTCATTGCTACCATATGGAATGGCCGTGCATAGGTTTTGTCCCCCGCTTTCACTGAAAGTGGGTGATATTAATTTCGCACTTTCGTTTCCGCTCGATATCTCGACAAGCCCTTGAGCTTTCGCAGTGAAATATTACAACTCCCTATGGCCTAAAGAAGACCCCTACTCATTTTAAGGTCAAAGGGGTCGAGGTAATAAATTCTCTATGTTTTAATTCTTTCGTTTCCGCGCGATATTTCGAGAAGTATATGAACTTTTGCAATGAATTACATATCAACTCCATGAGGCCTAAGGAATACCCCTATTGACTTGAGTTCAAAGGTCAAAGTCATAAATTCATACATTCTGTCTGTGTGTAACACTTTCGTTTCCGGGCGATATCTCGAAAAGCTTTTGCATTGAAGTTTTATAACATAACTAATGATGGCCTCGTCGCCCGCGTGGCGCAGTGGTTAGAGCGTCTGCTCTAGAGTCGCGAAGTAAGGAGTTGATCCTTACGTCGCGGGTTCGAATCCCACTGTGGGACGTGGAGACCGGTCCTTCGCATGAGACCGTATAAACCGAGGTCCCGTGTCGCAGTAGGTGCTGGCAAGAAAAAGATCCCTCACTGCTCAAGGGCCGTAAGTGCCGAGTATAGGACAAAATTTGCAGCTTTCCACCGGCATGTGGTGGCGTCTCCATATGAGTGAAAAATTCTCGAGAGGGACGTTTAACAACATACTAAAAAATAAACAAACATTATGGCCTCTGTCGCCCCTCTCAAAGTGCCCCATCCCGTTTTTTTTTAATTGTATTTAAAGTCGCTTGGCACTGTTTAGTACAGGAGAATGCGGAGAATTGTTACATAAAATAATGTCGGCGGACTTGATTTTCTAATTACATCTATTTGAACTGTTTAGTAAAGGCTTAATTAGACACTATGTGTTTTGTAAAATTTGGACAATATCGATCGTGAATATAAACATGTATATGTGACCTGATGTTTGCATTTAATTTGTCTTAAATGCAAGCGTCCCGTTGGTCTAGGGGTATAATTCTTGCTTACATGTAGCATATCAGAGGTCCCGGGTTCAAATTCCGGACGATTCCGTTTTTTTTTCCTTGAATTTTTTTTTCGATTTATTAAATAATAGTATTCAACATATGAAATGAAGTTATGACGTCTGGCGTGTACAAATTTTCTCATGAAATCATTATTACAGTGTGATAATTATTTTACATAAAAAGAATCTTCCGTAAACATACTAAAGAATAGTTCAATCAATATATATATATATATATATATATATATATATATATATATATATATATATATATATATCCATATTGGCATTTTTTATTTGCTTCACTATACATGTATACATTTAATTCTTCTGCAAATTCGGGACCCCCCCCCCCCCGCTCTTAGATCTGCGCATGCTCTTCTCTTTTCCTTAAGCGGGGGACACGAGTTCTCTTAATTAGCTTGTTTTTCCTCAGCTGAGTTTTTTCAACGTTACATAAGCGGCCCTACTCCTTACTTCCGGTTATAGTATGCAATGTAACTCCACTATATGCCAAAAAATGGAAGGAAAGATGGCTAAGACACTCCGCTGGCCGAATATGACAGAAAAGATTATTTTGATGGCTTCGGTTGAGGCGGTCCGACGTGAGGAAGACGAAGGGCCGGGGGTGTCAAGAATGGTAAGATTAAAGAGAAAGCATAAAACAGGTCCAGTCCAAAGACTATTTCTATCTACGTAGCTATTAATAGGTATTTAAACCTACCCAAAGTAGCTATTTTTACCTACTTTTTGTATTACTTGCATTTTGTGGCCAAACAGCCGAACGGCACTACGCGGTGAGTACCGAATTTCTTGATACAGTCACACTGATTATGAACAGGGCAAAATTTTAACCAAAAAATGATTACTTCGTAAATTAACAATTTTGCAAAGTAATTGATGCAAAATTGTCAAATTATGATGTAATTAATTTTTTGCCCTAGATTTTGTTGTATTCATCATCAGTGTGACTGTATCAAGAAAACTGGTACTCACCATGTTGCGCAGTTCGGCCATTTGGCCACAAAATACAAGTAGTATAAATATTTTACGATCATGCAGGCCAACATGAATATGCATAATTAATTAACAATACTTATGTTCACAAAAAATTGGGGGCCTTGTTTTATTTTTTTTTTATTTTATTTTATTATTATTTTTTTTTTTTTTTTGTTTTTTAGAAAAATGTACCTCTTTCGTGCTATAATTAGATTTTAGACGTATCAAGGGGAATTCCAAATTCTTGAGACAACAAACGGGCATAATACCGTTCAACTACATGCAGTATGAAGTATCAATGATATTGGTATCTTTTTATTTATCATTATTAAAGCACTAAATGATGGCTGTGACCATTGCAGTATGCTGGTATATACACTGTGCATGTGATAAATATATGAGTTGATATTCATTGATATTTTGAAAATTCATATTTATTTGTAACAAAAGAAAATGTGTCTGTATTTTTTGATAAATAACACCACTCTTACCCTATTGGACTTGAGCAGTGTGCAGCCAATATCAGTCCTCCACCTCTACAAGTACATCAAAGCGAAGGAAAACTATGGAGGATGAAGAAAAATAATGTACTTACTCTACGTGCAGAGAGGGAGAAGTACAAATAGGAAGTGAAAAAAATAAAAGAAGAAGCGGAATATTGTAAAGTTAAAACTATGTATCTAAAGATGAAATTGTCTCAAATGAACAAGGTTTCTGAACAATAAGTCTGTCGCTTAGTATGTTTCTTCCCATTTCATTAAGGAATAAAGGTCATAAATTGAAACATTAGTTAAAAAATAATTAAAAACAAAGGTCATGGTCATTCCATATATATTGACGCATTTAGGCAGATTTTGTCACTTGACAGATAGCGTAGTTGGTAAAGCCCCATGACTTGTGATTCAGGGGCCCAGGTCGAAATGTTGGTCTGGGTCATACATCTTTCTCCTCGACGAATATATAAATCATACATGGTACATGTAGTACTTTTCCAATTTGGAAGGAATTTTAGGGGAACAGATCTGGAAATGTTTCTTGAAAATATTTCATTGCTTTGATAAGATATTGACATTTCTTGCCAAATTTTCAGATACACAATATACGTATTTTAATCTTGCATATCATAATATTCTCAAAATATCCAAAATAAGATCTTTATAGGAATTATTCCTTACTTGCATGAACAATTTTCAATAGCTGAATTCATTCTACGCATGAATAATAAGCAAGTTACTCAAGGTCATGTTTTGCAGGTCAAGGTCATTTACAAATGACACTTTTTCCTTCTTTCATTTGTCCAACCTAGCCTTTATATTCTAAAATGATTTAATAGGTCATTTCAAGATTTATTTAGAGTGGTACATATTATTCTAAATGCAAGTGAACAAGTACCTGACTTTAAATTTTTATTGCTGTTGAGTGATAATTTGATGGTACAATTTGCCAAGAAATACTGAATATTTCTAATAAATCTGTGTCATTTATGGTCTTTTATTTTCAGATATGAATCTTTTTTTTTTTTTTAATAAGATTGTAAATTAATGAATATCACGATTTCATGGACATATTGTACTCATAGAATCGTGTATAATACAATTAATTGCGTGTCAAAAATATTTTTTAAAAAATGGTATTTTTAAGGCAAAAGAACATATTAACAACTTTCTTTTAATTGAAGTAGTCTTTTAATTGAAGTAGTAACTAGTGTATATTTACATATATGCTATATAAATTTCACGTTGTGAGTACTTGTATCAGTATTTTCATCCATGAAGCATTTTGAAGGTACGTATTATGAAGCAAAAATACTCAACCAAAGGAATTTACCAAATTTTGATTATTGTTGATTATTGTGTAAAATGATTGTTAATACGTCGTCTGTATATCTAAGTGTTAAGTTGAAAGCCACAGCAAGTGTTTTCTTCTTTTCACGTACAAGATTCTGAACAAATTCTTCTTCATATGAATACAATAATAGGTCTGCTAATAAGGGGGCGCAATTCTCACCGACCGAAAAACTAGATCTGAAGAGGCCCGATAAGTACCACTGGGAAAGGTTTAAACTGTCGAAACTACTGACATCACTTTTGCAGATACCCAGCTTTTAGAAGATTAGAGCAAAGCTTATTGGTTGATCGGGACGTATGATCCTAGACAGAAATTGAATTTGATTAGACCAGGGCCTAATACCAATCCTAAAGTTCTCTTGGCAGAAATCAACGAAGGTTTAATACAAACCATGAAAAAAAACTGGAAGAATATCACAAGTGGACGAAACAGAATATTAGAAACCCAAGGGATCTGGATAATGACCCTGTTTATGGACATTTACGGGCAGCCTTAAAGTCAGTGATAGAAGACCTGGAAGCAGACATTTTTAACATTCTTTACCATGAAATGTATGGAGATAACGGACAGTATTCAATCTCAAAAGTCCATTAAACAATACAAATTTTGGAGCAGAGCAAACACGGACCTCCAAAACGTCAGAGGTGGGATCAGGTGCCATGGAGGAGTGAGGATCCCTCTGCCGACTGGTCACACCTGCCGTGTGCTCCTTGTCATGATCGGGTAATAACGGAAAAATCTGTCGACAATTCAGTGTGTAAATAATGGCCTAACAATTAGTATGGAAAACGTCAGTCAGCATTTGACTCATTGATAAATTGTATTTGTTGACAAGGTCATTGTAACGACCATAGAACTTACGAAATGATAACTTTAAACGAGACTGCTGATATTCTCATCAACTTGTTTGTCAATAATTTACCTCGTTTTAGAAATTGTACATACGTAGAGCATGCTCAGAATCCAATGCCTTGTCAATTTGAGGATAAAGACAAAGATTTTAAATGGGAACCCATACGTGCGGAATACCTCCCTTTGAGTAAAAAAAACATTTTGATACCATTGAGGTACACATCATGACACCTTTAGGGAAACCCATGCCTTTTTTAAGTGGAAAACCTCTGGTCAAACTTCATTTTAGAAGTGTACTAATGAAAAAAGGGTATAAAAGGAAGTCCTCAGAGTGCAGGAAAGGCAGTTTTAATAACAGTCACCATGCAATATCATCCAGGAAATATTAAGACAGAGAGGACACGGTTGGACTTATCGTAAAGGTTTATTAAGACAAAAAGGACATGGGTTTGATCTTTTAGCCCCAGTGTTAAAGTCAGCGGATCCCGTAATCAGTAATCTATTAGGTGGAATATATTTTATCTCAAGCTCACCGGGATATATCGATACCACAGAGTCTGACACATCTGTTTCATATTTGGATATTTTACTTGAAAAAGACGTTAATGGAAATCTGACAACCACGCTTTATGATAAACGTGATGACTTTAACTTTTCAATCGTCAACTTCCCTTACTTATGCAGCAGTATACCTTCATCACCTGCATACGGGGTTTATATCTCCCAGTTAATTCGATACGCAAGAGCATGCTCTACGTATGTACAATTTCTAAAACGAGGTAAATTGTTGACAAACAAGTTGATGAAACAAGAATATCAACAGTCTCGTTTAGAGTCATCATTTCGTAAGTTCTATGATCGATACAATGCCCTGACAGCAAATACAATTTACCCCTGAGTTCAATGCTGACTGACGTTTTTCATACTAATTGTTAGGCCATTATTTACACACTGAATTGTCGACGGATTTTTAGGTCACCTGAGTCACTCAGGTGACCTATTGCTATCCGTTTTTGTCCTTCGGCGTGCGTCGTGCGATGTGCGTTAACATTTGAACATTTTTAGCTTCTTCTCTGAAACCGCTCAACCAATTTCAACTATATTTGGCATATAGCATCTATGGGTGAAGGGGAACAAAAATTATGAATTTCATGGTCCCTGCCCCCCTGGGGCCTGAGGGGTGGGGCCAAAACCACCAAAATTAATGCAATCTTTAAAAATCTTCTTCTTTACTCCTGGACATCAAGCAGTCAAACTGTTGGCATCATTGTGATAAGCATTGAGTCCTCTACCAAAATTGTGAAATTCATGGCCCCAGGGTCAGGGGTTCTGGTGCTAGGGCGGGGCTATACAGATCATATAGTGAAAGTGCATTATTTCTTTGAAAATCTTCTTCTCTGCTCCTGGGTATTAAATAAACTAACTAAGTATATAGTTATGATGAGTAAGAGTGACTCTTCCAAAATTGTGAAATTCATGGCCCCAGGGGCAGGGGTTCTGGTGTTAGGGCGGGGCTCTATTGATTATATAGTGAAAATGCATTAGTTCTTTGGAAATCTTCTCTGCTCCTGGGTATTAAATAAACTAAGTAAGTATATAGTAATGATGAGTAAGAGTACCTCTACCAAAATTGTGAAATTCATGGCCCCAGGGGCAGGGGTTCTGGTGTTAGGGTGGGGCTCTATTGATTATATAGTGAAAATGCATTAATTCATTGAAAATCTTCTTCTCTGCTCCTGGGTATTAAATAAACTAAGTACATAGTTATGATAATCAAGGATGCCTCTTTCAAAATTGTGAAATTCGTGGCCCCTGGATCAGGGGTTCTGGTGTTAGGGCGGGGCTCTATTGATTATAAAGTGAAAATGTTTTAATTCTTTAAAAATCTTTTTCTCTGCAGCTGGGTATTATTTAAACAAACTAAGTACATTGTTATGATAAGCAAGGATGCCTCTTCCAAAATTGTGAAATTCATGGCCCCGGGGACAGGAGTTCTGGTGCTAGGGCGGGGCTATATAGATCCTATAGTGAAGGTAAATTATTTCTTTGAAAATCTTCTTCTCTGCCCCTGGGTATTGCTTAAACAGGCTAAAGTACATTGTTATGATACACAAGGATGCCTCTTCCAAAATTGTGAATTTTATGACCCCAGGTTTAAGGGTTCTGGTGGGGGGGGGGGGGCTTCTATTGATTATAAAGTGAAAAAGCAAAATTTCTTTGAAAATATTCTTTTCTTCTTCCGGTTAAAAAAGCAAAGAAGCTAAGTGTATAGTTATGATGAGCAAGTGTGCTTCTTCCAGAGTAGTGAATTTCATGACCCCTGTGTCAGATGTGCTGGTGTGAGGGTGGGGCTCTTGATAATTTAGTGAAAATGCATTAATTCTATTAAATAATCCTGTTTGCTCCTTAGTGTTAAGCATATAAACAAAGTGATGATGAGCAAACATATGGTCCCAGGGTCAGAAGCTCTGGTGTTTTGGGGTTGGGGGGGCTCTATTGATAATATAGTGAATCTGTAGTAAAAATGCATTATTTATTTAAAAATCTTCTCCGCACCTGGGCATATCTGAGGCAAACAGAGTAAAAGTTTTTATAAGGAAGGGAATTTTTACCAGATTTTTGAACATCTGGACCATTTAGTCAAGTGTTCTGGTCCTGGCCTGGGCTCTATTAGTTTGTATTCTACTGAGAGGAGTTATTCCCCTTTGCCATTTACTTTTGATAATTTATCACTGTAAATAATGTACTTGAAAGGTAAATAGAGAATTATGCAAAAACTTTTATTGTATAATACAAAAAGTACTTTCATAGTTTTAATGATCAGATAGACTTGTAAGTAGTAGATAAATAAAAATGAGACAAAAATAACTTGTCTTATTGAATATTCATCAAAGACCAAGAGATGCCAATGTAAGAGATTTCAACAAAGGATTAAAATAGTACAGAAGCATTGATAATTTGTTAATATACTGTATAGTGATAGTGATAAATGGGGAACAGATTAGAACCTAATTTATGAACTGTTAATGAATATTAAGACCAATTATTTTGTTGATCATGATCACCCTATTTTTCTTGCTTTTGGGCAACAAAGCTTCACCTTTCAGTTCATTTTATACTCTATGCATCCTTGAAATTGTTTTATCATACTCAGGTGACCGTTAAGGCCCTTGGGCCTCTTGTTTTCTGTTATTTCCCGATCATGACAAGGAGCACACGGCGGGTGTGACCGGTCAGCAGGGGATGTTCACTCCTCCATGGCACCTGATCCCACCTCTGATGTTTTGGAGGTCCGTGTTTGCTCTGCTCCTATTTTGTATTGTTTAATGGACTTTTGAGCTTGAACACTGTTCGTCATCTCCATATATTTCATCGACATAAGAATGGAAATAACCATTGTTAATTGACATTACGCCATCAATATATCTAAATGTCGAGTTGAAGGCCACAGCAAGTGTTTTCTTCTTTTCACTTATAAGATTTTGGACAAATTCTGCTTCATATGAATACAAAAAAAGGTCTGCTAATAACGTGGCGCAATTGGTACCCATGGAAATTCCAATAGATTGTTGGAAAACCTGGTCTCCAAAAACCACATAGATATTGTCAATCAGAAACTCAAGCATCTTTTTAATGTCAACTTCAGAGTACTTGTGTGTAAAATCAGAATGTTTTTTAACAAAATAATTTTGCAAATGACCAATGACAAGGTAAGTAAATTTACGAGTTCCATTTATATTGAAAAAGCAGCTGTCAATGATATCAAAAAGCCTGGACTTTAATTTATCGTGGGGAATGGTTATGTATAAAGTTGAAAAGTCGTAAGTTTTTAAGCTGTTGATTTTGGTAAATTCTTGTGATTTCAAATTTTCCAAAAGTTCCTTGGAATTTTTTAAGTATCCACATCTGATTTACACCATTTCTCGAATATATTATTCCACAGTACTCTTGAAGTTTCTCCTTCACTAATTGCTTCAACACGATCGATTTCCACCGAATGGAATAGACGTCCGTTTGAGATTTAATCGAGCTAGACCTGATTTCTACATGATGACGGCCCAAGCCAGTACGGGAAAAGTGAAAATACAAGTTGCTGTCCTTTAAAAAAGGACTGCAATACGTGGACCATATGCATGTGTTTCTAGATGAATTTCAAAGAAAATGTCTAGAATTAGTGATTTTACAAAGGTGTAATTTGATTAAATTTTTTTTTTGTAATTTTCATCGTAATTACGTCTGCTTAATTAGGCTGTAATGATAAAAAAAAATCATGACCTTAAAATATGAATATGAAATGTTGATCTATGTATCTATCACAATTGTAATGTAGCCTTTAAAAATAACAACAGAATTAAAAGAGACGTTAGCGTGCAGGTATCGTAATCTCCATTGGTGGGTACAGGGAGGGGGGTGGGGTTCGGGTGTTGGAACCCACTTTATTTTTGAAGAAAGAGGAAGAGAGAGAGAATGTTTTTTCTGTACAGTAATATATATATATTTACATTTAGTATTTTCAATAAAATAAGTACTTCAGTCTCTGCCCTTCCTGCTCTCTAGAGTTTTGCTTATTGCTTCCTCCGTGTACATTCACAATCCCGGCCCCGGGCCTCGACCACCAACACGTGACATGAAAGATTTCACTTTTGATATCTTCGGAAGATTCCAGCGAACGTACGGCTATTCCATTTTTGGACCATCTTCTAAAGTAACTAACTTCAAGAAGTATGCATAAAAAATCATGATAGGGAGTATCCATAAGAGAATATTTATCTCCTTATATTATGGGGATATTTTAATCAATGAAAAGAAAGGTTCAAAGTGTCCCCGTAGTATGTGAGGGAAGGGGGCTCACTTTAAAAAAAAAAAAAAACTTTTGTTATAATATGAATATATAAGTTTTAATTTGCATTGGAAGCTTCCCCGCACTTTTTGTTGCGGGAAGGTTCAAAATACAGAAGATCAAACACATTCAAAAGAAATCAATATGTACCGAAAAGTTAGACGAGAGCACTAGAGGGTCTCGGCACTAAAGGGTCTCGAGTTATTTAAAACGATGCCAGGTTTTCGATTACCCCGATCAATTTAAAAACACAAAAAAGATTAATTTTGTATGTGGTTTTTTCCCCTGTCTCTTTTTAAATAACGGAATGGTTAATATACATGTACAACACCTGCAATCGTAACTTCTCGGCAAAACAACGTGTTTTTCCGAGCTCGCCAAAAGATCTGAGAAGATGCGATTGACAATCTCATCGCAAGTGTGTAGACCTAGACTATTTGGTCTTGCAAGCACAGGTGTGTGCACTGTTTGCTAGTGACGCTTAGACTGGTGACGGTATTTGCTACAGACATGAAGAACTATGTACATTTTTTTCTAGTGAAAATTGGAGTATATTAAAAGTCGAATATCTTGGATATGGGGTAACCCATATCTATTCTTGTTACAACGACCGTCAATACATCCATGGACGAGATCATTGGTTACTCTGAAAGTGGCACAGGTTTACCTTTCGTTAACATTTTCAACAATGATATGCCTACTTTTAGTGATTGTACTTTCATAGCAAAGTTGTTAAATTTTATTCCCGATTAGCCTATAGTTTTGCCATTTAAAAAAATCAGGCTATTTCGATACATGTAATGCATAACGGCTGGGTACTAGATTTATACATACGGAAGATATCCTATCATTGGAAAGAACTATGGTACACGTGTAGCACAGATCTGTAGTATGCAGGGTTTTTTTTTTATGTATCTCCCTCTCCCCCACATGCATGGGAAAACGTTGCTACAGGCCTTTATCAAGCTATATTTGGATTGCTGTCTATCAAATTATTTTGCGAACCTTGATGCACAAAACTAATGCCGGTAAACATGGTAAAGACTATCTTTTAAAACCTAGTATTTTTAATTCAACATGTTCAACCTGTTAAGCTATCTATATAAGTTCTTCCTGCTTATTTAAAATGCTTGTACCATAGAATTTAGTTTGTATATAAGGATATATGTATTAAAGAGAAATTCATATCTTGGTTACGCCAAAGAATACCTAAATACGATGTGCAGATTTTAGAGCGAGGTTCGCCAATGATTGGCATATTCTAATTCGAAAAGGGCAAATTGTTCTAAGGACAAGTTGTCTTAGAGGCGAACTCTCTAGCATTCTCGCGCATGCCTGGCCTGACGTAAACCCATGGCATCCGGTTTAACCCCGCTAATATATTTTCTGCGTGGACCTCAGGGTCCACGCAATTAAGTATGGTCTTGTGGGTTAGAAACCTTCCCCTACTTTGATAAATCAGATCAATCAAAGTTTGAATACTCACACAGCCAAATATCCATTAAGAAGAGTAGAAGTAAAAACCTTTACGATACCTACAAGAACTCAATCTAAGATTACCGACCATCTGTTTCAAGGCCAGATGCCTAAAAGGCTCATTTTAGGGTTTTGGAGAATGCTGCTTTTAATGGAGATAAAACTAACAATCCCTTTAATTTTCAAAAATTAGATTTCAGTATTAATGGAGAAACCATGACGACTCGTTGTTTCGAACCTAATTTCAACGAAGATTTATATCTGAGATCTTATCCGAGTGTGTATCAAGCTTAGGGCAAATTAGGAGAAGATTGGACTCCGGACATCACCTTAGAAGAGTATAAAACGGATATACTTTATGCGGCTGGGATTTCACTACAGATCAAGAAGCGCAATCGGATAAATTTCATCTCATAGAAACATGAAATTTAAGAATAGAAGTCCAGTTTACCAACAATACCAATACCACTTTAAATCATGTGGTGTATGCAGAATTTGATTGATTGTTGTTTAACGTCCCTCTCGAGAATTTTTCACTCATATGTAGACGCCACCACTTGCCAGTGGAGGGCTACAAATTTTGACCTATACTCGGCACTTAAGGCCATTGAGGAGTGAGGGATATTTTCGTGCCAGCACCTACTGCGACACGGGGCCTCGGCTTATACGGTCTCATCCGAAGGACCGGTCTCACAGTGGGATTCGAACCCGAGACGTAAGGATCAACTCCTTACTCCGCGACTCTAGAGCAGACGCTCTAACCACTGCGCCACGCGGGCGACTGCAGAATTTGATAACGTCTTAGAAATTAACAAACAGAGAGAAGTGAGCATTATTACTAATGGATACAGGACAGTTGAGAGAAGTTTTATCTCGAGAATTAAAGAGTTCATTTGGTGGTGTTTATCCTTTAGATTAATTACAATATCAATTAAAATTTGGAGAAAAAGCCATTGTAGTCAATACAGATCCTCAAGATCAACCTGGGGAAAATTGGGTGTGTTTGTATGTAAGCAGTCCAGTGGTAGAATAATTTGATTCTTATATGGATTGCCTCCTTTACACAAAGAAATTCAAGACTTTATGGATCGTCATGCTAACCAATGGATTTTTAATCCCTTTCGGTATCAAGATTGGAATACAGATGTGTGTGGACAATATTATGTGTATTATTTACATCAAAGACATAAAACGAAAATAAAAGCAGATGAATGGTCATTTCCTTTTGATCAGAATTACAAAGAGATCATTATGTAGTTCAGTTGTATAAAGACACTTGTCACAAAAGACCAACAGGTCATGGACAAACTTGTCAATGTTTCTATCAAAATGCATTGTAAATTATTCTTGTTTTTATTGTTGTTGTCCTCAAAATAAAAAAAAATCCTCGTTCTTATTATTTCAATACATGGATTACTAGCTGATGACTTCACAAGGAGTAGCATTTTTACTGACTTGAATCGCTGCCAAAAGACTGGGTTGAGGGACTAAATTTAAAAAAAGGTTTTGCACACGACTCTCTGGTGCCCAGGTGTTTTAAGAATCCGAGCTCGTGCTCTTATAATTATAGTAACAAAGAGCTAAAAATAGTTTTCATAAGGTACTAAAAGGTTTTGCTCACGACTCTCGGGTGCCCAGGTGTTTTAAGAATTCGATCTCGTGCTCTTATAATTATAGTAACAAAGGGCTTAAAAAGGTTTCATAATGATATAAACACAAAGGGGTAAAGGGTGAATTATAATAAGTTGTTGGGTCCCTAATAGATATGTAGAAGATACCCTTATTAGAAAAAAGATTAATGTTACCTTTGGAGGTAGATGATGACGATGGCAGTCTTACAAAATGAAGAATAGACTTGAAAACTTAGGAGGCAGAACCTTGTAATGTTTACAAAAAAAAACGTAATGAGATCCATGACCAAAGGATCCTTATAGGTATTATAGAGTAGCCATCAACTGGAATTTTGTTATCAATCAAGTGAGAGAAAATTTTTATGAGTAGAGAAGATGGATTTCAGCACTTGATCGTAAGAAAGGAAATTCATCTACGGACTGGAAAAATGCATCAAATTAGAGGCTTCATTCAAATGAGGTAAGAATGCCAGATTGGCGGACAATACATTCAATTTATAGCAAAGTTACTTTAATTCAACGTTAGACAGACTACTGAGCATAAATAATGTTAAGATGTAGCCGTGGAACTAATTTTAGAATCGAATACAGAAGCTCGAATCTGATTGGCCAAGATTTTCATGTTTATTCATAATCGAAAGGTCGCTCTGACGTGACACCGAATGGGATGTTGTTAGATGTTTGAGAAGCGGCAGTGGATTCGGAACATCTAATTTTAATTAGATTGGTCTCACAGTACACAAGAATTAGAAAGAATGTTTTACAAGCATGGAGGTCATTATGAAGAATATGGAATGCTCAAAGCTGAAGAGAGAAATAAATAATAAAAGTCCAGAGATGAATTCCATAGATGGGAAATTGGTGCCTGGAGACATTTCATGGAATGAGACAGATGTTCAAGAATCTTTAAGTTTTTTTGTTATTGTGTTCATAAAACCATATATAAAACATTGTGTTCGTAAAACCATATATAAACATTGAGTGTGTATTTATGTGATATGTGTTAATAAATCATTATGTGTTAATAACAAAATAGAAGTTCCGTATTTCATTTTCATTTTTAAAAAAATAATTCAATTTTAAAAAATTTAAAACCATTTTCATTTTTAAATTTAATTTTAAAAATTTAAATGTTTAACAACCGTGACCCTGGTGTTTATACGTTTCTATAACCATGCTGTCTCAAAGACAATCTTTTCGAATCATTGAGTGGCCCTTAAAAGGGCCATTGTTGTTTTTTTTTTTATAGGGTTTACTCCCTTAGTCCTGCTGCTGCTGTTGCCTCCTGGCAGCTAACTCTGATCTTTGACCAAACTCCATCCTCTCTGTTAGAGGTCGTGGTGGCGCTGGCCTGGGGGGTCTTGTCCGGAGCCCACGGGGAGCGGGCTCCGAGTTGCGACAGTGGGGACAGGCCTGTCCCCTGTCTATCAAGCGGGCTGTGCAAAAATAACATGCCGACCTCTGTCCACACCGTCCACATACATAGTTGCTCTCGCAAAGTCCCACCTGCACAGGTATCTGTGTCCCCCACTTGGGGATACACCCCTCGAAGCGGGCGTGGGTCTGCGGTGGTTGAGGCTGGTTCTGCTCCATCTCAGGTGGTGTGGGAGCAGCAGGTCTAGCAGGTGAAGGAGGGGAATATTCCGGTGAATTCGGGAGGTGAAAATCCCTCCCCTCTTCTTCCGGCCGTGGATGGAATATCGGCCGAAAGCCGCTCTCTGCTGGTGGAGGTGGTGACGAATATGGCTTCCGATGTCATCTGGAATTAGGCCATGCTCTTGTCCTGGTCCTAAACCTTCGCCGTCCTACACTCGAGTTCAACTGTATGTGCCCCATATTCAAAACGGCGATCTCGTGGCCTGTGTCTTGTCTCCTAATGATTTACTGTGAGATAACCTCAATGCCTGGTACCAGGACTATGTTTTCATGAAACTCAGCCATTCTGAACGTCTCCAAAACTGGATACTAACGAATGTCACAGCTAACAGCTGACAAGCGTCGATATTTAAAAGAAAGCACCATAAAAGCCCGGATGACGGAGAGCCAAAAATTTGATGAAGAATTCAAAATTGTGTTATTTATGAATACATACATTGGAGTAAAAAAGTTATTATGGAATTTTCAAACAAGTTTTACATTGAAATATGTAGTTAAAATCTTTAAAAAATCTTCTTCTCAAGAACCACTGGGCCAGAAAAGCTGAAACTTACGTGGAAGCATTCTGGGGTAGTATAGATTCTAAATTGTTCAAATCATGACCCCCGGGGGTAGGGCTGGCCACAATATGGAATCCAAGTTTAACATTGAAATATATAGTAAAACTCTTTAAAATCTTCTTCTCAAGAACCACTGGTCCAGAAAATCCGAAACTTATGTGGAAGCATCCTGGGGTAGTGTAGATTCTAACTGTTCAAATCATGACCCCTAGGGGTAGGGCGGGGTCACAATAAGTACTACAAAGGGGGGGGGGTTCAGGTGAAAAACGAAAGGCCAAAGTTACTCATGTGAACGTTAGGGCCAATGGGCCTCTTGTTAAATCAAAGGAATCATCTCAAGTGTAGAAATAAACCTCCTAGCGTCTGTTCAAGCATAATCACAAGGGAGGTCAAAGGTCGGCCATTTCAGAAAATCACTGTAGAGACTTGTATAGAGAATATAAGATTCTTTTCAATCCTGACCTTTTAAGATTAAATTTTTAAATTGATAGAATCAGTTTTGTTTAAAAACAATCTGTATACACTTTATTTGTAGTGGGAAAATCTAGGTTTTTTCATCCTTTATTTTTGTGTCGCCTGCAGAGCAGAGCGGCACTTAGGGATCAATTTACCCGGCGTCTGTTTGTCTGCCTGTCTGTCACACCTTGTATCTCGAGAACTATAAGAGATACAGACTTGATATTTTGCACATATATTGCTTGGCACTGACATTTGTGCATTGCCGTGGTTACCAACCTCATGACCCTTGACCTTTCACCTCCTTTACAAAAAAGTTAAAAGTGCCAATATACAGCATATTTTTTATATTTAAGGGGTTAGTCTATGCTATTTAGCATGTGCACTGATTGTTATAAAACATTATGAAAAATACCAGCGTTACAATTCACTTGACCTTGACCTACTTTGCAAAAAATACCCTGGACAGTTTAATATAACTGAAGACTTTTGAATTTGAGAGGAGGGGTGTTGATAATTAGCATTTATACATCTGTATGAGCTCATAATACTGTACTTTGAAATTGTATGATATTCAGTTACCACACAAACTGAAATTTAAATATTTTGAAAATACGTGGGGATCGGTCTCCCACAACGGATCGTATGGAGTGACAATAGGTGTAAAGACTATGAAACAGGTATATTAACACATGTAAAACGATAAGTTATTATTTACAACAATTTCAACTTAATTATTCATTTGAGGGTTGGAAATCATATTTTTTTTATTGTCAGACTCTATCGCAGTCTTATACTATCTGTGGATGTTTTTTTGTACATTCATGAACTATCACGCTAGTAGTAAATAAATAGCTAACTACACTTACTAGATTTATTTACATCTTTAATGAAGGTGCAATACAGGCGACACATAAGTTCCTTGGAACACCCTAGTTTGTTTAACAATTGTTCCAACTATCGAATTCTCTTATGAAATCTTAATCGATCGGCTACTAGAGCCATCCATTCACTTTTCCGACCTTCAAGTCCGTATTAAAAGTCACACATTTCCTATCATGTCTGAAATTTCCACAGATTTCTTTCTTTTGAACTAATACATTTGGAGACGCCCATGGAGAACTGCTAGTCTCAATTATATCTTGATCTAACATATTTTTAATTTCTTTTTTTCAGCGATTTCTCGTTGGGCTAGCGGTAATCATCTAGGGGGTAATTTTATAGGTTTATTTTCTCCCGTATCTATAATGTGTTCAACCTTGTTTGTACGCCCTAGTTTACCATCTAAACCTACAAATATGTCTTGATATCGGCTCAATACCGAAGACAACTCAATTTTCTCGGTTTCTGTAATGTTACATGAAACGTTTTACATTATAATTTAAATGATCGGGTAAGCATTCAGTTTCTATAACGTCAGTATGCGTATGATTTTCGCTATTATTAAGTAAATCAGCAGCACTCATAATGCTTTGAATTGTCGCCACTTGTGTGTTTTTCTTTATTTTCACGGGTTGTAGGTTAGAATTAATAACCGAAAATAGAATGTTTCCCTCCTTGACATTTACCAGGGAGTTTGGGATCAATATATTCTGATCTAAACCTTTATCAAAATGAGCTTCCACTATACCCTCTGAACATCTAAAACGCGAGTTTCCTAAATTACACTTTACAAAGGTCTCTGTAGAACCTGATATGACTGTATCGTTAGCGAGATATACTCGCGCACAAATTAAATTATCCTATTTCTTTAACTGTACTTGAAATTCAGGAAAATTTAATACACCCTTTCCAAGGTCAAATATAACCTCATTTTCTGACAAAAAGTCTAAACCCAAAATTCCTGAAAGGTCACCCAGCTCTGCCACTATTACAGGTATACATTTTCTATCACCAAAATTCAACGTAATTTCAGTTTGACCATAGACCTGTAATGGTTCTCCGTCAGCTGTTTTTAACTCAGTTGAAACCTTTTGTAAAAAAGATCGAAGTTATCTAAAACTTCTTTTGATATTAACGAAACAGCAGCCCCAGTATCAACTAGTGCTAATTGTAACGGGAACCGTTACAGATGTTCCCCAAACGGCTCCCCAATCCCTTATGATGCCCCATTCCCTACAAGCTTCAATAAATTGGACAATAATTTTGTAATATAGATGGACACTTTATTTTTAAGGGTATTTCATTGGAAAACTACTCCGATATAGCCATATGGGTATTAGCCAATCAAATTTCAGTGCATGTGCTTGCACATGTTTTCTACATTTTTCACATTAATTTTCTTATAGTGTCTCACAATACATACATTTGTGTTAAATATTAAAGAATTTCATTGATAAATAAGAGAGATGTGACCATTTAAGTATTAGCCAATCAGAATTCAGCATACGCGCATGCATGGCCTTACATTCAATTTTGATAGTATCATAATGTAGGAGCTCTATGTGCCTATCCATGTCGTAAATTTCATCCTGTTTTGTTGAAAACCAAGGGAGTTATAGACATTTAAAGTTTCAACCAATCAGATTGCAGCACACCTGCATGCGCGTGTTTTCAAGAATTTCCTATATAACATGTTGTAGCACCTTATAATATATACTTATATTCTAAATTTCAAAGTATTTTGTCAAAAAACAAGGAAAATATTGAGATTTTTGTATCAGCCAATCAGAGAAGAGCGCACGTGCATGAGCGTGAGTTCACGCTAATTTGACCATGTCATCTTGTCTAGACTACTAATATATCTTTATATTTTGAGTTTCAAAGCAATTCATCAAGAAATATAAAAGTTACGGCTTCATCAAGTATACCAGTCATTTCACTCATTGCACGCGCGCGCACGTGCATGCATGTGCGCGCAAAATGACCTTCGTTCCGAACACCTACACAACATGCCTATTAACCCTAAAAAGGTTTCATGTCAATCGGATGAGTGGTTCTATGAGAACACTCCCGGACAAAAAAGTACCGGAGAAGAAAGTAGAAAAAAAGAAGAATAATAATAATAATAATAATAACTAGAAACCTTGTTGCCATGGCAACAAGAAGGTCTTCCGTCTCTTCTAGGTTACCAGGGAAGGTTTTTTGCACTCAATACACAAAATGTATTGCTGTATTGCAGTCCTTGTTACTCAACAGTTCTGACAAATGACGCAAGACAAGGTAGATTTTAGACAGAGGACCTGTTATAAGTGTCGTTAATCAATCATTGTAAGATGATAGCCACTGGCGGATTTAGAGGAGGGGGCAAGGGGGCTCGCCCCCCCCCTCCTTTTTGTGTCCAAAATGTACATAATATTTAATAAATCAATTTTTTTTTGTGTGGCCGTGGGCCCCTATCCCGACCCCAAATTGCCCCCCCCTTTCAAGATTCCTGGATTCGCCACTGATAGCGATTAAAAAAGTCCTACGAGACCTGTGTCGAAAGTCTGTGATTTTAAAATTGTAGGTGTTTCGCTTTTCATATTTTTAAACGCATTTTATATATTCTCCAGAACCAACATTTATGCTTAATGTAGATGTACATGTAGTATACGTTAAAATTGATGTAAAGCACCAAATCGATCGCAAACAAAATACTTTCACAAGTAAGCGTTGAAGAAAAGCTCAAAATATTTCCTATAGGGGAAAAAAGGGGGGAGCTTAAAAGTTGCAAGATAGATAGAAATGGCACATGCTTTCATTTCATTTGTTTATCAAATTAATTCATAGCTATGAAATGATAATTAAAATGAGAAGAATGTATTGCTGTATTCTGATCTTAGATGACTTTCCACGTGCTGATACCATGGATCTTTGCCATGATGATGCCCATAATTTCTGCAGAGTATGCTGCGGCGGTGAAATGCAAAGAGAAGAAAAAATATCGTTCTGTCATTCGCTGCTGTTAGCATATTCAAAATAATTTTCACTAGTTCTACACTTTCAAATTTTTATTCATCTCTTTTGCTACTGTATTATTAGTATCCGGAAAAGAACTAACGATTTACATTCATATCTTATACACTCCCACGTTGGGGAGTACCTACTGAAAATACAGTCATAAACCAATAAATTTTGGGTTGAGAAAATTTAAAAAAAAAAAAAAAAAAAAAGAAAACAAAAGCGAAATATATTACAGGAATTAAAAATTGTTTAATAAAAGTTTTGACAATATTTTAATCATAATTTTTATATGTGTTATCATTAACGAATTATTTTACTGAACTAATTAAAACGTCTCATTACCCCTGGTGCACTAACAAACCACAGAAAGATCGGCCGCTGCTGCGGTCAATAATACATGTATTAGATTTACTTGTCCGTGGGCAAGGGAATTTTTTTTTGTAGGTTGGTTTGCCTTATATAACTTATTTACTTTTAATCAATCTGTTTATTTATGTAGTTTAGATGATAACTAATTTTATCTATCAAAAAACGATTTTCGAAAATTTAGGACTTTCGGTGTTCGGCTATCATATTCGTAGAGTGTGACTAAAATGGGTAATAAAACCCGGGCCGGGTCAGGATTTTGAAACTGAAAACCGGGTTTACGCTAATTACTGAAAAAATACTGAATTCTTAATCACGAAACTTACAGATGTAATTTAATACAACAAAATGTGTCTTCGCTGAGAGTTTTAACTTCAAATATTATGTTTTTCAATTATTATTAACGATTGTCATTTTCCCGGTGACTAAAATGGGTAGTAAGCCCGGTTTATTCATTTTGGTCATTTAAAGCTAATTTCACTCAAAAAATGGGATTCCTTTGTATTTTGTCGTTGTTTATTAACTTATAGAACTTAAATATTACGACAATTGCAAAAATTAATGTCGATAATTAATATAATCGCCGATATTTTATATCCCAGGACAATCCAAAACCGGACGCGTTTGCCCGGGACAAACTGGAATATTCCGAAAAATTGCCATCCAATAACCGGGTGTACGGAATAATGTAGAATTTATTAAAAAAGTAACCTCCCCCCCCCCCCCCCCAAAAAAAATAAAATAAATCAACAAATGGAGAAAATAAGTGAAATATACACAAAAACCACGACAATTCTTTCTTTTTTAAATACTAATGGAGTTATGTATCTTAATGATTTTACAAGAGAAGGACTGTAGGCTACAGCTAGATTCGTATTCAGGTATTCATTTTCCTGAAATTACATATATATATATATATATATATATATATGTCTGCAGATATAGCTTGGAGCATGTTAAATTAAGATCATGAAGATATTACCAGTAAATTTAATAAAATCTATGCAGTTGGCTTGATTCAGGAATATTTACTGCTCTCATCATTATCTCGGAAATTTAAGGTTCGTCCCGGGTAAACGTGTCCGGTTTTGGTCGGTCCCGGGTATTCAAAAAATGCATTTATTTTCTACAATCGGTAAATATTTATAAAATGGTTATAATTTTTTGGCAGTTTAAGTTTATTTCGATGTATTCAATACAAAAACTGCAATTATTTCAATAATATTGAGTACAAAACACCTAAATATGTACTGGGTTTACTACCCATTTTAGTCATCGGGAAAATAACAATCGTCGATAATCATTGGAAAAAAGTAATATTTGGAGTTGAAACTCTCAGCGAAGACACATTTTGTTGTATTTAGTTACATCTCTGAGTTTCATGACAAATAATTAAGTATTTTTTCAGTTATTAGCAAAAACCTGGTTTTGAGGTTCAAAATTCCCGGCCCGGCCCGGGTTTTACTACCCATTTTAGTCACACTCATATTCGTACTATGTTTACCCTCATCCAAAGCAGACGTCATTTGTTTACACTGTCGACGACGTTGGAGCAACGCTGTATAACGACTGTTACAACTTCGATCAGTAATTTGGGCATCTGCTGTAGAACTTTTGTTGGTGAAGTCAGAAAGTTATAAGTCTAAACGAGAAAGAGACTTTTGAGTCAATATTATTTGACAGCGTAAGTATTTGAAAGTGTTTTGCCTGGATTTTTCTGTAATTTGTTATGTCTTAGATCACATCGCGCATCGCGCCATTTTGAAGGGACTCTGCCGATGTGACATTGTGGGTTAAAGTGATTTCGAACAGAACCATATATCTTGTCCGAGTTTTGAAATTGGAAATATCCATCTTTAAGAATAAAACCATATTTAAACTAATGACTGCTTATGTTTTGAATGCGAAACCATTACTGATGTGTTTACTTAAAGTGATTGTTGTTCCTTGACAATTTTAACATTCACCATGCAAAAGTCGTCCCATTAGCCATGGTTAGTTTAGTTACTTATAATGTGTATTTGTGCATGTTGTGTAGTAAAATGTTTTGGTTTGGGGTATTCTGTAATGTTTACTTTTCCATTGGGTAGCTAAGAACATTAATGGGACCAACCTGAAACTTATTGTAACAGAAATTCTGATTAATATGTTCAAGCCTTGGCTTTATAATGAAATATGTAATAAACGGTCCAGTTTAAAGAGGGAAAGCATGAATTTTGCACGATTAAATTTCGGAAGTTTTTAGGAAATGGACATATTGTAAATTCAAATTTTTACCAAAATTGTTTACTTTCAAAAAGAGCACATAAACAATTATGAAAGGTGAAATATTGTGATACCTATTCTGATACAGTCTCAATGTATCACAAAATACAGATGTGTGCCAAAAGTCAAGATAATTTTATTTTTTCTCTGTATATTTAATTGAAAACCATATTTTGTAAAATCACTGAAATGACAACATTTCTTGACAGATTTTACCACAAATTTCTCGATAATCAAAGAAATTGTTATATTTGATAAAAACAATCTATAGGTTTTATCTGATCAGCATCAATATTTAAAAAATATTGTAATTTAAATGCGACAATGAAAATTTAATTCATATACGCACAATGAATTATATAGTCAACATTGATCTTGAATTTTAGAACTAATGTAAGTGATGAACTCTTTCTAAAAACTAAATATGTAATGATCTTTAAGAAAAAGATAACTACACATTTTCTGATTTAAGTTCTGAAATAATAAAATCGGATAAAAATTGACCATTTGCCAGCGATTTAAATATATATGGTTTTCAATAAAATATATAGAGAAAAAATATAATTATCTTCACTTTTTGCACACATCTGTACAATGATAAGCTTTAGCTGTACACGTATTGCTACATCCTTACACAATAACTAGGCAGTTCTCAACATAATGTTTTCTAATATTGTACTGAAGTACAATATGTACTTTGAAAGGAAAACACCTACAGATTTTAAGGTCATATCAATTTGTCTGTCTGTATGAATGTATATCTATTGACACTTGATACGATGCAATAACTGAAGGAGTATTTGACATAATGTCTTCAGATTTTTACACAGAGATATTTAACTGTGAGAGAGACTCCTAAATATTTTTGTCAGTTTGTCTGTGTGAAATTCTGGGATAATATCCAAATGTGAGATGAGCTAAGTTTTCATCATAACTATTTGAACTTTTCTACAGAAAGAGTTGATCATGAGAGAAAGACATCCAATCATTTTGAGGTCCTTGTATATAAATACAAGAGCATAACCATATAAGAGAGAAATCTATAAATTTTAGGGCAATATGACTTTTTCTATATGTGTGTATGTCTCTATGAATATCTATCATGACATATAATAAGTTTAAAAAGTTTTCAAATGTTTTATAAAGAGGGACAGTTGATCATGATAAAAATTCTGATCATTATGGCATGGATTAATTGACCCTTTTTGGTACAGAATCCTGTACCCTTTTAATTGGGAATTTTGAATTGAAAAAATGGCAAATTTTGGAAGTATTGATTCCTTACACATCTTATATCTTAGATCTTATTCACATCTTTATGAATTATTATTATCTTAGAATTCAATTTTTTTTATACACCAGTCTTAAGACAAAACGTATAATGGTATGGCGTTCATGTCCATCCATCTGTCTGTCTGTTAGCTTTTTAGCTCTTCTGAGCCAAAGGCTCAAAGAGCTAATGCTATGGCCATTTGTGTGGTGTGCGTAAACTTTTTAGAATATGGGCCATAACTCAAGAACCTCTTGGGGAATTATTGTCAAATTTGTCACAGGGTATCCTTGGCCCAAGGGCTCCCTTTTATACTAAAACTAGGGTTGTGACCCTTAAACAAGGGGAGATAATAATGAAAATAGAAACAAAAGTACTGGTTGCTAAAACATCTTCTTCTCAAGAACCACTGGGCAGATTATCACCAAACTTACAAAAAGGATTAGGATATGTTGTAGATTAAAATTTGCATGGGGATTTACCCTGGGGCAAAGGGCGTGGTCTCAAGGTCACTTTAAAGTTGACCAAAAATTACATTTTATTACAATGTTGATATTTTGCTTACTATAAGGACTAGGATCATCAAATCTTGTCAGTTGATGCATCTAAGGACCTCATATCATGTTGATTCAAAAGAAGGTCATGTTGACTTACTTTTTAAATTCTGCGACCATTCTTTTTCAAAATGATTTAGAGGCATATTTTGAACAATTTAAGGCCTATGATCATCAAACTTTGTCAGTTGATGTATCTTGGGTCCTTGAAGTACGTCAATTAAAAAGTAGGTCACTATGACCCTACTTTTTGTATGTTATGGCTAATCTTTTTCAAAACAATTAAGGTCATTAATTCGAATACTGAGAGGTTTAGAATCATTAAATCTTGTAAGGTGATGCATCTTGGGGCCATAAAACATATTTATTAAAAAGTAGGTCACAGTGATCTACTTTTTGAACTTTGCAGGCATTCGATTTCAAAGTGTTTTAGAGGCATAATTTAGACATTTTAAGGCCTATGATCATAAAACTTTGCAAGTTGATGCATCTTGAGTCCTCAAAAAAGGTCAATTTATATGACTATAATTAAATATTTCAGGTACTAATTGGGTTAGAATCATCAAACTTTGTCAGTTGATGCATCTTGGGTCTTCAGAGTAGGTCGACTGAAAAGTAGGTCACCATGACCTACTTTTGAAAATTTATGGCTTTAATTAAACATTTCAGGTACTAATTGGCTAAGAATCATCAAACTTTGTCAGTTGATGCATCTTGGGTCCTCGGAGTACAGCAACTGAAAAGTAGGTCACCATGACCTACTTTTGAAAATTTATTGCTTTAATTAAATATTTCGGGTACTAATTGGCTAAGAATCATCAAACTTTGTCAGTTGATGCATCTTGGGTCCTCGGAGTACAGCAACTGAAAAGTAGGTCACCATGACCTACTTTTGAAAATTTATGGCTTTTATTAAATATTTCAGGTACTTATTGGCTTAGAATCATCAAAATTTATCAGTTGATGCATCTTGGGTCCTCGGAGTAGGTTGACTGAAAAGTAGGTCATTGTGACCTACTTTTGAAAATTTATGGCTTTAATTAAATATTTTGGGTACTATTTGGCTTAGAATCATCAAACTTTGTCAGTTGATGCATCTTGGGTCCTTGGAGTACAACAACTGAAAAGTAGGTCACTTTGACCTACTTATAAAATTTTATGGTTATAATTTTAAAAAATATTTTAGGTATTAATTGGCTTAGAATCATCAAACTTAGTTGATGGGTCCTCAGAGAATGACAAGTGATAAGTAGGTCACCATGACCAACTCCCAGGTACTAATTGGCTTAGAATCATCTTGGGTTCTCAGAGTGTGAATTGGAATTTCAAGGGTTTATCTAAATATACAGGATACTTAGAGGCTTCAAATAGAAGTGATAGGTTGTACAGTTTATCAGAAGAGCAATTGAAGGCCCTTGGGCCTCTTGTTTGTGTCCAGCTCATAATTTAAAATTATTATTTAGCTCAGTTTCAAAGAAACTAATCAAGATATTCTTATCAAACCTTATATACTTACACATTTAGATGAGAGCTATTCAACTGCATCAACATGTTTGGACTTTGAGCTTTCCTTTAACCTTGACCTCATTTTTCTTAGATTAATGTTGAGCTAAATTTTAAAGAAACCATTCAAGATATTTTCATCAAACGTAATATTTTTATGCATATTAGTGAGAGCTATTCAACTACATTAAAAACTTTTGACCTTGAAGTTTCCTGTGACCTTGACCTCACTTTTCTTTACATTTTGCTTAGTTTTAAAGAAACCATTTATGATACTTTTTGTAAGCTTATGTACTTATACATAATTCGGTGAGAATTTATCATCTATATCCATTTTTTTTTAGATTTCAGTTTCAATTTAAAAGAAACTATTCAAGGTATTCTCATCAAATTTCATACACTAATAAAAATTTTCATGTTGCATTACTAATATACACTTGGCGGAGCATTCATGTATCATGAACATATTTCTAGTTATTTTAATTTTTTATATCTCAACACAAATTGCAGAGGCCATGTTTCACCAAGATGACAGTTTTACATTCTAAGAATAAATATTATGATCAGTCTTTTGATGTTTTAATAGGCTGTAGCAATGTTCTTCATTCATAAAGAAATACAATGAACAAAGCTGCGAATCTCTTGCACAACCAAGAAATATATGATGTATTGTTTGTTCTATTTAGTAACTACCTCATGGGAGATGCACATCAAATATTAGGAATGAAAAAATCTTTGTACCAAAAATGATATGATTTTCTTCCTTGCACTCTAATCTGTTTCTGATAATTGAACAATATTTGACGGGCGTATCATACAGCATGGCAGTACACTTTCTTTTAATATAAAAAGTACTGAAAATTCAATCTCATAAAAAATCTCAAGAACTGTAGAGTACTGATAGATATTATTAGGCGTAATAAAAAAATATGTTTACGGTTACCCGACTGATGCTATATTTAATTACCCACCCAATTTTTTTTTTTTGGTCGTAAAAATCCGGAAGTCTCTCGCCGGTCAGTTTAACTTTAACATGCATCTTGATCGGTCAAGCGTTTGAAATCAAAAGTACTAGAAACAAAATGGCATGTTTAATCTACATCATTATAAAGTGGCAAGTCCAAACAAAAGTAAATCACCACACAATGGTAAAACTGTTTTGTATTTCAACCAATTCATGTGAATTTGTATATAAAAAATTTCAATAGAATAAAAAAATAAATTCTTACCTACCGACCCTATTTTATTTCAGCATGTAACCGTAAACAAACAATTTTTTTTTATTATGCCTTAATATGCAAGCATCCTAAGGTAGTACTGATTCAAATGTTTTCAAATCACGGCCCCAGGGTTAAAAGGGCTTATTAAAAAAATCTGAAGAACAGGAGGGCTAATGTGACTAAGGTGAGTGTTGTAGCATATTGGCCTCTTGTCTTGATATTCTGGTGTGCTGATGATTCACAGGCATGGTGTTTTTCTGAAATAATTTTTTTCTGTAAAGTCTTGTTGTTTTCACTTAAAGTGTTATGTGTTTATAGCTTTATGTTTAGACCAAATTCTTACAGAGTTTTGCTGTTGCTTGTTGATTTAAGTAAGATCCACAGACTATATCTAAGGGAGATAATTCTCACAAGGATAAATTACTAAACATACTTTTTCCACAGGATCATAATTCCATGGAAAAACAATTTCTATTCGGCTAGAAAATTATGTTTTCTCAGATTGCCATTATGTGTCTTGAATGTGTTTAGATGTGTCACTTCTTACAGTGTAAATTAATCCCATACCAACAAAAGTATATCTACAATATATAATTCATAGATTTTTTAAGTAAAGAGATAATTTCAAAAAAAATTTTAAGTAAAGAGATAATTTCAAAGAATTTTCAATTTTTTGCTCACCTGAGCCAAAGGCTCAAGTGAGCTTTTCTGGTCAAAAAATGTCATTCATCTGTCTGTCGTGTGTTGTCTGCAAACTTTTTCACATTTTTCAACTTCTTCTCTGATCCAGAACTACTGGGCCAATTTCAACTAAAATCGCTAAAAACTTAGGTGAAGGGGACTTAAGTTTGTTTACAGGAAGTGCCATTTCCTCTTTCAAGGGAAGATAATTAAGAATTCATGAAAAATTGGTGGCATCTTTCAAAATTTTTCTCAAGAACCATTATGCCAAAACTAAGGTGGATGCATCCTTAGGGAGTGCATATTCAAGTTTGTTCAAATCATGACCTGGGGTAAGTCTGGGCCACAACAGGGTCTTACATAGGAATTTATAAGAAATATTTTTAAAATTCTTCTCAAGAACAGCAAAGACATTATTAGTCATTGTGTCGACATATGAATGGAAATAACTATTGTTAATTGATTATACGTAGTTTTATATGTAATACGTCAATATATCTAAATGTCAAGTTAAAGGCCACAGCAAGAGATTTCTTTTTCTCATGTATAAGATTTTGGAATAAATTCTGCTTCATATGAATACAAAAATAAGTTTGCCTACAACAGGGCGCAATTGGTACCCATGGGAATTCCAACAGATTGTTGGAAAACCTGGTCTCCAAAAACCACATAGATATTGTCAATCAGAAACTCAAGCATTTTAATATGAACTCATGTAGTGTATATTGAAGTTTGTTGAAATCATTAACCCATGGGGTAGGGTGGGGCCACAATAAGTAATCAAAATTTAACATATGTAGGAAAAAGAATCTACTGATGAAGAACAGAAGGGCCATAATTTCTAAGGTGAGCGAAGGAAGTTGGGGAGAGCTTACGTAATACCCTTTGTGTCGGTGTCCCAGGTTAAAGTTTTTTGAACAGATTTCTTTTGAATTACTTAAATGCCCTTTATGAATCAGAAATGCATGGACAATGCTTTTAGCGTTTCATTGTACCAGTCAAGGTTTTAGATGCTGTAATTTCAGCTAAAGAATGACCAGATTAATGTTTTTGGTGCAGGTTAAAGGTTTTGGAGGAGGTTAAGGTTTTTGGAGTAGGTTTCATTTCCAAGTAACTATAAGCCCTTGACCAAACTTGTAGGGATGATACATCTAAGGATGACACTGCCAGGCTTGCTTTGGATGCTGAATCTGACCAACATTTTCCCGATGAGTGACCAGGTTAAAATTTTTGTAGCAGGTTCATTCTGAAATAACTTATAATGAGCCCCATGTTGACCAAACTTGTATGGATGATAAATCTAAAGATGCACACTTCTGGACTGTTCAGATGCTGGATTTGACCAACATTTTCTGGATGAGTGACCAAGTTAAAGTGTTTTGAACAGGTTCATTCTAAAGTAACTATTATCGCTATGTTGAACAATCTTGCAAGGATGATACATGTAAGGATGCACACTACTGGACTTGCTTCTGATGCTTGATTTGACCTACATTTTCTGGATGAGTGACCAGCTTAGTTTTTGATGCAGGTTCATTTTAAAGTACAGTCTATGTTGACCAAACTTGCATGGATGATACATCTAAGGATGCACTCTACTGGACTTGCTTCAGATGCTGGTTTTGACCTACATTTCCGGATGGGTGACCAGGTTAAAGTTTTTCAAGCAGATCCATTATCAAGAATCTATAAGGGCTACCTGAACCAAAAGTTGCATGGATGATGTATCAAGGGATGCATATTAACAGAGTTGCTTCAAATGCTGGATTTGACCTACAGTACCACAATAGAGAGGTTGAGATTTTAAACTTGTACGCATACATGTATGTTTGCACAAACTTTGATGTACATGTTCACGTTTTTTGTAATTTGTCTGTTGGGATTTAATGACGTGTAACATGAACGTGTTATAACATGAACGTGTAGACTGTAATTGGTATCTACGATTCAACTATTTAGTAGTTTTGTGACATTAGTTTGACTTTAGTTAGTGAACAAAACACGGTTAAAATAAATATTCATGAAACTTAACATCCTAAATAATTAACAACAATAACAGTTTCACACATAAATATTCAAGTTTTTATTGAAAAAGCTACAAGTTTACACCTACATGTAGATGCAGGAACGTGTAGAAAACTTATGAACACCAAAACTGATGACGTAATATGCAAGAAATTTAGGGAATTTCCCTACTAGACGTACATGTATGAAATCTCAACCTCTATTTTCACACAAACATACTGGTAAATATTTTAAAAATAGTATGTCAATGTGCCCTAAATTAATTCAGTTTTGTAATTAATCAGTGGTCATCTATTCTCATGCATTATATTTACTACTTGAAGATTGTAACCCAGAGGATCATTTGGGGTTACAATATATCAAAGCAAAGGAACATTTATACACAAAAAGGTAAATTTTAACAAAAAAGATGGGGCCACAACTGGTGATCAAAATTTTACGTAAGGAATGTTTTGTAAAAATCTTTCAAAATATTTTCAAGAACAACAAAGCCATTATTAATCTATATGTAAGCATACTGAGAAAGTGTAGATTCAAGTTTGTTCATATCATGGACCCTGTGAAATCAAAGTAATTAGAGAGGAAAAAAAATCTTCCAAAGTGTTCTCAAGTACAGCAAAGCCATATATAAAAGAGCATCTTCAGATAATGTAGATTCAAGTTTGTTCAATCATGATACTTGGGGGTGGGTGAGGCCAAAATCATTCAAAACTGATGATGAAGAACAGCAATGTCAGAGTTAGGTGAGCATTGTGGCCCATGGGACTCTTGTTATGACATGTAGTAAAAGCATCTGATATTTAATAAACTGAAGGTAGATCAGGCAAAACCCAGATTGTTAAATTTAATGGTGTTTTTTTGTAGATGAGGAAGAGAAAAAGACTGACTGATAGAGAGAAGCGTCAGAAAGACAAAGAGAGGAAGAGAGAAAAGAGACAGCAGTCCTTTCCTTCCTTTGATATTCCAGGAGACAATACTGTTCCTGATTGTGATGTCCCTCATGGGTCAACAGATGGAGAGATGTCAGCTCCTCCTGATACTTTTCCTGGGCATGGCTTTAATGGGTTGCCACCTGTTGAGGGAAAACCCATGGCCAGGATGCAGGCCTCTCCTAGTGAGAAAATGCATCCAAATGCCCTGAGTAACGCATCTTCTCAGGGAAGTCGTCTGTGTGCCCGAAACGGAGGCATGGCACCGTCCCCTGACTCCCCACCGTGGGTTTGTACCTCACCGAGGGTACCTGAGCCGGACACCGTGCACGTGTCTGGCTCAGCAGGTCAGGCGCAGCTGGATATGTCATCCTCTCAGGGGGATGAGTCCAGCAGGAGTCAAATTGATGCAATGGATATCAAAACAGATTTTCAAACAGATACTGAAACGATACTAAATGAATATATAGATATTGAAAATGAGAAAGATGAAACAATGAATGCAAAACTAGACACCGAAACTGAAATATATGATTTTGAAGACAAGAATGGAATTCAGTATTCTCCTGTTATATTTAATGATGAGATTGATACAAGTAATACAAGATCCTCAAAGACCTTCAGGGTATGTGTACAAGGCTCTTTTCATCAGGGTGATATCATTTTTGGTGAGAATGCTGGAACTCAGTGTGTTGCAAATTCATTAGCTGCATTATCATATCATAAGCTGAAAAATTCTAAATATTGGGAAGAAACAGACATGGACAAAGTATTGGCAACAGGAGATGAGTTATACACTTACTTGCAGCGCAGTTCAACAGCAATCAGCAGGTACCTTTTAGTTCATGAATTGCCTCAATTTTTTGAGTGTTTTAGTAAATTGTTTGAGTTCAAAGCAAATGAATCCCTGGCGAGTCTGATAAATTTGTTAGATGTAGAACCATGTTATGAAGACTTTAATGCATTCTCACTTTTAGATGCACTGCATATTGCCCTCGGAGATACTGATGGATGCTTTGTGTGTTTTGGAGGAAGTACATTTTTGGTTGGGAAAATCGGGGATGAGTTTTTCACTTTTGATTCTCACTCAAGGTCTTGTAGGGGACATATGAGCATAAACGGTAGAAGTACAAGGGTGTTGTATCAATCGGTCCAGGACATTTACAGTCATGTTTTGTCATTGGCTGTATCAATGGGATATGCAGGACTTGTTAACTGTGAGATAACAGGAGTGCACTGTACATTGAGACAGTTTGAAGGTAAAGAGGAAACCATTTATGGAGAACAGAATTATCTGAAGGGTAAGGAGAAGACTGTTTCGAATGAAACACTTTCAGAAGAAAACATATCACTGTCTAAGAATTCTAGTCTGAATTTAAATGAAAATGGAGTAGAAATTGTTTTGATTGAGAATCATAAACTAAGTTTTGTGCCATTGTCTCGTAAAACCAAGCAGCAGCTTTGTAATGTTGTTAGAATACCATGTTCAAGTCCTACAGGAAGAGATGAACAGGTTTGCCTTGTACAAGAAATTGAAGCACCACTTAGTTGTGAAGAAATTAAAAGAGATGGGAATTGTTTTTTCAGAGCAGTTTCATTTTGTTTGACAGGGGTAGAGAAATATCACTATGAAATACGTTTAGCAGTTTGTCAGCACTTACTTCAAAATAGAATGTTGTTTCAACCTTTCTTAAGAGCAACTGAAAATTCTGTTGAGAGGCATATTTCATCTACTAGTATGTTAAACATTGGCATATGGGCAACCGAAATTGAAATTCTTGCTCTCTCTCATCTTTTGAGCACTGACATACATACATACTCACAGAACAGATGGATAACATATTCAGGACAGATGGTTGATCAGAAAAGAAACAGCCAACCAAAGGAGTCAATTTATCTCTATCATGAGAATCAGAATCATTATAACGTTGTTTTGACAATTTCTGGCAGAAGTTCAGAAGCCATTTGCAGGTCAACATCATTGCATATTGGCAATAAAAATGAAACCAAAAGGGAATTGAGTGAAATGCATTATTCTGTACCCTCTGTAGAATCACAAATCTTTTGTGAAGATGCACCTTCCCATGAAAAGAAAGTTGGTAAATTGCAAAAAAATAAATCAAGAGCTATACTGAGGAAACTTGAAAGAGCAAAGCAAAAGTATAAAAGTGACCTCAAATTCAGAGTGAAGACAATAGCTGAAAGGAAAAAGAGATACAAAAATGATGAAATGTATCGAACAAAGTTAAAGAGGCAAAGTGTGGAAAAGTATGCATTAGATGCAAATCACAGAATGAGAGTTCAGGAAAACAGCAAAAAGAAATACAGGTTAAATGAAGGTTATAGAAAGAACATGAAAAGCAGAAGTACTGAAAAGTACAAATCAGATGTTCTGCACCGAAAGGACGTAAATGAAAGAAGCATGAAGAGGTACTTAACAAATGATGTATACAAAAGGAAAGTTAAAATAAGAAGTATTCAGGAGTACAAGAAAAATAGGGTGCATAGAGAAAATGTCATGAGGAGAAGCATAGAAAAGTACAAGATTGACCAAGTACACAGACAGAATGTAAAGCAAAGAAGCTCAAAAAAGTACAAGATGGATGGAGAACACAGAGAGAATGTAAAGCAAAGAAGCAAAGAAAAGTATCAGATGGATGAAGAACACAGAGAGAATGCAAAGCAAAGAAGCACAGAAAAGTATAAGATGGATGAAGAACACAGAGAGAATGTTAAGCAAAGAAGTATAAAAAAGTACAAGAAGGATGAAGTTCACAGAGAGAATGTTAAGAAAAGAAGTACAGAAAAATATAAAACAGATGAAGCACACAATAGAATGGTTAAAGCATCTAGTAAACTAAAGTACCATTTCAGTTCTGATGCCAAAAAAGAGAAGAAAGAATATGTAAGAAATCAGAGACAGGCATTAAAGGTGAAGTTGGAAGATGAAGATGAAGTTGTAGAATTATTTAAGGAAAATGCTAGAAAAGGACCAGAGTTCACTTGCTGCTGTTGCCATCGCTTATTGTTTGAAAATCAAGTTCAAGGATGTGCACCTGAAATGTATGAAAAAAGTCAGCAAGCAAGGGAAGTTGCACAGACATGCATACAAAACAATTATGTTCATCAGTGCATAGAGTCCTGCTCATTGAATTGTCCAAAAGTATCACTATGTATCTGTTTTACATGTCACAGGAAAATATTGAGCGGTAAAATCCCAGCAGAGGCAGCTGCCAACAAAATGTATTTAGAGGAAATTCCATTTCAACTTGGTAATTTGAATAGCTTAGAGCAGCATTTGATCGCTTTGCACATACCATTTATGAAAGTGATGGGTCTTCCACAAGGTGGCCAACGAAATGTTCATGGACCTGTTGTATGTGTACCTTCAAGCCTAAAGAAAACAACTAGTTTGCCATTAAATGCAGATGAAAATTTATTGCTTCGAGTTAAACTCAAAAGAAAGCTGACATACAAGGGATACTTTGAATACCAATTTGTAAATCCCAATCATGTAAAAACAGCTCTTAATTATTTGAAAAAGAACAACCGATGGTACAAAGATGCTGTGATCAATACTGCATGGGAAGAAGATTGCGAACAAAGTGACTTAATAGCAGATGATTCCATTGAATTTACAGATGAGGGACCAAATGAAGAGAATGAAGTTCTGGAAGTTGTTATGGATACTTGTTTGCAACCTGTTGATGTTGCACAGGAGGTGCTTGACCACTACTTCGATGATGTATACAACATTGCTCCAGGTGAAGGAAAAAATCCTATCCGCATGCTGCAAGAAGAAGGGAATGAAGCAAAAACATTTCCTCATTTATTTCCTTCTGGAAATTTTTCATGGAATGAAGAGCGAGACGTGAAGATATCCCTGTCAAAATACTTCAACAATAGGCTTATGAATGTTGATAATAGATTTGCTAGAGATACAAATTACATTTTCTTCAGCCAGTACATGTCTGAATTGAACCAGGTGATTGAAAAGACACAGATTTCAATCCGCAAGTCTGTATCTAAACTAGATGGAGGGAAAACAGTAACCTCAGACATGTTGCAGAATCCAGATGTGCTCTCTAAATTGCTAAAAAATGATGAGGCTTTAAGATTCATGCAACCAATAAGGGGAACACCTGCATATTGGTCAGCTGCACAGAAGGACCTCTTTGCAATGCTCCGACAGCTTGGTATCCCAACGTGGTTTTGTTCATTTTCTGTTGCTGAGTTCAGGTGGAATGAAATTATTGGGTGCATTTTACGCCATCAAAATGATGATAGACATCCAGATAATTTGGACTGGTCAGAAAAAAGCGAGTTGCTAAGAAGCAATCCAGTTTCAGTTGCTAGAATGTTCGAACATAGATTTCATGTTTTCCAAAGAGACGTGATCTTGTCACCAGCACAGCCAATTGGCAAAGTTATAGATTACTTTGTAAGAGTTGAGTTTCAGCAAAGAGGTTCCCCACACATGCATTGCTTATACTGGGTAGAAAATGCACCGAAATTTGATGAAGATGATGAAGACACTATTTGTGCTTTTATTGACAAGTACATAACATGCTCCTTGCCGGTCGAAATTGATAACACTGAATTACGTAAAACAGTAATAGGTGTGCAACAACACAGTAAAAATCACTCTAAATCATGCAGAAAAAAGGGAACAGATTGTAGATTCAATTTTCCTAGACCACCATCAGAAAGAACATTTATTGTAAGAAAGTGTGCAGAAGAAGACGATGATTCTCAAGATGATGAAAGAATGTGTAATTCTCAGGCCAAAGATATTTTGTTGAGTGTATGGAATGAAGTCCTTGATGAAAAGAGTGCATTAAGGTCAACCGAGGAGGTATTCAGTAATATTCAACTATCGCAGGATTTGTATGAGATGGCGCACAGAATTTTATCATCAAGAACATGCACTATCTTGAAACGAAATCCAGATGAGATGTGGACTAACCAATATAATCCATGCCTTCTCAAATGCTGGGATGCCAATATGGACATTCAGTTTGTTTTAGATCCATTTAGCTGTATTGTGTATATAATTTCATACATCTCAAAGTCAGAACGAGAAATGGGAATGCTACTAAAACAAACCCAGATAGAAGCAGCTGAGGGAAATTTAAGTGCTCGCCAAACACTGAAAAGTATAGGATCTGCTTATCTTAATCATAGAGAAGTCAGTGCTCAGGAAGCAGTATACAGAGTTTGCAATCTAAAAATGAAAGAGAGTTCAAGAAAAGTTGTCTTTATACCAGTGGGAGAAAATCCAACCCGTTTAAGTAAACCACTTGCACAAATGAAAAAAAATGTAAAAAGTGAGGTAAATGACGATGAAATGGACGATGATGAAGATAGCATTTGGTTGACAAATATTGTAGAAAGATATGAAAATCGGCCAGACTTGGAACTTTTTAATGATATGTGCCTTGCTGAATTTTGCTCAGAGTTCCGAGTACTTTCCAAATCACAGATTCCTCAAACTGAAAAGGAAGGTGTTTATCAACTAAACCATGCAAAAGGTTACATTCAGAGAAGAACAAGATCAAAACCAGCTGTTGTTAGATATCCTAGATTCAACCCAGAAAATGCACCTGAAAAGTATTACCAAGCAATATTACAACTTTTTTTACCTTACTACACACAATACCAGTTGAAACCACCTGGCTTTCATCTATATCAGTCATTTTATGAAAGTGGGCACATCAAATTAAAGAACAAGAGTTTGCAAGCAGTTAAAGTTGTGGTGGATAGTAATCGTTCTAAATTCTCGAAGAATGAAGATGCAATCGAAAATGCACAAGAAACGCTTGAACTGTTTGGTGAGCCTGAAGATGCATGGGCAAAGCTTTGTCCAGAAACTGAGGTTAGGCGTGAAGAATGTCTAGAAGAGAAGAAAAAAAGAGGGGAAGAAGAAAACAAAGAAATGCTGCTTACTGAGGAATTTGAAAATGATAGTGTTTCCGACTTGTATCATATTAAGGACATCAGTAATTCAAGACAAGAAATTCTTCCCTTACTGCGAAGTTTAAATGCTAAGCAAAAGCAAGTTTTCTATACTGTTCGTGAGTGGTGTTTGAAAAAGATTGCTGCAAAGAAAGCAGAACCTTTGCATGTATTTGTAACAGGAGGTGCGGGAACAGGAAAAAGGAAAAAGCCATCTCATTAAGACCATACATTACGAGGCCTCTCGACTGTTTGAAAAAACGTTATCATCTCCAAATTCTGTATCTGTTCTCCTCACAGCTTTTACAGGAACGGCTGCTTTTAACATAGGAGGAAATACAATACATCATGTTTTTTCTTTAACCAAAGCCTTGCCTGTTCCATATGAACCTTTGAAGGAACAAAGTCTAAGTGCAATCAGGACCAAGTTAGAAAATTTAGAGATTTTGATAATTGACGAAGTATCAATGGTTTACAAACGACTTTTGTATTATACTCATGAACGGCTTGTACAAATCAAGAGATGCAAGGAACCCTTTGGAGGAGTTTCTGTCATAGCTGTTGGAGATTTTTATCAACTTCCTCCTGTAAAACAGCGGAAAGATGAAAGGTTGTATGTAGTGAATGGTTCTTATCCTGTTGACTTTTGGCTGGACCTTTTTAAAATGATTGAATTGGATGAAATAATGCGACAACGTGAGGATGTAGCATTTGCATCAGTTTTGAATTCATTACGAATTCGCACTATTGATGAACCATTGTCAGAAGAAATTAAAAAAACGTTGAAAGATTGCATCAGAGAAGGCCCTGGGGACGTTCTTCATGTGTATTCCACAAATAAAGAGGCAACTGAATACAATCTTATGATGTTGAGAACAAATTGTGCAGATTTGGTAGAAATAAATGCTGAAGATTATCAGAAAGATAAGACAACTGGGAAGTTGACATTGCGTGAGAAACCTTTTATTAGGACAACAACAGAAGGCCTATCAGCTTCTTTACTTTTATCTGTTAATGCTAAAGTAATGCTTACAAGGAATATTGATGTTGAAGATGGCCTTGTTAATGGTGCAGTGGGCACTATTTCACTTATTGATTTTGGAAAAGAGGGACAAAATGGACATGTGCAAGGAATTGGAATAATATTTGACAGTGAAAATATTGGAAAACAGAATGGAAAAATGACTTCTCATGGAAATCAGGTAATGATCAAAAGAATACAAGAAGATATTAAAGAGAAGAATGCAAGGAATTTTGTAAGACACCAGTTCCCATTAAAGTTGTCTTGGGCATGTACAGCACATAAAGTTCAAGGTATGACTGCAAACAATGTTGTGGTTAATTTAGATCGAGCATTTGCTCCTGGCCAGGCATACGTTGCAATAAGCCGGGTCACATCAAAGAACGGTTTGTACATTGATACAAAAGATGAAAACATATTGCAGAAAAAAATATTTGCTGATCCAGATGTAAAATTGGCCCTGAAAGAAATGCAGAAATTTACTGCTTACATGGATTTTTCAGAATCTGATGCTGATTTTGAGGATTGCAAAGCAATTGTCTTGCACAATGTGCAAAGTTTGAGAGGGCATTTTCAAGACGTAAAATGTGAAAAAAGATTTCAGAGAGCAAACTTTGTGTGTCTAACTGAAACATGGATCAGGAATAGTGAGAATACCTCAGATTTTGAAATTCAGAATTTTGAACTCCATCATGTAACAAGAAAACAGTCCTATGATGAAAGTACAGAGGATTTTACAAATCTTCGGAAATCCAAAGGTGGTGGTGTAGGAATTTACAAAAAAATAGATGAAAATGCTTTGATTTCTTCATTGCCAAATAAAAACATTGAAGGAATGGTTTTAGAATTGAGTAGAGAGAAGATTATACTTATAGTAATATACAGACCGAATACTCTCCGTGTTGAGTCTTTTCTTCCAAGTCTTGAAAATCTCATTAATTTCTTTTCTAGACGCAGTTCTAACTGTATCATTGTTGGAGATTTTAATGAGGATGCTAGACACAATGGACCAATTCAAAGGCTGTTAGTGTCTAAAGGATTCAAACAAAAGGTAGACTTCTCCACAACAGAGAGTGGAACTATTTTAGATCAAGTATATATTACTGATTCCATACAGGCCGAGGTTCTTAAAATGCCCCTTTATTATAGCTATCATGAAGCCATTAAAATAAATTTAAGGCTACAGTGAATCAAATTTCATTTTCAATAAAAGGTACAAGTATTAACTGCTGCGAGGGTCCGATGTACAGAAGGGTAACTCATTATTAGTAGTCCTTTGAAAGACTTTCATAGAAATTTCTATGTTTAGTAACCATGGCAACACCTTTTGTCAATATCAAAAAAGGTTGCAAAGAATATTCATCTCAGTATAGTCTACCTGTTTACCAAATCTTATTGAAATTGGACCAAAACTGTAAGAAGAATAGGGTTTTGAAAGAATTTTTTTTTTAAATCTATTTTTAGTGATCATGGCAACACCTTTTGTTGAAACAAAAACTGTTCTAGAGGATTTTGTATCTTAATGTATTCTACTTGTATACCAAGTCTTATTGAAATTGGACCGAAACTGTAGGAGGAGTATGTTAGTGTTCTGAAAAATTGTTTACAGAAAGACGGACGGACAGACGACAGAGTCACCTTTCCAATGCATTATCTTTTCTGGTCCCAGAATTATGAAGCAGTCTTAGACTTAAGTCAAAATTTGCTGATTGTCTTAAAGTTTTAATATAGAAAACACATAAAATTTGAAATGATATTAAAAATTGTTTCCTTTCCTTGTTGTATAGTCTACCTGTGTACCAAGTCTTATTGAAATTGGACCAAAACTGTAAGAGGAGTGTCAATTTAAAGAATTTCAGAGAAATTCCTATTTATAGTGACCATGGCTAGACCCTTTGTTGAAATAAATAAAAAGATAATAAAGAATTTTGTATCTTAATGTACTTTTTATGTACACCATTGAAATTAGAATGAAACTCAAATTTTTTTAGGTCAGTAGCATTTTGAAAAATTGTTTACACACAGGTGGACGGATAACAGACACCTTGCCAATGCATAAGCTTTCCTGGTCTCAGAATCATGAAGCAGTCTTTAAGACTAAAAGTCGAAATTTGTTGATTGCATAGAAAAAACATAAAATTTGAAATGTTAATTATTAAAAATTGTCTCCTTAATTTCTATGTTGTTAATTTTAATTTTCAATTGGTAGATTACAATAAATATTCTTATCATGCATAACTGACACTTAAGTTAACTGAGGCAGTTATATAATGCTTCATGATCCTGGGGCCAGAACTCTTCTTTTTAGTCTCCCAAAATCATAATTTACCAAATTACAGGTCATGTGGTATTAAATGGTAACACAAATATATCAGCACAAGGAGTACTTCCGGTTATACTATTATAAATGTAGCAATAACACTTGAGATGAACAAGATACTAGTAAAACTCAGGGGGGAAAACTGTGCAATTATATACGTGTGTATACTTCAATGAAATATATACCAATAATAATTTTGTAATCATTTCCACCTTGTTCATAGATAAAACTTTCTCTTCATTTGCATTCTGAGGAATGGGTAGATTACATCTGACACACAGTTAACAGAAGGAATGGATTGATAACATTTGATACAAATTAATTAACAGAAGGGATGGGTTGACTATGATTTGACACAAATTAGCTGACTGATTCCGCAGATCCTGCATTGTTAAGCAATCTTGATGACATTTTTCTTAAATACATGTGATAGGGTGATTTATTTCACATATTAATTATCATATTTCAGGATTTAATTAATTTGATCAGTTAAATGATCAGAATTTTTTCTTTACAGCATTCCATTTAATTTATTGAATTAACAGCTTATATGCATGAATAAACCCCATGGGGTTATTTACATTAATCTGTATTCCTAGATTCATTTATAGATGTATGACATCAATTTTAACCCCTGTCCTTCCCTATTTATAGCTTGTGCTGTGTCATGCAGGACCTTACTTGTCAGTCCCCCCCCCTCTTTTGGGGTTTAAACAACCCTCTATACACCAGTGCAAAATCTTTTATGGACAAGAAAAGAAAATTATGTTGCATAAAGATGTAAATTTTAAGCTTACCTGTATAATTTTTAATATATGGTATTTGGCTTTTACCCCCAGGAAAATGTTCAAAGACAACAATTAAAGTATCAATGAACAGAAATCACAGCTTTTTACTTCAGTGGATAAAATATATGGGAATGAGGTGTTCTGTTAATTTATCTTGGCGTTTTAAAATGTTAAGATTTGCTTGAATTGATTGAAAATTGAGATTTAAATTTATTTGAATTTAGATCTAAGGGCAGATCACTCTAACTGCAGAAAAGAACTCTTTAGTGTGCAGTGTAGAGAGGGTTCTTTAACTAATTTGTCATTATTGAGATTTTGGTCTGGTCAGAAGCAGACACCTTGCTTCCCTTATACATGTATTTGTTTGTTTGAGACTAAGTCGTGACAATCATCTGACCAAGTCAGGACTGAATGTAAGTTTTACCAATTATATCCAACATTATTGTTTATCTTTTAAATTCCCAAATATTTAATATTCTAATATAAAGTATAAAAGTTAGTATGTGTTATTATTTTAGGGTTTTGTATAAATATTTAAAGTAATGATTCTATATCAGTATGATTTACTGATATATCTGTGAGAATAAGTGCATGTGCAATACAGTGCAGTTATAGAATCAAATTCATCTTATATAGTTTTTCTCCTCTGTATATATTGAGTAATGTCCTTTTTTTCACATATCAGTATGATATATATCTTGAATATTGTTTACAAATATTATTATGCAGGCCCATAGCAACAGTTTCAAAAGTGAGGGGGGATACCTCCCAAAAAATCTGACAATTGAAAGAAAAAAAACTGTCCAGAAAGTAGGGGGCCAACTTCCCAAAATGATCTGACAAGCAAAAATAAATAAACAATTAAATAAATAAATAGATAAATGAAATGAAAATTTTTAAAAAAAAAATAGTGAACTGTCCAAATCCTGGAATTTGCCAAAGCTCGACCTTACAGGAAGACCTTGATTCAGTCACTGCCACTAGGAATTAAATATTTCATTTCAGGACACTTGCACCTCTTAACCAATGTCAGGGAACCAGTCTATTCATCTATGAGCAACTACAGGAAAATAACTCTTTAATAGACCATGCTGTCTGTCAAGCAATTTAAAGTATGTATTGTTATTAAATCATGGCTGTATATATATGAGGGGGGGGGGGGGGGGGAGTCCCCAATAATATTTGCAGATATATATATATATATATATATATATATATATATATATATATATATATATATATATATATATATATATATAGTATACTGTAGAAACCATAGTGCAACCCCCCCCCCCCCCCAAAAAAAAAAAACCTGAAATTGCTTCCTGCTTTTAATACTTGAGTTTATATCAGAGATGTGATATTGATGAGGCGCAGACCCAGAATCTTTCGGGGGAAGGGGGGGTCCACCCCAGTCAAAAAATTTCCAAATCAGCCAAAAATTAAAAAAAATAAAAAAATAAAATTCCTTTCCCAAATGTATCAAACTCCAGAAATTTTCTCGACAAGCCCAAAAAGGGTAAAGTACATTCCCAAATGTGAAAAAAAACTGGTGGTGGTGGAATCCACATTTTCTAAGAGGAGGTGGGGGTTCAAAGTCATTTTTTAAAATTGCTTCAGTATGTACAACTCTGCATAACTCTGCAAATTCCAGGGGGGGGGGGGGGTACCTGGGGTCATGATTTGAATAATTTAGAATCTGCACTATGCCAGGATGCTTCCACTTAAGTTTCAGCTTTTCTGGCTCGGTGGTTCTTAAAAAGAAGATTTTTAAAGATTGTTTTCTACATATTTCAATGTTAAAATTGGATTCCCTTTTGTGGCGCCACCTTTCCCAAGGGGTCATGATTTGAACAATTTAGAATCTACATTACCCTAGGATGCTTCCACATTAGTTTCAGCTTTTCTGGCCCAGTGGGTCTTGAAGATTTTTAAAGATTATTTCTACATATTTCAATGTAAAACTTGGGTTCCCTATTGTGGCCCCACCATATCCCCAGGGGTCATGAGGCCAAAAAAAAAAAAATAGTCTTGTTTCCTGCTACCCGACCTACCCTATTTTTTACCCCCCGACTCTAAAGTTTTTTTTAAGTTTTGGAAGAAAAAAAATCGGGAATTTCCGGAATTTCATTGTTCTGTCACCGTAATCAGTTTCCTTGTTAACACAAAAGAAGCATTTCATGAAATTCTTGTTTCAAATATGGACTTTCATAAAATACCACTTGAGTTGTGCATAAAAAGACATGAAATTTAATTTTAAAAGACAACGTTGACCTGTGACATGTTTAATTTGATCTTGTATTAGTTCATATCCAAAAAATGCTGTCGGAAAAAAATAAAATAAAAATATAAAATAAAATAATTTTCCTACCTACCTACCCTATTTTTTTCAGGTCGGTAGCAGGAAACAAGACTATTATTTTTTTTGGCCTGATTTGAAAATTTTGAATCTGGACTATCCCAGGATGCTTCCACATAAGTGTCAGCTTTTCTGGCCCAGTGGTTCTTGAAAAGAAATAATTTTGCCAATATATAGATTACTATAGTACACTCAGATACTATAGGTTTGTGCCCCCTCAATAAAAAAGTCTGATGACCTTTTTTTTTTTTTTTTTTTTTTTTTTTTTTTTTTTTTATTTTTTTTTTGCATGTCAAGGAATTTTTGGTAGTTGATGACTTGTTTTTTTATGCTTGTCGGGAAATTTTTGGTAGTGCCCCCTCAGCTGAAAATGTATGGCTGTGCCCCCCCCCTCCTCCCCCCAAACTGAAATTGCTTCCTATGGGCCTGCCTATTGTGGCCCCACCCTATCCCCGGATTTCATGATTTGAACTATTTAGAATCTACACTACCCCAGGATGCTTCCACATAAGTTTCAGCATTTTGGCCCAGTAGTTCTTGACAAGAAGATTTTATAATGACCCCACGCTATTTTTGTCTTTTCTTGATTATCTCCCCTTGCAAGGGGGCTTGGTCCTTCATTTTAACAATTTGAACTTCCCTTTACCTAAGGATGCTTTGTATAAAATTAGCCCAGTGTTCTTGTGAAAAGTTAACAGACGGACGGAGGAGGGACAACGTACGGGTGATCAGAAAGCTCACTTGAGCTTTCAGCTCAGGTGAGCTAAAAAGGAATCCGGACTGCCGTTGGTCATTTTTAGTGCTTTATATATATATATATATATATATATATATATATATATATATATATATATATATATATATATAACTACAACATAGTGTTTGTATGAATTTATCATGTCATAAGGAACCCTATTTTCATACACAATAGATGAGATAAAACGTACCATTGTACAGTGACTGTAGGGGTACACCCTCTAGGTGGATAACATATTCTGCCCCTTTTGTACGTTTCCCCGCAAAACGTAGAGGATGAGACGACTCTAGATCCTATTACCCTCAGGGCAATAACTGACCGTCAGACAGTCCAGCACAGTGTCATTTCCAATGTTTTAATCACAAAGTCAGCAGGAACAGCGTTCATCATACAAGTTTATATATGGACACCACGAGTATCAAACAGGTTAAAAGTAATGTTCCTTGGTGGGATACTACATGTAGACACTAAAGCCAAAATTTGTGCAAACGGATTTACATCGGAATTTGTTACTTGCGTTTTACAATAATCCTTATCAAAAGAAATAATCATATTATTGATGCAAAAATATCGATATCTTTACATTCTTTATATTTTGTGCATGTAACTTTTTATTCCATGAATTCCCGATACAGACATGTCCGTAAAATCTTTTCTCTGCGTTTCTATACTATACTGGATCAGTCCATTTGTCTTGTATAAGAGGGGGGCCACAATCAATTATTTGGCGCCAAATGTCACGAGTACTTCGGAATGTTTTATTGAATGGGCGTGACGGAATTAGTATCTTAAAGCCAGAGTTTAAGAATGTATATTTATCTCATTATTTATATCGTATAAAATATGGGTAACACATAAGCAATGAATTTGATAAGCTTTTCAATTTATAATATTTTTGTATTTACCAAAAAGTAGAGTATTCCAATTAGTTACATATTAGTCATTTGTTTTACTTACTAATTGTCCAGACCCGTAGAATGCAGGGGGGGGGGGGTTCCCACCTTTTTCTGAGTACAGTATTTTGCTACTGTAAATTTTTCTTTATAGATGCCGGTTGCCCCCCCCCCCTCCCCGTGCGTTTTGTTGCGGTAAATTCCAGAATGTGGACAGTTTATTTTTTATTTTTTTATTTATTTATTTTTATTTTTTTTTGCTTATCAGATCTTTTTGGGAAGTCCCCCCTCTACGTTTGAAACCGTTGCTACGGGCCTGTTGACATTAAATAATCTTCAATATTTTAATGGTATTATACACTTCTTTCATATGCTATGCGCATTAGATACTTACAGTCCTGTTGTTTTCTTAAGCGCAGATTATTTTATGTACTTTGAGATACAGACAACCAATTTAATTCACTTTCCGTTCTCCTACTCTAATTAGTCTTGGACAAGTTTTAGTTCAAAAAAGTTGGTGATGTCTTGTCAAAATCGATCAAAATATGCGGTAACGAGATATTTCGCACCCGAAGACAGAAACTCTGAAGATCCTGGAATTTCATGCATTTGCCCCCCCCCCCCCCCCCCCCCCTTAGTCAGCACCACACACGCATAACAAATTGATTGACAATTTACTGATGTTTTACTTGAAAGCATATATTTTCACATACTGTTTCGATTGTACAGATATTTTTTTGTTTTTATTGTGTTAATACATTGTATATCATTATAATTAACCATACCTTTATGCGCTTAAAGGGGGGGGGGTATGTCCAAAAAGTCTGTGTGGAATTTTTTAAACTTTGATATTCTCACACTTAATTGTACAAAATATAAAATCATGATAAGATTTATTTTAATTTAAGGACTATCTACAGTGATTTATTTTATTCTACCCGATTTCATGCATTTGGTTACCCCACCCCACCCCCCACCCCCGAGTCACCACCACACACGCATAACAAATTGATTGATTATTTACTGATGTTTTACTTGAAAGCATATTTTTCACATACTGTTTCGATTATACAGATTTTTTTTGTGTTTATAGTGTTAATACACTGCATATCATTATAAATAACCATACCTTTATGCGCTAAGTCGCTTTGAGCTCTTAATTATGACGGATCTTGCTCTGAACTAAATGTCATTGAAGTTTTTTCCCTCTCATCTGAAATTGCTATTTGTTATTCAATCAAGATGAGAAAATAATAAATTCTACTTTCAAAATATGATTTGGCAAATCTCCAATTTCTGATCAATCGCATAGGTACCTAGGTACATTTACATTTACCTTCTTTTGTCACATCACAATTGCATGTATGCACATTAATTAGTGCAAAATTCAACTGCAAACTCTTTACGAAGAATTAAAAAGACACACTGCTATTGTGAAGTCAAACACCATTGCTCTGACGTTGAATGACATACCCCCCCCCCCGCACTAAAGATAAATCTTACATTTGAGCCCAAACAACAGTGTGAAAAAATTCAGACATTCTTGGGATTGAATCCGAGTCGCCAGCGTGAAATTTCAACATGCTAACCATTACGCTATCAAAGACCATCGCATCAAAGTAGCAAGTAATAAATATCTAGAGTACGGGTTAATCAATTTTTAAACAAAT